>NC_037093.1:53809633-54155883 GCF_002994745.2 Rosa chinensis | reverse complement strand
GGCCTGCTTTATATGGACGGGCTTGGATCCTTTGATTTTTAATAAAGCCCGACCCGCAATTATTTAAAAATATAGCAAGGCCCGGCCCAAGCCCGCTATGAATGGGCCGGGCCGGGCCGGGCCCGTTGACGACCCCTATATTATCATTCGCGTCAATATTTTGAAAAATTATTGGCACATTTCAAAAAGCTACTATCGACGAACTATAGAGTTAATTATAGCAAATTACTTATAAGTCACAAGTGTCTTTTTAAGACTTATATTATCAATTAAGCCACTATATATTTTTATCACTAAGTATCAAAAAATGACAATAACTTTTTTGAGAAATGACAGTAGCTTTTCGATTCGTTGATAGGAGTTTTTTTTTTTCTTATTCAATAGTGACTTTTTTGTTGTTGTTGGCAATAGTTATTTTGTTCGTTGACAGTAACTTGTTTGTTTGTTAGCAGTGACTTTTCAATTATTGACAATAACTGTTTTGACACAGCAACACTTTTGTAAATAACGAGTAAATAAAAATGCGGTGACATTTTTGTCAGCGTTGATATTTTTTATATTTTGGTGATTTTATGAGGGATAAAAAAAGTAGGTGGCATAAAAAATAATAAAATTAGTAAAAGTGGCCTTATATGTCATTGGCCCTAAAATTTATACGGCATTCAGTTGCTTGACTTGCCACTTAATGGTAAGCCCACAAATATTAGACCTTATTTGAGCCCCCTTGCACCGTCCTTCAATAGAAGTATTCAATTTCGTCAGTTCTACATCAAAATTTACCTCTTGCTGATATATTTACTGCTCTGGGCCACTCACAATCATTTTCCTATTCAAGTACCTTCGACTCTTCGAGTTCTCAACTGTTTATGTTTGGAATGTAAAGAAGTTGTGTTATTTTTTTTTAATAAAAAATTATTACAGATGGATGTGAACTACTGTGAGCGTACGTGACAGTACTTAATTGACAAACATATATGTCACCCTCACGCCATATCCCATTATTGATTGAAAAGCCCTAATAATTTTGATGATTTGAAAACACCTAAGATTTATTTACTTTTTGCAGCACATGCATGTTACGCATGAAGTTGGTGTTTTTACATGTTTCCCCATGGAAGCAAGGGCCAGCTTTTACTGATTAACACTTGTACATCATCCAACTGATTTGAAAGCATGCAAACGACAGCGTGCAATCCTGGCCTCCCGCATGCATCTTCTTCATTTTCAAATCCATAGCGCAACGATTTCTATCTTCTTCTTCTTCTTCTTCTTCTTCTTTAAATTACTTGTCCGTAAGTGTAACCGAAAAACCACTGCAAGTCTACAACCCAAAACTAGCTAGTTAATTACTATACTTGTAATTCGGGAAAAGAAACTTCAAATCAAGCATTGTCATGGTGTCCAACCAAATGCCATTTCAACCGAAGACAACCGGTGAAGTAGCTAGTACTTTATATTTGACTTCATTATTATATAGCTAAACCATCCTTGTGAATTACATATCTTTCTATAATTTATGTTTATATGATCACAATGAATTAATGTTTACATGAATTAAGATTAATGTTTTGCTAATGGCAAATAACAGATTATACAATCACAATGACAGTATTAATTAGGGGAACATGCATATATTGCACTCGTACAGAAGAGTGTAAGAGTACGAGGGAGGGTTAATCTTTCTTATGTTCCAATTAGTGTACGCTAACCTTTCTTAGGTTCCAATTAGTGTTAATTAGATGCAACTAACTATCTAATCTGCTAATCAGACCAGAAGAACAAAAACTATATATATTTGAAACGTCTCTAAGATTACCTTTTCCTTTCTTTTTTTTGAAAGAAGATTACCTTTTCCTTTTAACTATTGTACCACCTTTGATATTAACGAAGAATATGAATAGCTATTGCTCTAATCAGAATTCTTCATGGTTGAATTGATAGAGATAAAAACAAAAAACAAAAATAATACAAAAAGAAAAAAGGAAGAACAAATTTTTGAAGATACAAATTAAATTTTTTTTTTGAACTAATGAAATTTCATTGATAGTAGCGCATGCCAAGAATAAGGCCATTACATACCCACCCACTGACACATAACAATTACCAGAACAAGGCTTCATGGAGGAGCTACAATGGTACATAGGATAGACCAACTATATTTGAACTTATCACTCACTTATTTAAAGCGAGGCTGTAACTATGCCAAACATTTACATAGTTTATAAAGCTAGGGCTAGGAGGCTTACCTGAACACAAAACACTTAGCCCATCTTCAGCATGAACTTTCTTTGCTTGGGGGGGGGGGGTTTATTTTTGGCTCCCAAATGTCTTCCTCTCTTATTTTTTCCACCAGGAAGCTCTACTTGCACAGGTTTAGGCATCATTACCTTTGCAGGCACCAACAGACCACCTGGTGTCTCTACTAAACCCACAGATTTTGCATCGAACTTGGTAAGGAATTCAGGCATTTTTACCTTTTTGGAGAGTGCAACATGACTTGTCTTGCCTTCCAGTGAATCAGACATAAAAAATTGTAGCTTTTTTGGAGAAGGAAAGGGCCGGTCTCTCTTAGCTTGCTGCTCGGTGTCCACAGGTACCAAAGCCAACCAATTGTCTTCATTAGCTTGTCTTTTTTCTGCACTACGAATAACAATTGGTTTGCGTACCTTACTTGTCTCAGGTCCTCCAAATAGAGATCTTCTAATAGGCGGAAGAATGGGAGTGGTAATGCCCTGAAAGTGAAACATTCCATCCTTGAACTGATTTCCTTGAAACCCTAAAAAGGGACCATTGAGCTCAAGCCTTCTTGCAGCCGATGGTGGAGTAGGTATGCCTGTTAGCGCTAAAGCTTCAACCTTACATGCATCCCCCTTGTGATACACACTAAGGCATGTCTTGCATTTGCCCAGGAGATTCTCAAAGAAGAAGTGAACCTCTTGCTCAACCCCTTTGGCAAATTTTAGGGTTTTTTGCATGAAAAAAGGTTTCAAAATTGCATGTGAAACCCTAACCCTAATTTCTCGAGTTGAATCAAATAGCTTTTGATCCCGGTCAAGGAATTTACCCGCAACAGAAGCAATGTTGGCAATAGTGTTCTTCTGCTCATATGCCGGTGGCATATTCGTGATGCGCACCCCAAAAAATAACTCCTCCATCTCTACAAATTGCAGAGACAACACTCCATCATATGGTTGTATAACAACCAAAGCACTATTGAAACTCCACGGGCCACCCATTAATACCTTCTTTCTATCTCCTCGAAGATCAAAGGAGAAAAGAAATCGATATGGAGCGCGCTACTGAACACTAAAACTCTCGTTCAGCACCCAAATTCCACGAAAATGCCTTCTCAAGTTGACAACATTTGTTGGTTTTGGCGTCAAAGGCCTTGCCAGAAGATGTGACTGGGAGTTTCGTTGTGCTTCTCCAACTGACATGGAGGAGATGTCCACAACTCCATTGGTAGCAATAGCAAGTGAGGTAGCAAAAACTTTTGGTAACAGAATCAATATTCGACATGGAGAGATCCGGAAATGGTGATCAAGCAGGGATTGGAAAAAGATGGAGAATGGCGACACAAGGAGGTCGGCGTTAGGCTAGGGTTTTGGTGCCGCAAGGGAGGATGCTTAGGGTTTCTTTTGCGTTAAGATACAAATTTAATTGTGTAAGAGTGTTTTGGTAAAATTAAAGAGGTATACTTAGATTTTAAGTATTTAAAAAAGTGAATGGGAGGTTAATTTAATAAGTAAGAGAGGTCTAAATATTAAATTTAGAGGTCCAACTAGAACCACCATTAAATCTAAGCATGAGTATAATGAAAGAAAATACTTGCATCCGAACCAATATGTATGTGAGCATCCAAACTCTCTCTATTTACAAACAATCGGCAATATAAATCCATAGTTTAACCGTTCTAAATCAATATTTAAAGATCATCTATGCAAAAATTTATTGTAAAAAAAAAAAAATCATTTACTCATTCAATTGCATAAAACAAATTAAGAGCTAAAAGTTAACAGTTTCATGACAACCGTTTATTGGTTTGATGGAATCGAATGAGTAAACGATTTTTGTTTACAATGAATTTTTGCAGAGATGATCTTTAATGATTTATATAACTTCTGAATGGTTAAATCATGGATTTAGGTTGCCGACTACAGGGGCAGAGTTATGTTGGGCCTCGGTGGGTCCCGTGCCCCACTAAGTATTACTTATCTTACATGATAAATTTTGGGTTTAATCTTAAAAGAAACAATTAATATACCTAATATTTCTTATAAAAAATTGGGCCTATAATGAATTGCCCCTTAAAAGTATTAGATGATTTAATTGAAAAACAAAATGATTGCTGACCTTAATTCTAGGTATCATGCCATGTAATCTACACACATTACCTATTTGCTACATCATGCTATGTAATTCTTGATAAAAATATCATTTTATCATTTCAAAATCTGATGGCTCTAGATTATTTTGTTTTTTTTATTTTTATTTTTTATCTTAAAAATACTTGCACCAAAACCAGTATGCATGTGAGCATCGTAACTCTTTATTATTTACATACAGTCGGCCAGTAGTGGAGCCAGAAAATAATCTCCAGTGGTGGGTCCCGTGACAAAAATTGCTAATAAAGGAAAATTTATTACCCTACGCTAATCTACTTGTTGCAAAAAAAAAAAAATAACATTATGTATTCTATGATTAAAGCTCTTTGCATTATTATTTTAATTGTAGGTTTTGTAATCCCTAACTTTAATATTTTCATCAATATTGCTAGAATCATGCAATTTGGTCTATTTTTTCAAATTCAAATGAGTTGATTGCTGCTTTAAATGAACTAGATATGAAGTGAATTTTGCATATATATATATATATATATTTAGATTCACAAACCTTCTATCACATAGTTAAGTTATCTGATTCTTACTATCAATAGTAATCGTTGATGTGCTTGAGATTATGGAGAACAATTTTTATGATTTTTTTTTTTGCAGTGCACTCAATGTATTCAATGAAATATTACTAAGAATTTAGTTCGTATAATAATTTTTATTAGTTGCATACCTACCATAGAAGTTTGTTCGACTATGCGTGTTGTTCCATCATTGAGCGTAATTAAACAATCAAATACACGTGCAATGTGCTCTACTTCCAAGAGTAAAAGGTCAAGTTTTAATATAGGGAAGTGAAGAGTGTCGTACTCAAAGGATTGGAGGAAACTCAAACCCTGCTAGGTTTTGGCAAGAAAGTCTAGAAAAACATGCAATCTAACTTTTTACAAGTTTACAACCTTAGCCCTTTGGAAGCTAAAGATTGCAAGGATGGTATTAACACTTAGGGCACGTTTACTTACTTGGAAGGAAAGAGAATGATTACGGGGTAAAAACATTCATGCGTTTACTAACATATAAAGGAATCGGAATGATTCCGGGTAAAAGAATTCTTGCGTTTACTAACACATGAAGGAATCAGAATGGATGTAGGTCCCACATCCTTATCAGTAATCGATTCCTGAATACTCAGGAATTCGACTACGAAGGGGGGAGATGGGTTTATGAATCATTCCTCCGGAATCAATACCGATTCCTTTCTTCTCCCATTCCACTTGTCTCCGATTCATGATTATTTTCTATTCCAAGTAAGTAAACGTGCCATTATGGTAGTGAACGGCTTGGTTGATTTTAGTTTTAACATAAACTAAGTTGCACAAAAATTAAACTCAACTAAGAAGAGTGTAGAGACTAAATCAATGAGAGAAGTAGAGACTTAGGCATCATACCGAAATTTACTCGTGCACAAAATGTAACCCATATTTGATGTAATAACATACTTTGACAAATTTTCTCTTAGTGCTTTTGTGAAGCTACCAAGAAACCAACTAATCATGCAATTCAACAAACTTTAGTAAAGCTAAGTTAAATTACACAACCTTAGTCCCATTTATACTTCATTAAAACACAAGTGGGTTATAAACTGTAAGCCTAAGACCCCCTTAGAGCAATTAAACTCACGGTTCATGCATTAAGTTTAAAGTAAGAAATTCAAGCAATTTAACGATTCTCGTAGGAATCATTAAGCCACCACTTAAAGTCTACTCATGCTTACAGATTCAAGAAGTGGTCAAGTTCAAGTTTCTGATTCATTAGTTTCCTAAACATGCTTTCTAGGTGACTAAGCTAGCAAACACATTTAGTAAGCACTCAAGTTTAGAAGCCCATAAATTCAAAACATGCATAAGCCTCAAAACACATGGAAATTTACATTATTTGCACATAAGTATCCAACTACTCACAACTCATGTTATTACAAATACAAGCTATAAACATCAAATTAAGAGAGAAGAAAGGGAAAATGGAAGAACTACCCATGGGTTTGACTCTTGGTAGAGTCAAATCAAGATGTCAAAGATTCCACCTAGCTCTCTAGATGTAAAATGATGAGAGAATTGCTTCAAGATATGAGATTTTCAGTTTTTACAACCCAAAACACCATACACATCCACGAAACTCAAGAACAAGCAAGAACAAATGCTTGAGTATGTGAAAGCAAGTGTTGTGATTGATCTAGAGTGTGTATTAACTTCAGTTTTGGTGAAACCCAAGTGCCTACACACCTATTTCTCACACAAACTTAAAAAACTATGAATTATAACTTAAAACTAGAGAAAAACTATGCTAGAACTAGAGAAATGGGAGCTTTTGATGTAGCAAAAATGAGAGAGTAGGAGGGTGAACGGTTTTAGAGAGAGAGAATAGGTTATTTAAAGGCCAAGATAATTCAAATCAAGGGTAGAGATCAAAAGGAATCAATGGTTAGATGTAATGGTCAAATGTGTAAGCACAAAATGTAGATTTAGTATTTAATTCCACATAAAAATGACATATAAGCCCGTAGATATTTTGGTAGAGGGGATAAAATAAGCGTAGGAGGGTCATTATTCAAGGAAACAAGATAATAAATGGGAGACAAATGTGTAAGATGTAAGAGGGGAACTACTTGTCATCTTTCAAATTTTGAATTTAAAAACAATCTACACCACATCTTCCCACTTAAAGTCTCTAACCCTAGTCAAAAGCTCTTCCTTGTCCTCCACACACATTCTTGGTTGGCTAACTTGGCCGAAAATGGTCGGAATCCGGTGTTGACCTGTGTTTACCCCTTTTTTCATCCCTTTGCGCACTTTCTTCTCTTTTTTTCCTTTAATTCAATCTCCACTAAGACTTCGAAATTGACTTTTTCTTTATTCATAAAAAATATTTTTCCATGAGTATAGATCATTGTGGTAAAATTTTAGGGATTAGTTCACGGTGGTTTGGCAAGAAATTTTGCCGGAATCTATATAGGTCCGGTTTTGCAGTTTTTGTCTTTTAGTGCAGAAACTTGCACTGATCTTTTAAAGGCATTCCACTCTGAAAAAGCTCTTTTACTACTTATATGAAATAATCTTCAGGATGTCTATAATGTCTCTATAAAATTTCACCTCATTTGGAATTCATTTGGTCAGGCTGCCGCTCCTCCCTCCTTGCTTAGCTCGGTTTCTCCTTATCGGAGTAGGAAAATGTGCTAAAGTTGATTTTTAGCGCATTTCCAAGCTTCTCCATCATTTTCTAGCATAATAAGGAAAACATAATAAATAAATATAAATAAACACAAAAGTTAAGCAAAAATGCAAGATTATGAGAATAATTATTAGGTAATTATGGACCTAACAATGCGTCCATAACATATCCATTATACCTATCACTATACCAAAAATTGCATCACACAACGGCACAAAAATGTTGTGTGATTTGGAGACTCACTGTCGTCTATCTCAATGTTATCTGATGAAAAATCAAACGACGGTGAATTTACCGCTGTATGATATAAAGTCAGTCAACGTATATTCCTTAACACCGTTGTCTCAGAACTCGACAGATGCCGGACACATCCATGCGCAACACTTGTGCGCAGCAGTTCACACAACATAATTTGCTTTTATGCCGTTGTGGGTTAAGATTTTCATACAACGGTTTTGTAGTTTGTCTATTGTGTGATTTAGAGTAAGACAACTATGTTCTAGTATTTTATGTTGTATGAGCTTAAAACTAGATGACGTTACTTATTGAAATCCATTGTGTGATATCTAGAACTGCGTTGTGTGAATACCCACATTTTGAATAGATATAAATTAATAGTGAACAATTGAAATACAAATTGAATGCAAACCATCAAATGATCAATATTTGTACCGAAAGCATTGTGATACATCAATTCATCAAATATTGAATTTAAGGAACATTCTTAAACCATTCATACATCTCATAGACTAAGAAGCTGCTAAGTTTTACATGATGAAAGAAAATATAGCTTGCTGCAATGCCGGGTACTCCATGCTTGATCTTCCAATGACTCTTTATGCAACAGTCCACCATATAGTTCCTGACACAATTTACAAATGCAATGGGATTATGCCTTACTACATAACAATGCTCTATAGTAATGTTCATTCTTGCATAGCACACTCTTGCATAGCACACTTAAAAGAAGACATATATATACTTCTCAAAGTTTTGTATTGCTTGTTTAGAAAAATTATGGAGTCAAGAGAAATCACCTGAAAAACCTACACCAAGTATGCATCAAAAATGAGATTCTCTGCCTTGAAAGTTTCCCGAAGCTGATAATTTCATAAAAAACACACAAAAGGGAGAATCACTCAAAGTTACCTCCAATGGATAAGATCATAGTGGTACAATAGTTCCATCAAGCTACTGAACCCGAGTGCTTCTCTCCAACACATCTATTGAACCCTGCCATAATGTAGCACCTCATTTTAGAATTGAAATCTTAAACATTCTGAGGAAATTGAAAGAAAAATGGAGTGCAAGAACATACGACTGTCCATGCTAATGTTCAAAGTTGTAACCACATAAATAAAATGAACCATTTCAAGTCTAGAGTTTGGCTTACCTAGTAAATCCATATTACTTGATCCCATACTTCAAGATGCTTCAGGAAGCCCCATCTTCTCAATTAAAACTTGAAACGACAGTGAACCAAAGTTAACAAAATGACTTGCTTTCATAGGATGGAAATACTTGACAAACAGATCCTCCTAAAGCAAAAAATTAGACTAAGTTTTTTTTTTCTTTTCCTTGAAACTAGGAATTAATGATATGACCCCAACAAGTTTAAGTTGTGCATCCGAATTCAACACAGCCCCATAGAGGTTTTCATCAATCAACCAACCCAGATTCAATAAATTAAGCAAAAACTATTGTAAGTTTTAGAAGTTTCATTTTGTACTCAGACATAAAAACCATTGTAAAATATCAAAATGTACAAAGTAAAATACATAAAGTAAACTTGAGAGAAAAATACAGAAATGATAGATATACCAAACTTGTTACTCAAATATGAAATGGCCATTGTCAGCCGTATGAACAGGTTTAATGGTCAACTGTAATTTGGTGAATATGGGCACTACGCACATACAAAACAAATATTGCTTCTTCAGCAGTCTTCAAGTGCAAACTATGTACATGGAATACTTATTATTTCAAGAGAGACAAGAAATGTTACCTTAATTACTGTATGATTGGCCATCCATTGCAGAGAAACCAGAGTAGAAAACTTTGTTAGATAAATTATTTAAGATTGTTTAACAATTGATATACAAGAAAATAACAAGATAAAGACACGCCAAACCTGTTTTGCATATTGGGTATGTGTTCCAGGCTTCCTCTTGCTGAAATAAAAGGTTTTACAAGTAAGATAATGTAACCCGAAGATTCACAACAATTAACAGCATGAAGTGTATTGATCAATGATCCACTGCAGTGAACAAAAAGAGCGAGCAGTTGTTTCAATATGTAAAGCAATCATTACTTCACTAACAAAAAGAGTTTCTACAAGTGTATTATTCATTAGCAACCTTTAGTTCAATGTTTCACGTACATGACAATTCAGCAGCAACTTAAATCATAAATCAACCACATTATTATATGTCCTGGAATTACCTTTGTCATCAACTACAAGTGATAAATATGAATACAAAGATGAGCATAGTGCATACCTCAGTAGGGTCTAAATGCAAATTATCTTTCATATAAAAACTGATTGAGACGCCTTGAACGAAATAGGATGAAACACCAAGTGATTGACTTTGCTGCTCTCAGACATCCTCCATTATATATCACAGCCTTTATAATCCAATCTGTACACAACCAATTCAATTCATGGGCATCATGCTTGATCTGGAAACAAAGAAGAGACTTCACACTTGAAAATTCAAATGCATATTTGTTTTGTGGGTTTGTTATGGAAACAAAGAAGAGCAAACCATAAAAGAAAAGTCACTTACTTATTGGAGTTTCATCGTTGAAAGCATTTTCCATAAGTGTTGGCCAAGATTCTCCTCTCCATCTCCTCTTGCATCTTCTTCATCTGAAACCCAGCAAATAAACAAGCTCAAAATCCTAGAAAATCAATCGTACATCTTCAATATACACTCAAAACCACCAATTCCCAGGTGCTAAAACAAGAAATTGAGCAAAAACAAAGCACACCCGGATAGACTTAACAGGTTCGGAGCTACAATTATAAATTAGGACCCAAAACATGATATTGAGCAAAAACAAAGCACACCCAAATAGAATTGCAATCGTTCCTTTAGGGTTAGAGTTAACTCCTCACCAAGATCGTTGTCATCAGACTTCGAGACCCCATCTAGGGTGAAAACTCGGTACCCAAAATTGGCCCAGAACCAAAAGCTATGATGTTGCAGGTGTTGCTGGTCTTTGGCTCATGGATTGTCTCAGATTCGAGCGAAGACTTCGATCGAGTGCTCCGATGGAGATTCTTTTTAGGGTTGAGTTGGGGTTTGGCTAGAGACGGGTAGACTTTCAAGAACTAGAGAGGACGATGAGATTATGGGGTCTTGATTAGAGTTTGGTGGCTATGATTGGATTTGGTGGAAGAAGGTGTCGGAGGCAAGGCACGATGTTGAAGCCTTGAAAAGGAGTCAAGCCTTGAAGAGGAGTCGAAGCTTCTAAGAAAGAAGAGAAGAAGAGAAGAAATACCCAGTCTGGAGCTTTAGATTTATCTTCTCTCTGGGGCTGAAGAAATAGCCTAATCCAGTAGAACCCAACTCGATTGGTCAGAACCCAAATCCCCCATTTCAGCAGAATGAAAACCCCCCAAATCGAACCTAACTCGAACCCTAATCGAGTAGAACCTAAATCCAGACTTTGAAAGATGGTGATTTGTGATGGCTAAGTGTTTTGAGAAGATGGTGAAGGAATGCTCTAGATTTTGCTCGAAATGAAGAAAAGCTCCAGGTTTCTCTCTCAGATAGGAAAAATGGCCAAGGTGTCAACTTTGTTTGAGTGTGCCCTCGAGTTGGCTGAAGCAATAGGCATTAATTTTATTTTTATTTTTATTTTTTTAACTCAGACAGACAACTTATAGATACGTTTACGTTGTCTGATTTGTTACATAGCTAAGGGAATAAAAGATGGAAATTTCCCGCCTCTGCAATCAAAATGTTAGGTTTTGCGCTTAGGCTAGTCATTTCTTATTCACACAACAGAAATAGTTCATTCTGTTGTTGGAACTTGCAAGCAAAACAAACAATTGAAGCCAAATTTTCTCTTTTTGGGGGGAATGAATGTCATTTTGGAGCGATCTCCAAATTTTGGTACTCACTTGCACAACAGGACAGTAAAAACCATTGTATGATGATTTGCAGGTATACTCCTATAACGGAAGTAACTAAACTGTTGTCCAATTTAATAGCATCTAGGGTACAATTTGGAGCCAAATTTGACTCAATGGTAGGAGCCAAATATGCCGATCTTTTTTTTCATTCAGACAACAGATAATCTTTCTTTCCGTTGTGCCATCACCTCCTAACTAGAAGTTTTAGAATTTGAGCATCTTTATACAACGAAGATTTATTAAATGTGTTGTATGATTCAATTGTCGTCAACAGACAACAGAGGATTTGTTCTCCGTTGTGTGATGCAGTTTTTGGTCTAGTGTTTATATGCTAACTTGAGGAGTTGGGTAAAACACCTAATTTTCAGGTGACGATTAAAAAAAAGTATGTAGTAGGTATGTGTTGGATCATAATTCATATACATATTTGTGTCTTAAAACATGGAAATTACTTGTTTAAAGTCCAATTTAATGTTGACTAATCAAATTCTATGTTTTGTAGAAAATCTTGACAAGAGGAGAAAAAAGTTAAATTTTGGCAAATTTTCCATGCACCACCACTTTTGGTGGCACAAGTGGTGGTGCACCACCACTCTCGGTGGTGTCATGTATTTTCCGGCCATATTCATGGAGAAGCAAGGAGGATGAATACCATAGCATCTATTCAATTATATCCATTCACCATCATTCTATTTTAGCCAAATTCCAAACCTTTTGTTTCCAATTCAACTAAACATTCCCTATTACCCAAAAGTTCACCACCATCATCACTTCAATATCTATCATATGTTAGGCTTAATCACCATCCCTCACTCATCATTTTCTACTCTAACCTACACCATCACTCTCATACTCATACTCTTTCCCCCTTTTTTTTTTTTTGAGATCTATTACTACTCTTATACTCTACCTTTTGGCTAAATTCAAAAGCCTAGCTGCTATCTTGACTTCACAACACCATTTTCACATCTCTCTCCATCTATTTAGGCACCTATTCTTCATAAGGAAGACACATCACCCACACTTAGCTATTACATCTTCTTCTCTACACAATCCACTAGCATCTCCTCCACAAATCACCACCACTACCACCTTCAATCCATAACCTCCATTACCACCACCACCAAATTCATCATTCTATCTACCCATTTTATTTCATATATATAAAGCTTTACCACTACACCACTAGATCATCTCTATATCGCATATTCCATCATCAAGCTTTGAAGAAGAAGGAGCAGAGTTTAGCATTACTTGAGGAATCACCATCACCATCACCATTAGCATCATGTCAATGCTTTCATGAGTTCATCTACACCATCATCAAGTTGATCATCACTAGTCACTTCTCTATCCCTACTTTTTAGTTTGATGTTTATAAACATGTTGAAGCTTATGTATTTGATTGTGAGTGAGTAGTTAGTTTGTTGAGGTTAGGGTTGAAAGCCGTAGCCAATCTTGTATGACTTTAATGTAAATATTATGTGTGATGCACTTTTCATTAACACCTTAACATGCTAGTTCAAGAGTTGAATGTTTATGCTTAAACTTAATCAATTTGGGTATGAAAATTTTCCATGACATGAGAAACAATTTGGGCTTGATTAACCTTGGTTATTTGAAGCATGATACCATATCATATGTGCATGTTAGGGTTGTGATCAATTACAATCACTTAGAGATTAGCATGATTGGTTTGCATAATCTCTTCATCTCCAAGGTTTATGTAATTAGGTAAATGCATGCGATACTTAACCAGATTGAAATGTATGACTTAAGTAGTTAAGTACTACACCTGAGAGGGGTTGCTTGATGTTGGATCATAATTCATATACATATTTGTGTCATAAAACATGAAAATTACTTGTTCTAAAGTCCAATTTAATGTTGACTAATCCAATTCCATGTTTTGCAAAAAATCTTGACAAGAGGAGAAAAATGTGAAATTCTGGCAAATTTTCTGTGCACCACCACTCACGGTGGTGCCATGTATTTTCCAGCCACATTCATGGAGGAGCAAGGAGGATGAGTACCATAGCATCTATTTCATTACATCAATTCACAATTATTCTATCTTAACCAAATTCCAAAACCTTTTGGTTCCAATTCAACCAAACACTCCCTATTACCCAAAAGTCCATCATCATTAACACTTTAATATCTATCATGTTTTAGGCTTAATCACCATCGGTCACTCATCATTTCCTACTCCAACCTACACTATCACTCCCATGCCATTTTCTCTTGATTTTGGGATCTATTACCACTCGTATACTTCACCTCCATGCTTCTTACAAGGCTTGAGCTACTCCCTTTTGGTTCTCAACATCATTTCACATATCTCTCTCTCTCTCTCTCTCCATCTATTTAAGCACCCATTCTCCTAAGGAAGAAGCATCACTCACACTTAGCCATTTCATCTTCTTATCTCTCTATTCTCTACACAATCCACCACCATCTCCACCGCTTCATTTTCCAACTACATCCCTACTCATACTTCTTACATATATCAAGTATCATTATCATCTTAAGTCTTAAAGAAGGAGTTCAAGGAAGAAGCTAGAGCACAAGAGGAGCCACCACATCATCTCCATGACAAAGTTTCCATGATCAACCACTTCATCATCCTTCACTTGTGATCATCCTTAGTCATTTTTAAACTCTATTCTTTGATAGCTTAATGTTTTCCATTATGTTGATGCTAGTTTATGTAGATATGTGTGAATAGTCTATTGTCGGGGCTAGGGTTGAAAGCTTATTTGACGCAATTTCCATGATAATCTTTACATGCTAATTCAAGAAGTGAATGCTCGTATTTGAATCTAGCTAATTTGAATACTTTGCATTTGTCATTATATGAACAATGTTTAGAGAGTAGCTAGCTTTGAACATTGAAAGCATGATAGCACACTAGGTGTGTATGTGAGGGTAGTGAGTTAAAATCACCTAGACCTAGGATTTGTTTGCTTGCTTGATTATCTAAACTCAAACCTTTATGCATCAAGGAGCGAGGAATTGATACTTATATGGTAATATAACTTGTTATTGGGTAGTTAGTTTCGCACTTATCTGGTGGAAATTGATAAAATCAAAGGAGTTTAGGCCTTAGTAATCTTATCTGATGCTAAGAGGGTAATTGGATACTTGGGATTGCATTACTTATAGTTTGAACATCAATGCATGAAAAAGAGGCTATGGTGAACAACCTAAAGCTCTAACTTCCATCCATTCTATCACATCTAGTGTAGCATAGCCTAGTTTACATTTCAAGTTTTATTGTGTGTTAATTTGAGTTTAAACAATCTCCACAACCAAAATCAAACCACTACACCATCTTGCATATATTCACCATGAACTTTGGTTCACTTGTGAGCCAGTGTTTGTGATTTGTACATTTGCATATTCATCTAGCACCCTTTAGGTTTTCCCTAGCTAGAGTGGGTTTTCCAATCCATTGGGTATGATATCTCCTACTCATAATCCCTATACTATAACTTGGCCCTGATACTTGAGGGTGGCTATTTGACTAACACCTGATATCATCAAATGAGCATGTCCCTTGTCATACCTGAGAGGGATGCAATGAGAGAAATTGGCTAATTAAAATGAAATCATTCACTATAGAAGCATCATTGTTTGCAAAAGAGGCTAGAGGTAAAAATCTTAAGTCCTAACTCCCATCCATTTCATTACATCTATTTAGCTTAGCCTAGTTTACATTTCAAGTATTCATTTAGTTATTTTCGAATCAAATCATCTCCAAAACAAAAATCAAAACACTACTCCACCTTGCATATAATCACCATGAACTTTGGTTCACTTGTGAGCCCTTGTTTGTGATTTGTACATTTGCATATTCTAGCATCCTCTAGGTGTACCTACTTGTACGTTTGCAAGCATAATTAGCTATAATGAGCCACGCTCATTGTACCGCCAGAGGTACTGAATCTAACCAAGTGGGGGACCTGCGGAGACACAGCCAGGCGGGCTACCGCCCGAGCCCGGGATCGCCCCTAGATCACAGCTAACGCTCCGCCACGCGCCTCGCCAAGCTAGCATCAGAAGCTGCAGACGCTGGGTATCGAAGCACATCAGTCCCACATCGAAAACAAGAAGGAGATCAACCTCCTCCTCACCTATAAAAGGTTCTCTCCTCTCTCCTCATTAATTACGCATTTACTACTCATTTATTGCTATGCTGCCCATACAGTGACTGACTTAGGCATCGGAGAAGTGAAGACCGCCCAACGCGGTCTCCATCTGACGCCCTGTCTCTCGTGTTGCAGCAAGCGGAAGTCATTTAATCCTCGGAGTAGTGGTCCGCCCATTGGACCCGCGTTAAGCGAAGAGTCGGCTACCGCCGGATTTGAGCATTAACACTAGGTTTTCTCTAGCTAGAGTGGGTTTTCCAATCCCTTGGGTACGATATTTCCTACTCATAATCCCTACACTATAACTTGACCCTTATATTTGAGGGTGGCTATTTGGCTAACAATATGATATTCAAGTTCTAAAATGACTAATAAGGACAATAAGGACAATTATATGAATTATTAAAGGATGGTTCTATTCAGACCTCCTAATTTGCTCTTTGGACCTATCTAAATTTTTTTCAAAATTTAATCCCTATTTTAACCCTCTATTATAATTAAAAAAAGGGGGGGGGGGGGTGAAATTTGCACACCCTATATTGCAAACTACACACCCTTATATTATTTTAATAATATTTTACCTCACATCTCTTTTCACTTCCTAAAATGCCCTTGAGTCAGATTTTTTTTTTTTTGGTTTTGGTTTTGGTCTTTTTCTTTTCTCTTTCTCTCTTTCTCCTCCAAACCTCGACATGGATTTTTCTCCTGTTCTTCTTTTGGGGCCCCGGTGCCGGCAAGGGCCTCTGGCCTCACTAGGGCGTGGTGGTTTCTGTCGGGTGGGTGGTTGACGGTTTCTTCATGAAGGAGAAGAAGCAATTGTGATCCATGGCTAACTGCTTCGACGGACGTCGACGGCGGCGCGTTGGGTTTGAGTTTTCCAGATCTGATGGGGTGTTCTCAAGGTGTCCGGATCAGATGGGGCGTTCTCATGGTCGGTTTGGTTGGGATGGTGGTGGATATCTCATGGTGGTTTGATTATGGGGTGTTCTCTGCTGATCAGATCTGGTGCAGGAGAAATTGCTGGTACGAATACCAATCCGGTGGTGGTGGCTCTTGGTGGTCCAATGACGGCTTTTCTGGGTCGAACTCAAGTAGCAAAGCAGCGACGGCGCAAAGCATAGACGTCAGAAAGCTTGGTTCGATTTTGGATTCTTCAAGGTTGGTTATGATTCTTCAAGTTTAGTTACTTTGTTTGATTTCTAGGTTCCAATTGCATCTGTTTTGGCTTTTGCCAGTGTATAAATTCATTAAATTGAGATGAGAGTATGGGACATTTTTATATCAATATATGAGATGAAATTTGTATATGAGAATTGAGATGAGAAATTGTATAGATTCATGGTTCCACCATTGTTGCGCCCTTGCTTTGATTTCTGGGTTCGACTTTCTTCAAGCTTGGTTCGAATTGCATCTGTTTTGCTAATACATATGAGATGAAATTTGTATATGTAGTATGTTTTGCCTTTCTGGGTTTCGAACTTCAAGCTGGATGCCCATTTCTGTTTCAAAATTTGAAATTGAGTTGCATTTGTAGTATAATCTGCCTGGCCAACATCATAGCCAAGAATAGGAGAAAAATCCCTGTCGTGGTTTGGAGGGGAGAGAGAGAGAGAGAGAGAGAGAGAGAGAGAGAGAGAGAGAGAGAGAGAGAGAGAGAGAGAGAGAGAGAGAGAGAGAGAGAGAGAGAGAGAGAGAAGAAAAACAAATCTGACTCAATGGCATTTTAGGAAGTGAAAAAAGATATGAGGTAAAATATTATTAAAATAATATAAGAGTGTGTGGTTTGCAATATAGGGTGTGCAAATTTCACCCCGCTTAAAAAAAAATTGAATATATAGAATGAATACCATTGGTACGTAAGAGTCATTATTCTAAAAATACTCTCTTCCTTCGCAATTGTTATTAGCCAATTGACATATATGAATCATAGAGTTTTTATTTTTTATTTTTTTAATTCAAAATTTGTGATGCACTTCATAACTCCATAGCCATGAGAAATTAAAGAGGAAAAGAAGAACGAGTAAAGAGCATATTACATCACTTGAGATATGCAGGTGGTTTTAAATTATGCAAGAACCCATAAATTTTTGTGGGTTTTTGGGTTGAGAACGTAGCCTCCAGCTTGGCCCTTCTTCTGTACTCCAACACAATTTCACTTGTAGTTCTCAATTAAATACTCTATTGTATGCCTGTATTTAACCCTTTTGACGAACCTGTAGATGACCCTTCATACCATGTATAGAGTTTAGACTTTAAAGTTGGTAGTGTGGTCATATATTAATCATTCCTCTCCTCTGTATGTATATAGTTCCTTACCGGACAAAGATAAAATAAAAATTGATGTTCAAAGGAAATGCATGTATCATAGTAAAATACAAACAAGGACAAAATAGGAAGTTTGTTGAAAAAAATTGAGATGGGAGGTCTAAAGAGCAAATTAGGAGGTTCATCAACTAGAACCACCAATTATTAAATTACATATATAATCTCATATAAAATGACTAATAAGGACAATTAATTATACCAAAACAATATTTATTTACTTTATCAAGACTTTCCAATCCAATAATATTAGATTTGTAAAAGTAAAATGACAATTGGAATGGTCTACTCATTTCATTTCATAGCACCTTTATATAGAGAGAGAATTACAACGGAAATATCAATTACAATGATGACATTAACTACTGATTGGTCCTTGATCCATGCTGATTGATGGTGATTGCTAATCACTTGATTCCCTCTCCGTTAATCACTTTGACGAAGGCACACAATGTGTTTTTCCTTTAACACTCCCCCTTGTGCCAAGTCAAAGATGAAATGGTGCATGAGTTGTTGCCTCACTAAAAACCTTGCCAAGTAACAATAAAAACCCTGTGAGATAAAAAATACACCTTGGTCGAAGGAAAAGAGCACAACGCCCCTTTTATATTTGAGTATGATCTGTGTGTGTTAGACTCCCCCTGACGTCTACACCTCCCCCTGATACTTACATTAATCAGGGGAGCTTGGAAAGTCTTTGCATTCCTATGCTTTTCACATGTTTCTCAAATATGGCCTTGGGCAATAATTTGGTGAACAAATCTGCCACATTCTCCTCAGACCTTACTTGATTCACTTAAATCTTGAGGAGATCCTGTTGTTGCTGATTGTAGAACAACTTTGGTGATATGTGTTTTGTGTTATCACCCTTAATATAACCTAGCTTCATCTGTTCGATGCAAGCTGCATTGTCTTCTTAAATGCAAGTAGGATCTTCAGTGGTAGAACTCAAACCACTAGTCCCTCGAATATGTGTAATGATAGTTCTTAACCATACACACTCACGAACCGCCTCGTGTAGAGCAATGATCTATGAGTGGTTCAAGGAGGTAGCCACAAAGGTTTGCTTGGTTGATCTCCAAGATATCGCCTTGTTCCCAATGGTAAATACATAACCAGTTTGGGAACGACCTTTATGTGGGTCAGAGAGGTACCCGTCATAAGCAAAACCAACCAAAAAGTCATTTGGCGTTTTGGTGTAGTGAGTGGCGCTTTCGCCATCAACATTTCCTTTAGGGATTGTAATTCCATCTGCGGTCCCTCTTGTCTCTCTGTAGGGAAAGAACAGTCCCAAGTCAATGATTCCTTTTAGGTATCGAAAAATGTTCTTGATACCATTCCAGTGACGCTGCGTTGGCGCTGAGCTAAATCTAGCTAACAAGTTCACTGAGAATGCAATGTCTGGTCGAGTACATTAGGCTAAGTACAATAATGCGCCTATTGCACTTAGATAGGAAATTTCAGCTCCCAACACCTCTTCGTCATCTTCCTTTGGACGAAATGGATCTTTCTTTGCATCCAAGCTTCGACTGATCATGGGAGTGCTAGTAGGATGCGTTTTGTCCATGTTAAATTGCCTGACTTTTGGACATATGCAGACTGGTGGAATAGTATTCCACAAACTCAGTGTTCTAGTTCCAGGCCTAGACAGAATCGAGTTTTCCCAAGATCCTTTATCTCAAATTTGGATTTTAAATAGCTCGCGGTTTCTCTTATTTCATCAAGAGTACCTATTATGTTCATATCATCGACATATATTGCTACAATTGCAAATCCGGAACTTGTTTTCTTTATGAATATGCAGGGGCATAATTCATCGTTCTTATATCTCTTCCCAATCAAGTAGTCACTTAGACGGGTATACCACATCCACTCAGATTGTTTCAATCCGTAAAGTGAGCATTTTAACCTAATTGCAAACACACTCTGTGGTTTAGATTCACTTGACTTAGGTAATGTAAAGCCATCAGACACTTTCATATATATATATATATATATGAATCTAGATCCCCATAGAGATATGCAGTAACCACATCCATGAGCTGCATTTCCAGTCCTTCAGAAACTACTAAGCTAACTAAGTAGCGGAACGTTATAACGTCCATTACGAGAGAGTATGTCTCCTCATAGTCAATTCCAGGGCGTTGTGAGAAACCTTAAGCCACAAGGTGAGCCTTGTACCTTAGGACTTCATTCTTCTCATTACACTTTTTGACAAAGACTCATTTATGTTCTACAGGCTTTACACTTGGTTGGGTTAGCACTACCTGACCAAATACCTGTCTCTTTGTTAGAGAATCTAATTCTGCCTGGATTGCTTATTTCTATTTAGGCCGATCTGCTCTTTGTTGACATTCTGCAACAGAGCATGGTTTGATATCATCGTGCTCTATGATTTCTTGAGCAACAGTGTATGCAAATTCATCATCAATGTGTATGGAAGATTTTTCTATCAACTCATACGCACTCTCATAATACATTGAGATTTCTTTGTTCTCTGGAATCATTTCAAACATTGGAGCGTCCTCCATATTGATTCATGGACATAACTGTAATCAAAGACAATCTCATGAGAGGGATTTTCTACATTGATGATTAATGGATCGGTTTGTGCCTTACTCACCCTCTTCTTCCTTGGGTGAGTGTCAATCGAACCAAGTGGCCTCCCCCTTTCCTTTGGGGAGCCACGACCTCAGCCACACCTCCACTAAGTGTGGTTGCAGTGCCTCTATCTGCGGCATCGTGCCCCTTGTTGGAGACTTCTAACCTTGCAGACACATTTGCAGCTGGTATATGTGATCTCATCACTTTTGCGATATCAGTAAACGCATCAGGCATCGAATCTATTACGTTCTGAAGATAGATTATTCTTTTCACTTCACTTTTACTTTGTGAAGTTTGGGGATCAAAATGAGACAGAGTGGGGACAAACCACGACAATTCCTGTCGTTCCCTTAGAAAATCCTTTTTCCTATCTCCCCCTAACGACTTGAAGACTGTCTCATCAAAGTGACAATCCGCAAATCTAGCGGTAAAGAGATCGCATGTCAAGGGTTCCAAATAGCGGATAATTGTTGGGGATTCGTATCCAACATAAATACTTAATTGTCTCTGAGGACCTATTTTGGTGCGCTGTGGGGGCGCAATATGCACATATACTGCGCAACCAAATATGCATAAGTGTGAAATGTCAGGCTCATATCCAGTTACCAACTGGTACTCAGAAAATGGTTGGTTAGCAGTGGGTCTGAAATGAATAAGTAAAGCTGCGTGCAATATTGCATAACCCCATGCAGATATAGGCAGGTTGGTGCGCATAACCAATGCCCTAGCCACCATCTGTAGCCTTTTAATGGTGGATTCTGCGAGACCATTTTGTGTATACACATAGGGTACAGGATGCTCTACATCGATCCTGATAGACATGCAATAAGCATCAAATGCTTTTGATGTAAACTCTCCAGCGTTATCAAGCCTTATAGACTTGATAGGGTGATTAGGGTGGTGAGCCCTTAAACGTTTAATCTGTGCTAGGAGTTTTGCAGCATTTATTGTGGACAATAAAACGACATGTGACCAGATTGTCGAAGCATCCACCAGAACCATAAAGTACTTGAATGGTCCGCATTCTGGATGAATAGGTCCACAAATATCTCTTTGTATCCTTTGTAAGAATAGCATGTTTTGTTTTGTGTCTTTAGCATAGGAAGGTCTCCATCCTATTTTTGCTAAAGAGCAGGCTTTGGAAAATAAGTGATGTGCGTTTGAAATAGTCAATGAGGCATAATGGGAGGTAGTGCTTCTGGTACTTCAGAAAGAAATGACTGCATTTGAGCAGTACTAGGACCGACACCTTGCAGTGTGATGGATTTTTCTCCCACTTTATTTTTCACTCGAAAGAAGGGATGTCCATATGAGTTCTTTAAAATACGGATAATCATGTCACGACCTCGATGCCCTAGGCGGTCATTCCAAAGCCTGTATGAGTCAGTGTCCCACATTTCATTGTTGGTGACAGTATATGATTCAATGATTCAAATCGTAGTGAGGTACAGTCCACTAGATTGACTCATAAGTTTCTCTAAAATGCGTTTCCTTCCACATTCATTAGAGTTAATATCAAGGTATTCAGTTCCATTCTCACAGTGTGTTTCTACTAGATAACCGTTGGCACAAATAGCTTTGAAACTTAACAAGGTTCGATTAGCTCTTGGTGCATATGGAGCGTCTGTGACTTGAAATGTTGTGCCATTAGGCAACAAAAATTTGGCAGTTCCTCGCCCTTTTATTACTTGTGATGATCCAATCATCGTAGTCACAGAGGAGGCTATTAATTCAATGAATAATTTCCTATTTCTTAATATTGTGTGGGTAGTCCCACTATCAACTAAGCACTCAAGTTCTCCTCCATTCATTCCTACAAATAAATGGGAGGCATTTAGAAAATATAACTCATATTCTTTAGAGTATTTCTATTTGCGTAGAATGGTGTTCTTTTCATTCCAAACATATGAATTAGATTTCAAGACCAAGATTCATAATGGTCATATTTTTTTTCAATGCTATGTGAAAATACTTTATCACGGTAAATGTGTGTGTATGATGCGCATGAATTTTCATTATCATGGCAAAGCGGATTGTATATGTTGCATTCTAAAATTAATAATAGCACATTTAATAATAAATAATAAAAACATAGCATATAATAAATTACATGGCATGCTCAAATTTCACAAATATATACCAAAATATATGTTACACATAATAATAGAAATAATATATCATGCGTAAAATAAAATATAAACAATAGCATAATATAAAGGCATGCTTAGGAATATATAAGAGTAAATAAAATTTACAAAACATGCTCACAATTGCATAAATAATATATAACAAGATATATATGGCATGTTCAAAAGTTGCATCAGTGCTTTGGTCTCGAGGTACGCTTGATAGGCGCCGACTCCGCGGAGAACACCCGTAGTAGTATTTGTTTGTTAAGTCGTATTTTAATGTTATATTCTCAACGCATTGTCCATATACTTATGCTCTCGTTTCATTAATAGTTTAATACTGCATCTTATGCAAATTAATAAAGTATAAAGTAGGGGTGGGCACTTGAACCCGGAAAACCGAACCCGACCCGGACCCGTCCCCAAAATTGCCGGGACGGGACGGTTTCAAAACTTAATTTTTCACTGTTTGGGCCCGTCCCGTCCCGTCCCGTTTTAACGGGACGGGCTTCGGTTTGGGTCGCTGGAATCCCTCAACGTCCCGACCCGTCCCGATGTATTAAAACTCATTTTGTTTCTTTGTTTTTTAGTTTGACACTTTGACCTAGCAGATAACTCTCGACCTCTCGTTCACAATCCACAAGCCAGTGAGACACCGATCAACAATAACCGAGTGAGACACCGATCAATTCACCTCCATCAAGGCACAAGGTCGAGTGATCTACAATTCACCTCTATCAATTCAGCTCATAAGCATCACCGACACCGAGAGTCTGAGAGTGAAGCTGTGGTGGCGGACGCACCGATCGATTGCAATTTCCCAAAGTTCCTGGTCATCAATTTCAGTTCACCGATCGAATTTATGGGTTCGATTGCTCTCCAGCCTCTCCTTTGCACTCCAGCCTCTCCTCCTTTGCTCTCTTCCATATTCTGGCCTTCTGGGTTCGATTCTTCAACCTTCAGTCGAAGTCTTGCTTGGACGCTTGGTAAGTTGCTGCTTTGCTGCTGGGTATTCAATTATTCTGGGTTGCTCTTGTTTTGCCGTTTTGGATGATAATTTACCAGTGATCTAACTCTCAAGGTCATAACTGAAACCAATTAATCATGGGCTAAACTCGTCAAGAGATCAATTCCTGATGGATGGGTGGTGTGCCTAAACCGTAGTGATGTAGTTTCAAAGCAATTGCTGGGCTTTATCTAATGGAGAATTTTTATAGTCCACAGGTGGATTCCCCTTCTGTTCCTCTCCGTCTTTCTCACTCATTCAGAAGGCTTCTCTGGTCTTAGAGTGGCTTTATCTAATGTGATAGATGTTTGAACTTTGTTCAATTCATTTAGTTGTGTGCACATTTTCAATGAAGTGTCAAATTGTGGACTGTAATGGATTATTAAATTATGCAGATTTGGTCTTCTTTCAGTTCTTTGAGTTGCAGTTTGCTTATTATATCATGTTTTTCTTCTTGTTTAGGTTTAGTTGCAGCTTGCTTTAATGGAAATGTAGAAATGCATTAGCTTTAGTTGCAACTTGCTTTGATACTTTGGTCTTCTTTGAGTTGTAGCTTGCTTTAATGGAAATGTAGAAATGCAAAACAGGGAAATTGATGAAAGTGCAGGAGATTTTTTTTTTTTTCCTTTCGGGATGTCCCGGTCCGGTCCCGGTCCCGTTCGGGTTCGGGATGGTCGGGATCAATTCTCAAAAAGTGCCAAATCGTCCCGTCCCGTCCCGAGTTTTATTTCCGGGTCCGGGATCGGGATCACCAGAATTTCGTCCCATCCCGTCCCATGCCCAGCCCTAGTATAAAGTATAGCATAATTAAAACATGCTTAAACATAATTATGTAAAACATAAATAACAAAAACATGCTTAATTTATCTAACTAAACATGTTCAAAAGTTCTAATTATAAATAATGAAATATACCATAATATGAAATTAAATAAATAAAATAGAACATACTTGGTTTGGAGAAAATAAAACAATCCTAGCGCACGCGCGTGTTGATGCAAGCATGCGTAATGATGTTTTTGAGCTTGAGAAAAATTGGGTCGCTTCCTCTCTTTTCAGCAGTGAGCCACGAGGTCTTATTTTATTTTTTATTTTTTTTGTTCTGGGCCGCAGAGGCCTGCTTTTTTTTTTTTTCTTTTTTTTTCTTTTTGAATTGGGCCGGGTCTTTACTTCGGCTTAGGTCACCTTTTTTTTCTTGATTTTTCCTTTCTGATTCTCTCTCTCTCTCTCTCTCTCTCTCTCTCTCTCTCTCTCTCTCTTCACGTCTTCTTCTTCGCGTTTTCTGGTTATCTGCTCTGTTCTTCTTTTGGTTTGTAGTGCCTCAATCTGGTTGTCGAAGCAAGATTGGTCCGGGACTTGTGCAGCAAATCTGATCGTCGGAGGTCCTGCCTGCTGGTCGGAGTGTGAGGAGCAAGTGCAGGTCTAGTCGCTGAAGTCTGGTGCTGCAGGGATCAGTGATGGGTTTGCCGGCTGGGTTGCTGCAGCAACGATGGGTGGAGAACGCACGCAAATCTGGGCTGGGCGAGAGAGCAGCGCCGTTGCAGGTGGGTTGGTGAGGTAAGGCCGGTCTGACCTGTGAGGTGAGGCCGGTCTGACCGGTGAGGTGAGGCAGGTAGGCTAGGGTATTGCAGGCAGGGAGGGCCGGAGAGGAGGAGGCCGATCTGGAGTTTTTTTCTTCCATGGTTTTTTTTTTTTTTTTTTTTTTCGACGGGAGAAAGAAACAAATTTGAAAATTAGGTTTTTTTCTTGGCTATTTGCTTTGAGCGTGCTGATAACGTGTAAAAGTAAAATGACAATTGGAATGGTCTACTCATTTCATTTAATAGCACCTTTAGAGAGGGAGAGAAGTACAACGGAAATATCAATTACAATGATGACATTAACTACTGATTGGTCATTGATCCATGCTGATTGATGGTGATTGCTAATTACTTGATTCCCTCTCCGTTAATCACTTTGACGAAGGCACATAATGTGTTTTTCCTTTAACAAGATTGCATTCTTTATTAATTTTCTTATCTATTTTCATTTTTCAATTTCACTACATACTTTTGATCAAAAAAAAATTTCACTACATACTATTAAATATATATATATATATATATATATAATAAGAATTAAAACTAGGATTAAGATCATGTGACATAAAAAATTCTATCATCATATATGTTAAACGCAAATTGATGAGGGGAGAACAAAAGAAATCCTATTATGATCTAAATCTAAGTCCATCTATTATATTTGGAAAAAAAAAAAAACAAAGAGCTAGCAAGTAAATAAAAAGAAATACTAAAAAACTATTGAATAATTAATCATGAGGTATAGAAAATTGAGAAAAAAAATAAACATTAAGAAAAAATGATTACTCTTCAATTTTTTCTCACATCTTAAAGAGAAAAATAAAAAGTTATAAAAAAAAAACATTCTTGTTGATTAGAAATTAAATTTTGAAACCCAATACCTTGTGTTTGATTAGATAAGAGATTTATGTTGTCTGATTAAGGAATGGATATGTAATTAAAATTTATCGAGTAATTAAATCATTGAAATGGCTAATTTTATTTTATTTTAAAGATAATAGTTTGTTTGCAAATTATATGTGTGAGGTTATTTAAGGAACTTGGTGAGATTTAATGAGTAAATTTAGTATTTAAGAATTCAGTAGGAGGTGTGAAAAGCATAGCCGGTGCACTCAAACAGTCAAATGTATGCAATGAAATATTATTAAGAATTTAGTTCGTATAATGGTTTATTAGTTGCATACCTACCATATAGGTTTGTTCGACTATACATCTATACCATACCTATTATACCCATGCTAATTTTAGGAGTTGGGTACAACACCTGACTTTCAGGTGACGATTGAAAAAAATGTAGTAGGTATGAATTTCAAGTTCTAAACTATATTGCCTATTGATTTTTTTTTTTTTTTTTTTTATGCTATGAGTTTCATTGGTTACTTGTTCTAAATGTATGACATTTAGCCAAGGATTTAAATATCGAAAATGAAAATATCGCTGATATTTCGGCGAAAATATCATTTTTTGACACGGCGATATTTATATTACTTACCAAGTTAGTTTTGTTCAATATTTTGCAATATCGTGAAAATATCCCCAATTTCGTGAAATTTCAAGAAATCTGAGAAATTATTGCCATCTGTCACGATATGTGGGTCAGTTAGAAAATATTTTGACAAAATAGAAGCCAAATTTTGACAAGGTCAGGGTTCGAACCTGTAAAACAGGCCCACGTCCTTATCCAATCCGACTGGACAACATTATAACTTATAAGTAGCAATTTTTTTTTATATTTATTGTATCTTCCCTCTATGTTTATAAATATTTTAATTATCTATTTTCCTAACTATTAAGAAATTTTCCTATGTATTTCTATAAACCATTTTTTGCTTGCTCTATTTGTTTGAATACCAATGTTTATTTTAACATATCTATATAATTGTAAAATATTATTATCAACAAAATAATTAACTCTCCTAGTCTCTAATATTAAGTTATTTTTTAGACTTGTCATGCAAAATTTCAATATTTGTCATGTACGTGTATCTTACTATACTCTAAATTACTACAACTCATTATACAATAAAACGTTTTTTTATTTTTTATTTTGAAATACTGTAGATAACTAATTGTGTAAAACTGTCATGAAAATTCATTAATGATTTCCATGTTTTCTTCTAAATTTCCATTAATTTTTTTAAAAAATTTATTGAGATCGAAATTTTTATTTTTTGGACTATCGATATTTCCTCGATATCCGATATTTTAGTCCTTACATTTAGCGGTGTTCATGGCTATGAAGTAGGTTGTTTTACTTTTATGTCATTAGTTTTTCTTGGGGCATTTCATTATACACCCAATTTCTAGAATATTTAATGGAAAAAACCCACCTATTATATCTTTTCAATCTACACCCAATTATTGCCAACTAGAATAAAATATTAGATTTCATTTTTCAAAGAATTACACAAATTGCCATAATTTAAATCTGACAATCATAAATCAACTAGCAAAATTAACGTCATCTTTAATACCTTAATTGTAGATATTTTTTATTGGTACCATTATTATCTCAATTTTCATTAAATTCATCATGATTGCTAGAATTATAGATCTTTTTTTACATGCATAATTTTCTGAATTCAAAAGTTATATAGATTTAAGTGAATGTGATATTTACTTTTTGATAATTTAAACTTTCTATTTTAAAAGTAACTTTCTGTTTTACTTGCATCCTAACCTAAAGGTAGAAGTTTAACGTTTTTAACCATAGATCGTTTTTTATTTTATTTTAAATTACAACCTAAAGTTAGACAGGTATGTTTAGCTAACTTGATTTCTAGAAATTTTCATATCAACCTATTTATTAGAATCATTTTTAACATCAACCTCTTTCTTAGGTACTCTATCATTGCGAGTTGACCATGTTTATTAGGTTGAAAGTCTCTATATTATACCTGTATGCGTATACCTATACAATAAGCTAGGTATCTGATCATCAAAACACTTTTTCTAGTTAATTTGATTTCAAGTATGTATCTGATATATAGGAGGTTTTTTTTTGTTTTTTTTTTGTATGACACAGACATCTCTATATTACAATTTTTTTTTTTTGGTATCATACCTCTTTATTAGGTTTTCTACTATATTATACCTATGATTGTAGAAGATACGATCTTTTTTTAGCTTGAAGGTTTATGGTATTCAACCCTCACTTTCATCTAATTACTTAATAGGTAAATTAGAAATGTAGTAGTTGAGAGTAAAAAGCTATCATGAGATTAATATGACAATATACCTAAAAAGAAGAAGAAAGTAATCCAAGAACAAGAAACATACCTTACAATTAGATATCTTTCGAGAATATAGAGAGGCACCGAATGTGAGCCTAAGAGTGAAAACACAATAACAAATTTTTTTTTTCCCATTTCTTGACCCCATCTTGAATATAATCCTTTTCTTTTCTTTAAGAACATTTCTTTAGTTGTTCTTCATAGACACAAGCGAGAAGTATCATACCTGCTTGCCCCTCGCCCTTTCTTTCAAGCAAGAAAAACATTTTCTCCCAGTGATTGAATCCAAATCTCTTTCCATCTTTTGAAACAATAATTGACCCCATCAAGGAAAAGAAAATTGAAATTCTATTCGAAAAGAAAATACCTACATATAAGGAAAACAAGAATTGAAATTTGTGCTGGAAATGAACTACTTGTTATAAAGTAGAGATAATATGGAGAGAGAATAGAGAAACAAAATGTAGGAGGAGGTAGAAGCCTTCTCATTCAGTCTCATTAGCCTCCTTTATATAGAGGTAGAGTTTACATCAAAGTACATAACTAATGAGTATTTACGTGGACAGCCATATAGATAATAATATTTACAACACTCCCCCTTGAATGTCCACTAATGAATGATGAAATTGGACGCGCTTATTGTTGCCTCGTTAAAAACCTTGCCAGGTAACAAAAAACCCAATGGGACAAAAATAACTCTGGTCGAAGGACAAAAAGAGCACAACGCGCATATGTCCTAGGTAACATGCTTCTGGATGCTCCCCCTGATGAGAATCTTCCCCTGATTGTTGCAAGCCTCATTTATGTATGCAATAAGCTACATGTACCATGTATAGTGGTTTGATGTGTCTATCACTAAAGTGAGACCATGTGTGCTTTGCATATGGGGGCTCATCACAAATTTTCATACCTGCAAAGTTTAAGCAATACCAACAAAACTAGACGATTTTCAATAAGCCTTACCTCATTTGATAAGGTTAGAAAACAATCTCATATGCTTAAAATCATACACAAAGTAATAGCTAAACAATATAAAGAAATTGACACATTTAACTTTGTATATTTTAAAACATTGAAAAATCATCATGGCATACCTAGCCATGCATATCAGTATCTTTGCGTATATAAGCTCTTCAAGAGCTCTAAGTAATTCATAACTTTGTGAAAGTTAGAATATGTTGCAACATTATAATAATAATTAGAATTCGATAGTAGTCTCGTCATAATACTCATTAAGACAATTTAGATCTCGTTGACTAGAACGAAATGAGTACATATGAGCTAGCTTTAGACTCTTTGATTCCATCAGTGAGCTTCAGGCTCTTTCAACTTTTCATGGACTTGCATTTGAATCATTCATGTATTTGAATCCCTTGAGGATTTGATAAGCAATACGCTTATAATGACACTTTACTTTTGATATTTTGCTTTTAGCAATGTGTCTTCATAATATACGATGACAAAGTGCCATAAATCTCTCATCAATATAATAGCTATATGTAACACTGTACTTATAGAAAATTGTCATTCATATAAGGGAAGATATTCATAATCTCATGTCTCTATATATAGACATTGTGTCATAGTGATTTATCTTCACTTTTGATAAATACCTTTTTGTACCATGTAGGGTTAAAGGTCCAAATATTTCATCACGTTTCAAATTCATTGGAATTGCCTCTTTCCAATTTGGCCAATAATAATGTCGAATTTTGTATGAGAACGTGATTCAATGTCATCATAGCCCTTGATAATTTTGGTAGCTACCATAGATAATATCAATCATCGATGATCATCCATTTTGTGATCCCACTATTCTCATATGCATGCATTAGCTATCCATATAGCTTATTAATATTGGGTACCCATGCCTCTTCTGGGGCTTTCATCATTTCTCAATAGACTTGTATCTCTTACAGGGCAGTCATATCGCATGGATGAACTTATTTAGAGAATGTGGATCTTTTACTCATAACCTCATCTATAGTGTTAGAGTGATATAGAGCTTTATGACCTCTACTTCACAGTAGTTACAACTTTGGAACCTATAGATATATCACGCTTCAGGCGATTGACATATTTGATGAAATGTCCAACCATGACATCATTTATAATAGCTTTTGCAAGCTTTATTTGTGCAGCCTCGTTAGGAGCGCTAACATTTTAGTATGGCAGTCTTATCAGGAGAATCATGCCATTTGGACCAACACGTTTTCCATAATTCGAGTGTGGTCTAGACTGCTTGTACAATATTTTTGCTTTTGGGAATTTTTATCCCTAGTATGAGGATTGTATTTAGCACATGATTTTGTCACTTGTAAACCAATTCACTTTAGAAGTAGTGATTAATAAATCCTTCGTACTTTATGTATGAGGCTCAATTTGAGACATGATAAATTTACTGATTCATGCTCAGGCATGAATGATAAATTACCCGTCGTATTTTAGGTACGAGGCCTAATACGAGAAATGATTAATTCACGCCGTTCATTAAAGACACTCTTTTCTACCCTAACGGCAAGAATATTGTCTCATTGAAGTGACAAATCATATGTGCAATACTGCTCATTGACAAAATTCCTCATTAGCAAATTTTGCAATCACTATTGTTTAACACAATAATATTTGAACTCGACAATAAATCTCATTGGAACTTGTTGGTAATCTTACACAACATGAATGACCAATTTGGTCATGCCAAATTAATGTATTTGGCTTGGTGAACTTCTGGTTCATAACCATATATGCCTCTTATTGTTGTGTAATATAATCCAAATGAGAGAGCGGATGTTTTTTCCAATATACACCACGGACTTTAAGTACTGAAGGTACCAAACACAAAGACATCTCTCATTTTGGTAACATAAATGCGAGCTCTTCTAGAGCTATCCACCAAGATCTATAGGATCTGGGATAGATTACCTTTACCTTGGTAAAGATAAATGTTGAGAGCTACTTATGATCTTTAGAGATCATGCGTATCATTGCAGCACATATTTTTCCTTCTTTCTTTCACCAAATTTACTTAGAAGGAAACGATGCATTGGAATCTATAAATGTTAGAACTCTAGGTTCTTAACAAGGCGACATCTTTGAATTTCATGTCACAATATTTTACTCGAAACTTCTAGTATCAAGCGAGTGGCTTGATAAAAATCCGCTGTAGTATGGAGTGCAAAACATGCATATACCCAATGTTTAATTCCATCTCACATGTAGAAAGCATTCCCATGATTTTTGGGCACCACTTATATGGTCTTTTCATTTGCCATTATTCTACTTCTTGTGGTTATGATTTAGCCATTTCAAAATTGGCTTTATGATACAACCCATACAAGATGGTAAGCTCTTCCAACATATGTCTCTTTTGGAGGTGCATAATGCAATTATACTCCACTAGATGAACTCTTCCGGAGTCATCGATCAATCAGATCTACAAGACCTGAGATTATTGTTATTACCAGAGCTTTAAAAACCATGAACACGATCGCATTATGTTGTTGACACAACGTTTTCATAAATGGGATGTGTCAGGATTTAGAACTTCAGGTTCTTGTACAATCTCATGTTGAAAAACAACTTACTCGAAACTTTAGGTTCGAGGGTGACACATACTAGAACTTTTTCATTCTTGATCCACTCGAAACTTCAGGTTCGAGTCTACACAATTAGAAGCTTCAGGTTCTAAGAGTGGAGTGAACTTCAGGTTCACATGTAATTATAAGAAGAGAGACTGTACGCCCATTTTCATGTAATACCAAGTTGAGGAACTTCTAGTCCTGTTATAATCGGGAAACATTAAGTTTCCATCATATATTTACTCGTAACTTCTGGTTCGAGTTTTACTAATTAGAACTGCATGTTCTAAAATATGGTATTTACATGTGACCATCTTGTAGTAGCATCAATCATGACTATAACTTATAAATGAGAGATTTTATATCGTCATGTAGTGAATATGATCATTGAGGAACTTCAGGTCCTCATGTAATTAAGGATCAAGGAACTGCAGGTCTGACTACAGGTTCTGATCTCTTTTAATTACAAAAATTCACGATCACAAATTTGGGGTATACTCATACTCATTCGTCATAAACCAACGGTTAAATATCTGCTTACTTTTAAATTGGTGTCAAAATAATCCCCTCAAAACTTCAGGTTTGAGGTTGACCCAGGTTAAAACTTTATGATAAATTGTCTATATATTCACTCAAGACTTATGGCTCGAGTCTGCACAATTAGAACTTCAAGTTCTAAGGTGGAATGCTTTAAGCAGGCATAAAAGAAGAATGTATCAATCGACATATGAAAATTTACTCGAAACTTCTAGTTCGAGTTGACATAAAGTCAAATAAACTATGAATGAATTATATGTGTAATCGAAGCTTCAGGTTCGAATTTTTTTTCTATGAACTGCAAGTTCAAAGATTTTGTAATTTGAACTGCGGGTTCAAATAAATTTGGTGCTCGAAACTTCAGGCTCAAGGTGACTAAAGTGAATCTTCAAGTTCACTTTTAACTAATTTATTTTTTATACTCAAAGCTTCGGGTTTGAGTTTTACTGTTAGAACTTCAGGTTCTACTATAAAATTTTGAACTTCTGGTTCAAAAATATTACACTCAAAATTCATATGTTCGAGGTATAGGACTGCTGGTCTGTATGAGTAACAAAAAAATAATTTAAAAGATAAGTACTGTAATGAAAGTACATAATAAAATAGGAAAACTGCAGGGAAAATAAATAGATAAATTATGCAATAAAGTTAATTGTGGAAACTTCTGGTTCCATTAATGAAGAAATACACAGAACTTCTGGTCTGGTTAACTTCACTAAATGATAATCTTTCTTCGCTCCTCTAATCACACAAGAACATAATTTTATCTTGTGGAGAACATAGCCTCTAGCTTTGGCCAAGTGTTCAAGATTAACTTCAAATTCACATTATCGTACAGAGGAGGGAACCCCAATACCAAATTTTTTTTTTTTTGAGAAACTTCCGGCCTCTTATAATTATTGGGGATCAAAAATATGTGAGTTCATATATTACGTCGAGGATCTTCTGGCCCTCGTTAATTGCATAAGTTGTGAGAAAATTTCATGACCCTAGAGGAACTTCAGGTTCCCATATGATCAGGGATCAAGCAACATGCGATTTTGATCATTGTATAATTTTGAGGAACTTCTGGCCCTCTGTAATTGAATCAAGAGACTTCAGGTCTCGATTATTTTTATTACAATATAAGATGGTCTGATCAAGCAATAAATACAGAGGTTAAAATAAAAATATACCTTGATAAGTTAAGCTCACCCGTACTGGGATTGTAGACCAAAGGAAAACTAGTCCACTATTTCTAGAATAATCAATTGTTTTGATAAAGAACCAAACAAATTTATTTCCTCACCGAAGTCTGCAACAGTTATCAACTGTGTGTTCTATCAACCAATTTAGTTAATAGCTCTGTTGTGTACGACTTAACCTTGCATATGTAAAAAGATAATCAGTAACAAAGCATATATGAATTAAATAATTGATATGCTGTAGTAATGAAATATATATATATATATATATATGTGATAGAGAAAGAACAAATCTATTTCGGATGATTAGCTAGCTTTCTTCTGTAGAATTATAGATCCCTAGCCATCGGCAAAAATCAGATCTGTAACTAATTTATTTCCCAAATCGATGCATATCTGGTAGCTAATATTGTAGCGGCTGCTGTTGTTATACTCCATTGAGTCTGTATCATCAATTGAATATGACTCCGGTCTGTACAACCGATTACCAACAGAAAGAGGAGAAGGATCATGATAACCCATTCAACGTCTCTTTCAGATTTTCTAGCAACATTATTAAATCTCAAACCATAAGGAAAAAGAATAAATATGATAATGTTTATGGGAGACGTATCAGACTTGAAAACAAAACAGAAGAAAAAAAATGTCCTTGTGCTAGAGATAATATCACATATTTATACGACTATAACCACAATATATATATAAGAAATAAACATATGTATATAAGTATATGAAGCAAGAATCAATGGCACCCTTATGATTATAAGATTGATTAAGGGCAAAGTGAGGTGCGATTCCTATATCTCAAAAATGGAATATAGTCAAAGCAAACGCATAGCATATATAAGGAACAGTGTTCGTGGCATTGAGTATCGGCTATATACATATGATGCTGAATTATCTTTATAAAAACTGATATGCATAAATGACATAGATCATAAATAAACTCATAGATCATAAGTTATAGTTAATACACTATGCCAAAAACTTCATCACACTACACTTTTTAGACAACGAAAAAAAAATTTCCGTTGTGTGATCACTGAAACTGCTTCACACAACAGGTTTAATGAGATTTGCATTGTATAAGGAGGTCGTACATCAATTTTTTTGGGTCCAAGATTATTGTACAACAGTTTTAAGGATTTGTCTGTTGTCTGAATGTAAAAAAAAATTCCCCCTCACCTTGCTCAAATTTGGGTCGAAATTTTGACTCACCTTGCACAACAGTATTGTTGTATATGTTGTATGAGAGTAAGTTGCAAAACAACATACAACGCATTTTTTTGTTTCCGTTGTGCAAGTTTGGAAGAAAATCACATGTACCCCAAAATGTGAGTGAGTAGCCCCAAAAAGGCCAATATTTGAGTGAAATGCTGGTACACGATTTAAGCTCCTACAACGGAATGACTTATTTGTGTTGTCTGAATGAGAAATGTATGTCCCTAATGTCAAAACTGCTTCTTTGATTGCACATAGGCGGGAATTTTCCCTCCTTGCTGCTTAACTCAAATTTAACATGTACATGATCAGACAACTTAATTTCATACATGCGTTGTGTGAAAAAGTTAAAAAAAAAAAAAAAAAAAAAAAGCCCGCCTTTAGTTAGGGCCTTAGTGACTTTGTGTCCCCACTCGGCTTGCACAAAGTAACTCTACCTTCAGGCTCCTCTTCTTGTTCGTGTCTAACTCTTAGAAGCCAACCATTTCCTCTCTCATCTCTCCTCACCTGCAAACCAAAAAGGAAGAAACCCAAAGTTTTGATTCTAAGCAACATCACCACGAAGGTAACTCCCTCTTCTCCTTCTCTAGATTTGGTCTCTTCGCCCCATTCTACCATGTTTTAATTTCCTGATTAGGCTAAAACGCCTGAAACTCGATCTGACCTAAAAGTTTTCGACTAAAGCTCGCCTCTCTCTCTCTTCTGCAGCCCCGCTCTCCTCTCTCTCTCTCTCTGTGTCTCTCTCTGGAATGGCCGCACGACGCCTTTTCTTTCTTCGACGGTGACGCCGTGATGGACTGATGGTGCGTGGTGAGTCTGGGTTTTTGTTTCTCTTAATTTATGCTTCTGGGTCTTCACTCTTCAATCGATTTATGGCTTCCTCTTAATTTCTTCTTCTGGGTATTCAATTTTCAGTCTTCAAGTTTGGGTTTGGCTCGAACTCTACTAGGTGAAGCAGCTTCGATTTCAGTTTTCGACTCAATTTCGGAAACTTCAAGCTTGGTAAGTTGCTGCCATCTTTCTTGCTTCGATTTCTGGGTTCGAATTGCATCTGTTACTTTTGCTATACGCTATAAATATGACTGATATGAGATTAAAATTGGATATGTGATCTGTTTTGTCCTTCTGGATTTCTGGGTTCGAATTGCATCTGTCACTTTTTGCCTTTCTGTTTTGACTTTTGACTTGAAAATTTGAAATTTAGTTGCATTTGTTGGTTTCAGCTTTGCTGTTCATATGTTTCTGAATAAAATTAGATTTGTTTAATGGTTTTCGCCTCATAATAATTGGGTCCAAGCTCTGAATTTTTGTTTAATATTGTAAATGCACTACTAGATATTGAGATTTATATAAGTTCTACCTGCAGGTGGTGTGGTTGAAGGTTGAATTATGCAAGCTGCTGGTGGATAAAAGATCTGCTGAACTCAAGTTATTAGTTTCTCTCATGTTATAGTTTTTTAATACATGTTCCTTTTTTGTAGTGGTCCTTATTGGCTTATTCTAAATAGCTTTTCATCTTTTAGTATTCTTTTATTAAATTATTTTTGTTGTGGTGATCTTACTCCAGAAAATAACAAGTTGCCAGGCCAAATGACTTCCATGATATTCCCAAATACTTTCTTGAGGTAATGCAACGAGGTAGGATATGTAATAAGTTGTTCGTCATGTGCCATGGTTGGCTAGTTTGTATGATTTGCACAGTGTATATGAAATATTGAAATGTCTCATGTTATACAACTTATATTCATCAAAAACTCAAGAAGTATGATACAAGTGAACTAGAGTCTATATCAGAGAAATAAAGAGCAAGCAGGAACATACCATTTGTACTTTTATATCACCTGTTTGAACAGTTTGCCGTAAAATACTTGGACATTCTTCTGTTATTAGAAATACTGTAGCATTTCATTACCCATGCTCAGTTCTCAACTGATATGGACCTAACACAAGTCCACAAAAATATGGATTAAGTGCGCTGAAGAATCATTTCAAAAATGTGTCTTACTCATCTATCTGACAGTTCAACTTGTGAGATATACATCGCTATCATCATATCTAAGAAATGTTAAATTATGCATGTGAAGTTGTCAAGGACCTTCTAGATATAATAGTTGTTTTTATAACTTGCATGCAATTCCACATGTTGTAGCTATGGTTAGAGATGCTGACAAGAAAAGCCCAAGAGAGGCTGTTGAGTCTGTCCTACAACTGTTGAAGGTAATTACGTTTTAGGTAGTTATCATACCTGCATGAGCAGAGATATATATGGTTACCAAAAACAGAACTTTCACTTGGCCTATATGGTCATACAAGCCTATAATTGGTCTCAAAAAAGTTCTTTCCAAACTTAATAAGCAAGTAAAATTTTGTGAACTTATTCCTTGTCTTGCTTCTGTACTATGCACGACCTTTCTTTGACAGTAAAACACTCACTTTTCTATATATTATTTAATTTCCTCCGCCATTAATTTCTAAAGGTTTATTCTAACTCTGTTTTTTGTTTTGTACGAACATTACAATGACAACAATGGGAACTCTTATTCTGATGTGTTCTGGTTTTCTTCATTAATTCAGTCTGTCGGAGAACTTGAATTTGGGCAACAGGTTTGTTTTATACAAAATATCATTGATTCAATTGTGCCTGCCATACCTTGTCTTGCAGTTCTGTATGAACATTATGTTGCTCTACACACGCACACACATATGTGCGGGCGCACGCGTTTTTCTGTAATTTATATTAAATTCATTTAAATGAACACTGGATGTGCATGTGTGTGTGTGTGTGTTTCTGTAATTTATATTAAATTTATTTAAATGAACACTGATTTCACACCCTGGATAACAGTTGATATTACTTTCAATCCAGTGTCTACGTACTTCGTCAACATGAAAACTAAAAGGCCCATTTTGCTTATATGCTATATTTGTTTGACCGCTTACAGTGTTTTGGTTGTTTCTTCACTCCATGCAAGGTAAGAGGTGGATCTGATTGTGAGGATGAAGTTCAGAACCAGATTCTCGTGACCACTAGCAAACGAGTATCGATTAAAAAAAAAAAAAAGAATAGCAAGTTAGTAACTCAATAAATAGGTGTTAATGATTTTTATGCTCGACTGATTCATAAAATTAATGTTTGCTTGCGGTTCTTATTTTCATTATTCCTGGTTGATTTTATAAATGGTAGGAATATATGACGTTGCTTAAAGGAAATTGGGATTATGAAGGATTGACATTGGCTGTTAATACCAATTCATATTTTCAATCTGTAGTGCTAATCATAATGAATATGATTATAATGGAGTTTTGGGTGAATTGATTGTACTGGATACTTACTTATTTTCTGTACTCTCTACTTGTGTATTTTCAAGTTTGGTAATTGAATGGATAGAGCATTGTTCTGCTGCAGTTTCTAGGTATATATTGAGTCATTGATTACCAGATTTTCACCATGGGGGGAGCTCGTTCTAGGAAGAGAAACCATCGAGATGATGAAGATAGTTTTCGTAGAGGGATTTCCAGAAGGATACATTGAATGAGGAGGAAAAAGGGAGGGGGTTTCTCGGGTACATTGATCTATAAATCTGGAAGAAGAAGTGGTGGAGAAGAAGACCCAGCAACAACAATAACCACAACAACAAGGAGGTTACTAGGAACAGCAGCAGAAGAAGATCATCGTCCAAATCCTTTGCTCCTCTGCTCGAGTTGGTCAGTTTGTCGAGGTCTCTTCCTTATTCCTATAATTCATCATTAATTTCTGCTACGTCTCTATTTGGTTTCCTAGGATAAATAAACAACTTAAAGAATGTTTATAGAACTGGGTAAACATTGATTTCTATTTGAGGTTTTAGATTGAGATAAAGTTTTGATTTTTTGTTGTTGTTCTGAAGCTGATTTTGGTTTTTGAGTTGCAGGGAGGAATCCAAGTTCTAATAATAACCAATCTTGGTCGAAATCTACAAGGGATTCTAAAAGTGGGCCTTGAAGAAAATCGATGTCAATGCTATAGGATATCGTTACTGTTTTGTTGAACTTCAAGTGTGTTTTGTTGGGTTAAGGATTATTCTTTTATCATGAGCTGAAATTGCAGTTCATTTTCTAATGTATACCTTGTAATGTTTGTATGCATTACATAGATCATCTGTATGCATTAATAAGATTGATTATCTATTCACCGGGTATTTACATAGATCATCTAATTGGCCACCTCTAATTCTTTATCTAACTTTTTTTATTTTTTTCTTTGCAAGAACAGAAGTTGGAGAAACTTCAGGAAGAGGATCTTGTTGAAAGGCTGTTCAAGAAGAAACAGATCAGGATCAGGTTTCCTGAATGGGGAAGAAGTGGGAGATTTGCTCCATTTGGAGGTAAGGTGGGTTTACATATTTTGTTCACAAGTAAAAGTGCTACAAGCCATTTTTTTTTCACCTTAAAAAGATCTATTCATCTGCAAATTGTGTGTATTAATTGCAACCATATCTGTGGTCTACCAGGTGTTGTTTAGCAGAGCAAATCTCACAATTGAAAGAGGAGAGAAACTGGCCATTATTGGGCCAAATGGATGTGGCAAGAGTACTTTGCTGAAACTAATAATGGGTTTACAAAAGCCAATAGCAGGTGAAGTTCTGCTTGGGGAGCATAATGTCCTAACAAAATTTTTTGAGCAAAATCAGGTGTGTACTGCCATTACTATTTGCAACTTTGAAATAACTAATAGCATGGGGTTTTTTCTTAGTAAAAGAGGAACCGGATCTGTAAATTTCCTTGTCAGAATATATTGTTGGTTGACTTAGCTTTTATGGGATACACGTAACATGCTTTGTTCGGAATTTTATGTTCAAAACTACTAATGTTGACTCCGTATCTAGTTCAGTGATTTTAATTTATATAGGGATCTTTTGTGTTAACTGTAAGTTTTTGAGTCCTAAGCATGGTAATTTTATTTAACCATTCATATGATTCTCAGTGGCATGCCTTTGCTTCTCATGTTTAGGTATAAAAATCTGGCAGTTAGTTAGTTTGGTATGAAAATCTGGCAGGTACAAAAATCTGGTAGAGAAAATATAGTCACTTGACTTAATTTCTCATAACTTTGTTATTATGTTCATGCCTCATTCATCAAAATGATTAAGTAAACCCTTTGATATATTAAATCAATTTTAGTGGGAGAGGAGAGGCAGCAGCCGACCCAAGCGGATATCGATCAAGTGCGAAATGAGTGGGGGAAGTTTGTTGTCAACACATATGTGCATGAGCCTTGAAGTAGTGCGCTTGTTGCCGGTACAATTTTGATATGGAAAGCATCTTTTTTGTGCTTCTCTGCTGGTACATTATCATGCACCATGTGGCATGTTTTGGAACAATACATATATATGTATCAGCTTTTTGATGTCCCAAGTAGATGGGCATGCACTAGAATGCTTTTCTTATTTGAAATGTTGGCTTCAATGATTAGTGGTTTGCAAAGTTTATATTTGATGGTTGGCAATGTTTATATTTGATGAACTATTGTTCATTTGGTAAATGGATCAAATAAATGTACAATTTAATTCAGGAATGGAATGTTCAAATAATCAGACAACAGAATAGAGATATAATGACAACTGCCCGTTGTCTGAATGGCCAAAATTGGGACAAACACACTGCAATCGTTCATATCACACATCAGTTTTTAACAAATCAGTCTCTTCTAATTTATACTCACACAACAGAAGCAATTAAACTCTGTTGTCCAAAAACTAAATCAGACAACAGTTGCAATTGAACTCCGTTGTCCCAAATGTTGATCATACAATAGATATAGTCTAAGCACTGAAGTTTGAGGATCAATCAGACAACACAAAAAAATAAAAGTATGTTGTCTGATATGCTTAACATACAACAACTTGAAACCAAGCACTGTTGTCTGAAGGCAGCACTTCAACTGCTGCGCAGCTGCGCATGGCATCTGCCGAGCCATCTATCGAGCCATCACACAACAGTTATAACACATACCCGTTGTCTGTTTGTTTATCAGACAACTGTGTTCCACCGTTGTCTGAATTTTCAACAGACAACGGCTCGCTCTACAACGGTGGCACTCCAAATCAGACAACAGTTTCTGTCTGTCGTCTGATAAGGATTTTGGCATAGTGATAGCAACAACGTTGCACCATAAACTCGTGGATCATCATAGAGTTTTAAAAAAAACCAATAGCAGAGCGTGCTGATAACGTGTTATAAAGTAGAGATAATATGGAGAGAGAATAGAGAAACAAAATGTAGGAGGAGGTAGAGCCTTCTCATTCAGTCTCATTAGCCTCCTTTATATAGAGGTAGGGTTTACATCAAAGTACATAACTAATGAGTATTTACGTGGACAGCCATATAGATAATAATATTTACAACACTACTATTGTAATGAGCATATCTAGAAATATATACTCAAGTCAGTAATCAAAATATAAAGTAAGGAAGAAATTAAGGACGTAATTGATTATGATAATTAAAGTCCAAATGAATTGACTTTTTAGCTTAATATTTCAAATTCAAATGGATGATAAGATTAAGCAAGATACTTTTTTTGACTCTCCATAATTAGAAGGACATATTAGGTATATCAAAGAATGAGAAAAACTATTAATTATAGACATATACTCTATATGGAAGGTTTGCTTATGTAGAATGGGTGTAAATTGAAAGAAAAATATCTATGGGTTTTTCTCAATAGAAGCTTATATTTTTGGATTTATATCTAATTTTCTCATATATCTTTAATATCTTGTCAAAAGTTATAAAGTCTTAAATGTCTCATACCTATGTTATTTATTAGTTACCTATTCTAAATATATCTTATTTAATGTCATGGCTATGATATAAGTTGTTTTATGCTACGAGGTTTTTCAATACCTTGTTAAAAGGTTCCATGAGGTTAAATTCCATGTACTTGGATAATTATTTGATTCACAAACCAAATATAAACCATATTGGAATTTAATTTCATATTACATCGTTGCGAAGTCCATGCATCTCTGAATTGTCGTTCCATACAAACACAAACATGAAGCAACAAATAGACAAGCAATTAGGAAATTTGAAAATATAATGAGAGGCTAGAGGGAACCCCCCCAAATTAAAAGGACAGGAGCGCCCTCACTTCGATATATAGAGGAAGTGCGCGTGTGTTGAAGATATATGATGCCATGCACCTATTAGCGAGAATCTCTTGGGAAGTCCCTTCTGTCTGTTTGCTTCCTCCTCTACTCCTAAAAGCCTTGCAACATTTCCCATCTCTCAATCTCTCTTTTCTTTTAATTTCATTTACTCTCTCTTTAAATCTCTCGCCTAATCCCTCCACCGCACCCAGCCTACCTTAACCTGCTTCCTCTACTCTCTACACCCAAACAACACCCTCACCCACACCCAACATCATCATCATGTCTTCTCATTCCACCCACCACCTCTCTCTCTCTCTCCCACCTTCTCTTTCGCTCTCTTCATCTCCTTTCTCCAACCACAATCAACCTAAACATTTACCGGGTAAGTCTTTGCCCATTTAATTAATTGAATCTTTCATAGTCATGTACCTCTGTTTTCTCTATCTCTTTCTCTTCTCTCAGCTGTGTTTTTAATTTCCCTTCTCCTTCACTCTTTTCTTGGTTTTGGATCTTGATTTTTCATCCCCATTTGTTTTCTTTGGTTGCATGCATGATTCAAGGTCTATCTTGAGAATTGATCATCATCTTATGAACTCCGGCCGGCTTGGTTTTTCTTCTCTTTGTTTGTTTATCTGTAATTCCGGCCGTCAGAGTTTTGTCTGTGTTTCTTTATCAGAGAGAGGCCTGAAACATCATGTGCTTCTGCTGTTGAATCTTGATTCTCTCTCCAAGTCTAGTCTCCTCAATATTGGCAACCTTGTGTATTTCTCTATCAGTAACTGCCACCTCGGGCACCGTTAATCATTTATATTTCCACCCTTGTCTTTTCCATTCACAATCACCCCCCTTTTCATTTTCTTAGTTAACTACAGGTTAGAAGTGAATTGTCATTTACCAATCTGTACCATCGTTTACAGGTGGTCTTTGGTTGTTTGGGTTTAAAGACAAAAGGGTTCTTCCCTCAATCTGCAATGCGGTTTCCAAACCTCGCACCAAAGGTAAGTATTCGATTCTTTTCCATTTCCACCTTTTCAAAAGATAAGCTAAAATTTAAAGTACCTCTTTACTTTTTTTCTTAAAAACTTTCTACCATATATCAAATAAAATTACACACTCCATTCTTTGTCCAGATTATGCAGACGTGTTGCAACCAGTGATAAAGTGGCGTAAGAATCATACGATCGTGGGGGATGACACACAAGAAGATGAAGAGGCTCCTCCTACCAAGGTCCTTAATTGATTACTCTAATACATACTTAACAATCTTTAAATTTGGCCCAATTAAGAGGGGATGAAATCAGCTGTCCCAAATACACTATCTCTTTCTGTTCCATGTATTCATTGGTTCACAAAAATTAAGAAAATATTTTCTTGTCCATTTATTATTATTATTGTTATTTTAAAAAATAAAATTAGGACGACGACTCTGCAACAACCGAGATCATCAAGGAACATGTGGACTCCATCAAGTCCATGCTGTCTTCTATGGAGGATGGGGAGATCAGCGTATCAGCGTACGACACCGCCTGGGTTGCTTTGATTGAAAATGTAAATGAAACTGATTCACCTCAATTCCCTTCCAGCCTCGAATGGATTGCCAACAACCAACTCGAAGATGGTTCTTGGGGCTACGAGGACATCTACTCCGCCCACGATCGGATCATCAGCACCCTCGCCTGCGTCGTCGCTTTGAAGTCGTGGAATCTCCACCCCGACAAATGCGACAAAGGTAAGGGATCGATGCAAATATTAACACTCTCAGTTGTTTGCCATCTTTTTTAGGCCGACGATAATATTAATCAATTTGGTCATTGCTCTTATACAGGAATGAAGTTTTTCAAGGAAAACCTAAACAAGCTGGAAGAAGAGAATATCGAACACATGCCTATAGGGTTCGAAGTTGCGTTTCCCTCTGTTCTGGAAATAGCTCGGAGCTTAAACCTTGAAGTGCCTGATGACTCTCCTGTGTTGCATAAGATCTATGCCTGCAGAAACTTAAAACTAACCAAGTAAGTTTTTACTTTTATTCTTTTTTTTTTCTTTTCTTTTTTTGGGTTTTCTGAAAAGTAAACCTTATCCATGCAAGTATAGTATAATGTGGTTCCCCGTCTTTATATACGCGTGTAATGATTAATGCTTGTGGGTGTTGGAGTAGGATACCCAAGGACATACTGCACAAAGTGGCCACAACGCTTCTTCATAGCGTGGAAGGGATGGCAGGTGTCGACTGGGAAAAGCTTCTGAAACTCCAGTCCCAAGACGGCTCGTTTTTGTTCTCTCCGGCGTCCACTGCCTACGCGGCTCAGCAGACCAAGGACGGAAAATGCATGTCGTATCTGTCCAGAGCAGTCCGCAAGTTCAATGGAGGAGGTATGTAGGTTTTACTGACTCGATTTACTGCATGCAAGCCAATTGTCCAAGCCAAACTGTCACTTATCCAGTATTTGGAGCAAAGGACTTGATGTTCGTTTTGTCTTGCTTTTCAGTCCCTAATGTTTACCCAGTCGACTTGTTCGAACACATGTGGGCTGTGGATCGGTTGCAGAGGTTAGGATTGTGCAGATACTTCGAGCCGGAGATTAAGGAGTGTATGAACTACGTTGCCAAGTACGGATCCCGACATGCAGTAATTAATGACAAGTTTGTTAACTAACGCACGTATGTATATATTAGCTAGTTTTCTAATTAAATTTGGGCAATAATATCATGAAGGTACTGGACTGAGAAAGGGATTTGCTGGGCGAGAAACTCAGAGGTTCAAGACATCGATGACACAGCGATGGGGTTCAGACTGCTCCGGTTGCATGGGCACAGAGTGTCAGCCGGTGAGTTTGTTTTAGGACAGGTTACAAGTGTAAATACGTTAAAACTTTATCCATTTTTTGTATTTTGTTTTTTAGTGAACAGACTAATTAATTAGATTTGTGTTTTATTTTTATTTTTAATAAAGGGTCAGTGAGGTTGCCCTCTAGCATTGATTAATGAAACTATCGAATACAAGGGGGGGGGACATTGAGCCTAAACCCCTGATTACAATAATTATCTAGTGAACAGACTAATTAATTAGATTTGTGTTTTAGTTAATTTAATTTGGTAGTATATGGGTGGTGCAGATGTGTTTAAGCATTTTAAGAAAGGGGACGAGTTTTTCTGCTTTGCGGGACAATCGAACCAGGCTGTGACCGGAATGTACAACTTGTATAGGGCAAGTCAGGTGGCGTTACCGGGAGAGAAGATACTCTATGAAGCCAAGGAGTTCTCGACAAAGTTCCTTAGGGAGAAGCAAGCTTCAAACGAGCTTCTAGACAAGTGGATCATAATGAAGGACTTGCCCGGAGAGGTATATCAAAATTGCATGTTTTTAGTGCTTATAAGGACAATTTATGAGGTCATCTAGCTAGAGAGATTATTATAAGACAGTTACAATTCACTATAGTGATTATCCTACAAACGCTTTTTATAAGATTCTAAACTGAGACGGGCAATATTGAAAAAACAGGTGGGATATGCCCTTGATGTTCCATGGTATGCCAGCTTACCTCGACTAGAGACTAAATTCTATATCGAACAATATGGTGGTGAAGATGACGTATGGATTGGCAAGACTCTCTACAGGTATTATTTTCCTTCATTTCTTCAATAATTTCACACTATTAAATTCTTTCTCTCGTCCTATGTTTTGGATCGAGTACTGTATTTAGGTAATCAAATAATTTCACACTATTAAATTCTCTCTCGTCCTTTGGGGCAGCTTCTTTGTGATTTATTCTTGCAATTTATTCTTATTTTTGAAAACTTTGATTCTAACGAATGTTTACTTGGTTCTTTGTTTGTTCACTTTTAGTATGCCCTACGTTAACAATAATGTGTATCTTGAGCTGGCAAAGCTAGACTTCAACAATTGCCAAGCACTACATCTCAGTGAATGGGACAACCTTCAAAAGTAATCAAACAAAACCTAATTCCTTAGTGGTCATTTTTCCTTTTCTTTTTGAACTAGTTCAACCATTGTTTGGAATCCAGTGAATAATGAAATTAAATGTCATATCGATCATACGTAATGCAGGTGGTACGGAGAATGGAAAATTGGAGGCTATGGACTAAGCAGAAAAAGTCTCCTCATGGCTTATTTTGTTGCCGCAGCAAGTATTTTTGAACCTGAAAGAGCAAATGAGCGACTCGCATGGGCTAAGACGGCCTGCTTAGTTGACACGATTGAGGCTTATTTTAAGAGAGAAACTTCTCGTGAAGATAAGAAGGCATTTGTTGATGAGTTCAAAAACCTTTCAGATATGCGAGAGTATGAAGTTGCAAGGTAATAATAAACTAGTACAAATTCAATGCATATGCAATTATGAATGTGAACCCCCTTAAAGAATATTGAGAAGGCTTCTATTATTTACTTTTGTTTTGTGTTATAGGAGGTCGAATAGGAACAGGACTGCCGGGCAAGGAATTGTTGGGGCTTTGTTGGCGATGCTAAGCCAACTCTCATTGGGCACAATGGTGCTACATGGCCAAGACATTACCCAATCTCTACGTCAATCTGTGAGTTCAGAATTGTTATTCTAGTAACACAGTGCCAATCAACCTGTAGAATATGATTCAGATAAATATCACGTCTATATATTATAGTTCCACTAATACTATTGTTTTCTGTTTTCGATATTATTTTTTTGATTAAATATAGTGGGAGAAGTGGCTACTGAAGTGGCTAGAGATAGGGGGAAGGCATCAAGATGAAGCTGAGCTACTAGTAGAAACGATAAATCAAACCGCTGGCCTTTCACTAACTGATGGGTTGTTGTCCAATAATCCAGAACATGAGCTGCTTTTTAGCCTGACTAACAAAGTTTGCAATCAACTTCGTTTTTGCCAAAACCAAAAGCACCAGGTTAGATATCATTGATAGGGACTATCTATGTTATTTCGTTTTTTTTTTGGGTCTCGGACTGTCTATGTTGGATTGAATGAATTGGCTAGTACTTGACATATTTTCTTTTTATTGTTTAAGATGAACAATAATGGCAGCTGCGGAACAAAAATGAACATGACTGCCAAAGCAATAGAATCAGACATGCAGCAGCTTGTGGAATTGGTGCTAAAATCTTCGGATGGCATAGAATCCTTAATCAAGCAAAGCTTTTTCTCAGTAGCAAGGAGCTTTTATTATTCGACCTACTGTGACCCTAAAATTATTAGCCACCACATTGACAAAGTACTCTTCGAGAGAGCAATTTGATGAATGTTCAGAATGTAAAATTTGTCTCATTAGGTCATTGTAGATGTTCTAGCTAGATCTCTTTCTCCCATCCCGCCTCCTCCTTTCTCTCAGTTTCTCTCTAGGATCAATGTTATTCTGAACCACAGTTTGAATAAAATTAAATAGTTTGAAGTTTCTATGTAGTCCACAGAATTAGTCTTAATTAAGTACTCTCAGATAATATTTGATGGAGGCTTCTAGACTTTTAATTTGTTTTAATTAGGGAGGCTTGGAGGCCTATAAACTTTTGCATTATTATGTACACAGCCCAAATGATTGTAAGTTGTACAAAAAATATATGAGCTTCAAGACAGAGGCACAAAACACACACCCTAATGATTATAAGTTATACAAAATATTTAAGCTAAAAATATAGAGGCACAAAACACAGAAGCTGATGATTGACATATCGAATGAGTGAACCATCCTTTTCTGAAAATCATACCCGTGGAAAACCAAATTAAAACTCGTGAGGGAGAAGAATACTTATAGTTAAGCATTTGCAAGGTGCAGAAGCAGCACTGATCGCTCTGAATGATTATATTTACAACATATCAAACACGGCACAAAATTGAAAGAACTTGAAACAGGTATTCTAAAGGACCCAACACAATTTTACCCCTAACTTTAAAAATATCCCAATTCAATGACAATCAGATTACATGTAGGATGGTTTGAACAAATGTAGTTAGCAGACAAATACAGATGGCGAACCCACATAGACTTGTTTTGTACGGAAGTTGGTGCTTTTTAAACGTGTTGGTGTAATGGTTTCCTCCTAGGTGTAAGCAAGTTAACAATGGCAGACAGCGTTGCATACTAAGACATGATGAACCAGTTTGTGGTCTTCAACCTCAAGTGGAAATTCATCAAATCCCACATCCTGATATTTGGTATTGTTGGACAACCACTTGCCCGAAATGTATAGTGTGTACATATATCAAGCTAACACCGTCACTCATGTGCAACCTTATCTTGCACATGAAGAGTATATATACTGAAACGAAAGACACTGAGGATTCAAATCCAAGACATTTTCCGGCAAATAAGTCTTACAAAATATTACACAAGCGTTGTAAACCAAATACTTGTAGCTAAAATGAGCTAACAATTATTACCTATAGCTATAGGCAGCAAGAACTATAAATAAGAAATTACTTTTAGCTGCGCATGCTAGGGGCTACCAAAGCAAGGCAAAAGGAAGAGAGCTAGAAAGCAACGCACATATATACATGGTTGGGCAGGCATCATGATATCTCTGCATTCTCTGCAGGGTAAACTAAATCATGTAAAGGGTCTGCCAAAAAAGCACTTGACGATATTATGAGATTTGGAAGTGGAAGTGTGATACTCTGATCTCAGATATTCCATGACAAAGTGGAAAATAAAGACAAGGTGATGGGCTTTGAAAGAAAAAGCGGAGTACCAGACATGAAGATTTTGAGTGTCAGGAGAGAAGAAAGAAAGCAAATGACTGTGTTTTGGATAGAAACCAATTTTGGCAAAGGGAGATCCCCCCAATCTTCATATCACTGCTTTTGTGATTTTGATGTTTGGTTCAGTTCCTAGATCACGACGAGGGCACGTGCGGCAACTGCACTGCTTCTTGGTGGTTTAAGAAGTGACCATGATGCCCACAACCCTCCTCAAATGGTGGGCCGGCACCACCACAAGCAAAAGTAGTAACACTTGAAAAATAACAAATTTTCATTAGGTGATACGAAGATTGATTCAGTGACTCTCTCACGGCTCCAGAAATTTCAGCGACACCCCGTTACTTTTAAGAATGGTGACAGCCTGACAGGGAAAGGTCGCCATTTCCTGTGGACCATTCCATCAGAGCAGTACGCATTGACAACTTGGTTGGACACTAAAAAGAAAGGGTGGCGAACGAACTTCTAAAACGAGATGACTAACAAGTGGATGACACTGTAGCGCTGATCTTCACTCTAAAATAATTGGATCCTCCTCAATTCCAAAAGCAAAAAAGTTAATGAATGGGTTTGACACGTCCCGTATTCGATTTATCCATTTTACTGAATACAAGTGCTTTACTTTGAGTTTTACTGTCTTTGATATCTATTTACGGTTTAGATGGTTAAGGAGTTAACTTTTTATGGGAAAAAAAATTGAGAAAATTTTCTTCACTAAAGTTGTAGAGTACATTAAACTGAGTCCGTGGACACGTGATACGTTTAAATCAGAATTCGTATGGAGAAATTATGAGCAAAAATATAAAAGTTACTGTTCTGGGTAAATTTCTATAAAAGGAGAAGTTACTGTGGTAGGTTTCCATTTTCGGAAACCTACCCCACGCCATTTTCTCACTCTCTCTCTCTCTCTCTCTCTCTCTCTCTCTTTTCGACCCGTATTTATTTTTTCAACCGTCCAGTCACCTGACAGGGCGCCACCTGTACGGTTTGGACCGCATCCTCCTCCCCTTGAAGTCTATGGCGGTGGTTTGTAGCGATATGGCCAGAGGAGAGAGAATCGAAGGAAAAACCTAGCTGCGTATTCCAATCGTCGACGATTTCTCCTGATTTTGGCCACCTCCGGCGACGAAACCGATAAGGTTTTGAAGCTCTTGAGGCGTACTCCAATCCCTCCAAGTCTCTTGATCCAATTTGAAGTGTGGAGAACGAATCGAGGATTTGAAATTCTAGGGTTTCGAATTCTGTCTTTTTCCTTTCAAGCTGATTTTCGGCCAATCAAGGTAATTCTGGACTTTGTTGTAGTTGGGAAAGTTGTTGGGCTTGTTGGATTTTGGCATAGGTATTGTAACCCAATTTGGGGTTAGCTGGCCCAGCTCTACCACTGTTGGTGGCGCATGGAGGGTGCGTAGGGTTGATTTTGGCCTTCTATTTTGAATGGTTGATCTGTATTTAACGTATAAGACTTGTAGATATAATTTTAGTGAAAATTGGAGTCGTTTTGATATCTATCGCAGGTTTCTGAAGTTCGAAGTTACGATTATCGATTTACGAGAATCCCACTGTTGGATTTCTCTCGGTTCTGCGCTAGAGCTTTTAAAATTGACGAATTGATAATAGTGGTGAAGTTTTGGTCGAATCCAAGAGGTTGAAGCAATTAGGTTTTTGGGTCGGAGATTAAGTTTCGGTTATTGTCCTTTATATTCTAAATTCCGAACCTTGAGTTTTTATTTACAGTTACCGTTTTGTACAGGATTTAAGAAGACCCTACTTTGAGGAGAATTCCGACCGATGGCAGGATTAGCCGTATATTGTGAGTAGACACTTTCTTTTAAAATATATGCATGCAATAATTCTTTTCATAAATGATGGTTTTATTTATTTGAGACTATATTTTGGTTTCAAAATATGAAATAATGTGGTTTATTGACTTGGGCTTACGGTTTTTGTTTTTGGAAATGATTGAAAATGGCTTGTTGGTTTTAAAGTTATTTTGAGTTTTTCGACCAATCTTTCAAAATGTGGACGTTATTGGAATTTATGAATTTCTTTGCTTATTTGTTTATTGACTCGAGAATATTTTGGCGTGTGGGACATACCTTTGATTTATTAATTTTATCACGAGATTTTCCTGTAACACTCCAAACTGCATCTCACCATGCTTGAGTACGTTACAGTGCCGCAAGTTTCTAAAACATAAACTGAAAATATGATTTACATTCTAGAAATTCACTAGGCAAATTTGTTTAAAATAAATTTTTCATAAAAGTACACAACGGAGGCCTTTACAATTATTTTGAGGTGAAAACCTTTCTAAAACTTTAAATTGAAATGTTCGTCTAGGACCTAACGTTGCAAACAATTGGGATATGATGAACTTAGCATACAACAAGCAAATTTCGACAAGTTCCGGAAATACAACTTTAAGGAACAAAAATAAGATTGAAACCCGGAACCTGATTTTCGTTAACATACACTACCGAAACCCGCACAAAACTCAAAATCCGGTGCACAAAACTCAAAGAAATACATACATAATATCTGATGGCCAGTCCCGTGGACCAACCTCAAATAAAGTCATCACTAGGTAAGCGTAGCGAAAGTGTCCACTTACACTATATCACCTAAAAATAGTGCCACAACTCAGAGGATGTCAGACACCATTCCGTCCATACGGCCCATCAGGAGGTTTAGGGGATCGAAGCCTAAGGAATTGCTATGTTCCACTCATTCTCATGCCATTAGTTACCAAACCATGCAACTCAAATATGCATAAACATTTAATTATGAATGGAAAACAACTAACCAAGTGAGTCCCGAGTCCCCTACCTGGATTCCAATGCTTTAATTTTTTACGTTGTCCGAGATCCACGAACTTTCTGTTCCTCGGGTAATTGGAATCCCTAGTTTCCAACATAATTAACGTTAATAGTTTATCGAACAATATTTGGAGTCTCAATGATCAACAAATTGTCAAACCAACTTATCCTGGTTTGATCAGGAGTTGACCAATCACAATTACAATCCCAAACAGTCCCAATTACTCAATACTTTACTTGAAATTGGAATATCAACCAATTTCCAGGCCATTTAACATATCCTTTCTCATTTCCGTAGTCAATACGTAGCATAGTAATTTCCTTAGAGTTACTATGGACACCTATAGTACAACTTCCACCATTTTTTTTGCTAAACATAATTCCTATTTAGTCTCTTATCACCAAATATCCTTGTCAATAACAGATTCTACCAAGTTATCCAAATTTTACAACAATTATCAACAGTAACTTGTTCATCACCAATAATTCATTTCACAGACTTGTATACCATCAATATCCTATACACACAACTCAATCAATTCTCAAGCCAGAAGCTAAACAAGAATCATTCTTTCTTAAACTTCAGATTTGCATTCGTCGATTAGCTAACAAAACCCAAGCCGCTTCAACAAGAACCAAAATACGTATCAATCCTTGAAAACAAAGTTCTGTGGGCGTAGAATAGAGCAGTTTCTCGAATTCGACTAACCTCTTAACCTCTGCATTTCGAAAATAACTAAGGATCAATACAAGTTTACAACTTGATTAAAATGGAGAATTTAACCAGGAAGACCAATGCTACCATGAACAGTGGCACTGCAGTGGCAAGACTTACCCAAATTCACCAATTCAACCAGCTTAAGAAATCAAGCTCTAGCAGACCTCAGTTCATGCTTCAAGACTATCGCAAACAAACCCGGAAAACAGGAAAAGTTGTCGTCGTCGTCAGTGTCTCCGTCGAACCCAAAATCAACCTTGGAATGCATATTAGTAAGAATTGGTTGAATTGAAGAATTAATTAGTCTAACGAGTAGAGCATGACAAGGGGATTGATTGTCATACCACATGCAAGTAATCGGTGGCCGAAAACCTCCATGAATTCACCGGAGCAGCTGGGTCTTCTTGGCATTGATTCTCTCTCCACGGTTGATAAACGATCAAGCTATGGACAGTGGTGTGACGGCAACAGGTAGAAGAAGAGAATGGTGCCGGTGCGCTGTCGTGGGGTGGTTGGACACCGGAGTTGCCGAAATTTGCCCAGAAACCGACAAAGGATCATGAATTTCAAGCTTTCAAATATCTCTTTATAGCCAGTGCATGGATGATCTGAGACCACCAGGAGGTCTATGATGAAGAGGCGCTTCGATTGATGGTGGTCCGCCACCGTGTCGTGGCTGGACGGTGAAGATGGAATAGGGTCGCCCGAGTCTCAACCTTGATTCTTCTTGAATAATTTGAGGTGTCGAAACTGATCAGATCCTGTACCTATATAAGGTAAATCAATGGCTGTGATGAAGCTACGAAATATTTGGTCCAGATCGCATGGAGTGATTTTCTATTTTCTATAATTCTAAAACTTCTAAAATTTGTAAAACTAACCCCGGGTGTCCAAAAAATTCCCCGAAAATTTCCATGAACTCGTTGTGTCGTTCACTTTATTATCCAGCTCTTAAATTGAGGATTTCACCTTGTGATAATTTTTGAAAAATATTCTCGAGCACATTTAATAATTACTAATATTGTAAATAAATAACTACCGAACGATCTCAATTAAGCTCGGTAAATTTTTCGGGGCTCACATTTCCGAGTACGGTTAGGAACCGTGCTCATGCTTTTATTTTGAGAGTTGGGGAACCTTTACTGATTTTGGTTTTCCTATATTTTTCCTATGCTATATCTAGGGTGATTATATTATCATGCTAGCATGTTGTGCGCCTTTATGGTGACGTGATTGGATCACGGGAGCTTGTTCGCCTTTGTGGTGGTAACTCTGAAGCCCAATGTCCTATTCGCCTAAGTGGAGTAAGGATACATACAAGAGTACTTTAGTATGGGAGGCTATCACCCGAGCCTAGGAGGCTCATTCGTATGGCTATCGTCTTCCCCTACTTATATTTTATTATTTTTGACTAGTATGCTTTTATAACTAAGTTTTACTCTTCGAATTACCTTCTTAAACACTTGCATGCTTTTATAACTAAGTCAAATTGTGGGAAAGTACAAACCACTCTTTAATTTCTTACATTACAGTATTTATTTTTATCCACTCACTTTAACATTTTAAATATTTTTCCCTTGGCCATTTAGTTTTACTTTTCCTTTTCATTTTCAAGGAATAACTTTCAGTATGTATCACCAAATATTTTTTCCACTAGAACATTTAAGTATGGACAGCATTCAGCAAAATAGGTGGAGCCTAACTTCAATTATCTCAATGTTGCTTTGCCAAAAAAAATATCTCAAAATTGAGTGAATCCAAATAATGTCTGATTGAAGTACTTGAAATGTCTTGCACAACTCTCCATTTCGAACACTTCCTCATAATTATAAACAGAAACTGCCATTAAGACCTCATGGTCCAAAATTAATGATGCCAAAAGTTAGGGTTATCAAACAAATTCTATCATGTGGCACAAAAAGCTAGTTTTTGCACATAGAATCTTCAGAATTGCAGACAAATACAGGTCAAAACATTGTACAGAATTGGTCAAGGAAGAAAACATGTTATTACATTCCAAAACAGGACAGCTGTAAAAGATGAACAAGATGCCCATCAATTCCCAAACATACAATCCAGAAAAAGTTACAAGAGAAATGTTACATTCAGTTCATAAAAAGGATAAACAGAAACATAGCAACAGATTCCAAACGTACGTTTCTTTTATTCAAACAGAAACTGGATAAGTGTCAAAGGCAATTTTAAGATCTATCACCTTTTCATTTATCTTTATATCTGGTGTATTAGATGCTCTCAACAAAAGATCAACAAAGCAACCCTTATCACTGCCAAAAGAAGTTCTCATCAGTAACAATACTGAGACATATATGAGAATCTTAGAAGTATATACAACGCAGTTTCTATCAACCTAGAAAACTGATCCAAGAAGCAAAAATGGATTCGCAAAAAAGACTGAAGATTATCGAGTCCAATGCTCATTCTAATAAAAAAGAACAATGTACAACAAGAAGAAATATACAGTTGCATCAGGCCTAGGTGCAGTGGAAAGCATAGGTCCTAGGAGCATTTTATAAATCAAAATATGTCTGGGTTGTGAGGTTATGTTGGAAAAAACAATTTATTTGATTCGAATTGTATCATAGTGGACGTCTGCAAGAAGGTAGATCAGTTTAATATATCTATTGTTCAAGTAAATCTAGAATATGTGTCTGATCCAAACTCTAGGTTACTTGACCTCGTTAGTGAACCGGCAACCAAAACATCCTGCAGAAAAACAGGCAGAAGAAGAAAAGGAAAAAATAAAAAAGTGGAGGCAGCCCAAGCCATGGCCCACTGACGCAGGCACACCTAAGGGACACGTCAGCTCTGGCGACTTTTTCCAGCCATCGCCGGCCATTTTTCCGACCTTTTTTTGGCCAAATTTTCCGGCGACCTATTTTAAGGTATTTTTTTACTAAAAGTTCTCGTTTTTTTAGTTTTTATTCAATTTCTCTTCTTTTTCTCAGGGACTTGCAAACTCTCTTCTTCTACCCCCTCCCTCTTTCTTCATTATAGGGGATACCTAATGAAGCCGAACTGTGGGGGTTCATGCTCCAAGCTTGGAGCTTGTTGAGATCTCCAAACTTAGAGTTTGTAGAGAATTTATGATCGACCACTTAAGTTATTGTTTCGATCTAATCCAATACCTCTTGGAATTGAATTTCTTGGAAGCGATTACGCAAAAAAATTCCTAATTTCTTGGGAGCGATTACGCTTAGAAATTTTTTATGTTTTCGTGGTCACTTTTTCCGCTTCGAAATTAACCCCTTTTCTTGTTCTCTTTCAGGATGAGTAACCTGAACAAATTGGATTTTGCTCCTTTGGGAAGAACTGGCTCTAGATATCATAGGTAGGTTCGTGATGTCCGCCAACATCTTAAGGCGGATAGAATCCTAGATACGATTCTCGAGCGTAGCTAAGACGTGCTAACTGTTGAGCAAGCTCAAGCTTTGGAAGCAAATAGAGCAGCCTTAGAGGCAAAAAAGGTGAAAGCCATCATCCTAATAACTCGTCATATGGATGATTCACTCCAGTACGAGTGTATGAATGAAGAAGATCCCAGAAGGCTGTGGTTCTCACTCAAAGAAAGATTTGGCAACGTCCGTGACTCCCTACTTCCTGACCTAGAAGTGAGATGACATAGCCTCCGCTTTTGTGATTTCTAGTCAGTTCTTGACTACAACTCGGAAGCACTTTGCATTAAATCGTTAATAAAATTCTGTGGTAAAAAGATCACATATGCAATGTTGATTGAGAAAACTTTATTTACCTTCCTTGTTTATGCATTGATGGTTGCTAAAACGTTTCGAATTGATGTTACTGCAGGACAGATCACAAGGTTTCATGAGCTCCTTGGAGCTATAAATGTCGCTGAAAAGCATGACAATAACCTTGTGAAGAACTATAATTCGAGATCCGTGGAAACAGAGCATATTCCTGAATCCAATTATAGTCGCGCCCTTAAGAGAGGGCGCCAAGAGCGAAGCCTTAATCTTAGGGATACTTGACAGGACTCGCCCCAGATTTCACCCCGAAGTCTGAAGTGGCCCTGTGGGGCCCACTTTAGAAGAAATTCTACCAAAAATTTGGCGGAACTTCCTCTAAAAGTAGGTTACCCAAAACCTGTAGGAAAACATTTACACTTCTAAATCATCCATCCTTATTCTCCTGGAGCCACCTGCTCTCCAAATCACAACTCCAATTTCACATATAGTTGTCTTAACCCCAATACAATATTGATCCCACAGATTATCAGAGCGATACTAACCCACTAGGTAACAACGAAAACAGAATTAGAATTAAGTACGCGGAAGCAATGCTGTTGGCTATGCCTCGACTCCATGTACGCCCAACCTCAATTAACCTAGCCTGCAAATTGGGCATTTGAAACCGAAGGGCCCATGGGAAAAGTATTGAAAATACGTTAGTGTGAGTGGACAAAAATAAACAACTAGCTAAATAATTTAAAAGAAGTAAAGTTGTAATACTTTCCCGCATTTATTTAAATTTATAAAACTTCGATGCATGCAATGTTTATAAAACATATTTCTTTAAATCAGGAAACTGGAAACTGTAATTCAAACCTGCTGAGTATCGTATCATCGGACTAGACCCCGCTAGCCCAGAAGTAATATAAAAGTAGGGGAAGAAGATAGCCATACGAATGAGCCTCCCAGGCTCGGGTGATAGCCTCCCCGGCTAAAATACTCCCATATACTCCCGTTATATACCCACACGCCACTAAGTGTAGCGATTAGGATACTGGGCTTCAGCATTACTATCACAAAGACAGTAACCAGCGCCACAAAGGCGGACGGGCTTCGGTGATCCCATCACCTCGCCACAAAGGCGGAAGATCAATGCTAGCAATGATAATAGTCACCCAAAGTATGGCAAAAGAAAATCCGAAAACCACATAAATCTATAAAGCTTCCCCAACTCTCGCAAATGAATTTCCAACGACGTATCCCACACGCCAAGATAATCTCAAGTTCAAAAATAAATAGGAGAGAATAATAATAAAACATAATATCCATAAATCGAAACAAAACCAATTCCAAGATCATCATCAAGGCATTCCCAATGCCAAATCCGAAAGTCGATAAATAAATAAGAAATATAAATAAACCAACGGCGTGTCCCACACGCCAAAAATATTCTTGGGTCAATGATGAATAAGCAAGGAAGTTCAATAATGAACTAATATTTCATTTTGGAAAATATCATGGAAAATACTTTGTTGAAAAACAACATAATTCAAAGTTTCGAATCCGGGCATAACAAAATTAATATCCAAAAATCACAACCGGAATAATTCATAATCACTTCATGAAACTCATCAATGAAAGTAATTCCTCGTGATAAATCGAAATCAGAAATCCGAAAACAATTATATGCTCAAAATGTAATATGATAAATAACTAGAGCATTACTTTAAGAAATAAATGCATGCATCATTATTTAAAAACAAAAGTCCACTCATAGTACTATTCCGACGATCACGCGTACGAGTTCCTTCGTCGAGCAAGAGCTCGGTACGTCGCCCTGTACAATACTATAATTCGTGAATAACGATTCGGCAATTAAATACGATTCTAATATCTTATCCTCCTAAATCAAACTTCCAATTTCTTTTCCAATTTAACCAAAACTTCATCATTAACTCCAATTCTTTAATTCAAAGTTTCTACGGCAAAGTTGAGAGAAATCCAACGGTGGAATTCTCGAAAACCAATAACCAAACTATTAAACTTTGGAAAAAATTCTGATTAATATCCAAACCTCTTCCACATCCAACCAAACTTCACCAACACTGCCCACTCGTCGATTTCAGACTATATAACAATTATGGAGGAAATCCGACAATCGGATTCACGATTAACATTAACCGAAATCCAAATCTTTAGAAATTTATAACCGATTCAAAACTCCACCAATCCTCACCAAACTTCATATATACGCTCTATGATAATTATAAAATTTAACTAGCCAGAAATTGAAATTAAAAAGCTACCCTAGCCGCCACTGCCACCAACTCCAATGGCCACCAAAATTTGGCAGTAGCACCTTCTCAACACACCCATTAATTCTTTCAACTGTGACCAAGTTAGAAAATGAGCAGAAATACCTCAACAATTAAGGGGAAGGTTGAACCCGAACCATGAATAGTAACCTCAAACTTCAAACCGTCGATTCTTCCTCTACGCTTCAAATCTCAGCAAAAGCTTCTAGGAGCATCATCTACATCCCAAGGCGCTTCCAATAGACTAAAGTTTATCGCCGGGTGTGGACGGAATAGGAAGATATCAGCCGGTGAAGGGAGGCGATTTCCAGCTCGAGCTGTGCAGCTTCTCGGCCTTACAGCGCCCTCCACAGTTTGATTTTCACTCCGATGTCTTCTGAGAAGTTATAGACGATGTCAAGGTGAGAAAAATTTCTTTTGGAATCAAGTCGATTGGAGGCCTGTGGAGGAAGATATGGCCGGACAAAGAAGACCCCAGAAAAAAAAAAACGCGATGGGGAGTGGAGAGGAGAAAGGAGAGCTCGGTAAGTTTCTAGAAAAAATGGAAACTTACCACAGTACTTTCTCTATATGTAGCAAGTTACTGTGAACAGTAATTTTGTATTTGGACCATAACTTTCGCATACTAACTCCGTTTTTTACGTACGACATATGCATGCTCTCGGTTTAACGTCCTCTACAACTTTCATGAAGAACATTTTCTCAAATTTTGACCCGAACAAAAAGTCATCTTTTAGGGTCACTAAAAGTATCGAAACAAAGTAAAAAGTGAAAAATAGTTGTCGTTTACCGTCCAAATGACTTGTAAACGGGTAAATTAAGATACGGGACGTTACATTCTCCCCTCCTTATAAAAATTTCACCCTCGAAATTTCAAGCCGGTTAAAAAGAAAAAGCACGTTAATTGATTCAAAATACCACAATCTCAAGACTTATCAACTCTTCCTTAGATTAAGCTTTCCTTTTAGTAACCTCAAATCAACAACCAACAGAAACTCTTATGATCCCCCACTACAAAAGCAATGAAGACATGCTTATAATCCAAAATTATCAATGTCCAAAGTCAAATCACTTGACTAGCTCAACCATGTTGCACCATAAACTTGCATGCACAAGAATTCTGGTGTAAGAGAAAAATTCATTTCAATAGTTAGCTCAGACGACACCTGATATTGACGTCACAAACCAGCCTGTTAAAAATATAGCATTCGTAACCCTTTCATAAAAATCGTTCGGTGAAGATTCAACCCGGTCACCAACAACATTATGATAAACACAAGAGATTCATTGCTAATCGGCAATTCCAGGACAAGTGACTTCCTTAGCTACCACAAAACAGCACTTCCTCCTTGAGTTGTTTGTGCTTAAAATTTCTAATCGAATTTCATTCACGTAAAAGTCCCTTAGTTGTCAAGCATAATAAAGATCAGCCTCGAACGAACCTATAAGTTCTTAATCATGTAGGTCATATGGCCACTACACTTCCGCTGCGCTACTCTGATACCTGCCTAAAAATCATTGATCCCGCCTTGAGATGACATTTTGAGTCGACTAGGAAAACTCATCTGATAGCTACCTTACTGGCTACACATATAACAGCTTCCTCAAAAACTTTTATAAGTACAATAATGTGGAAAACTTTTCTAAATCAAATGTGTCTTAAGAGATCTACTGATTACTAATGCCTCCAATCAAAACTGTTAATAATTCTCACAAGTTAGTACTCACTTAACTACCATGTCATGTACCATGTCCTCAGAAATCCAGTGCAAGCAAAAATTTTAACTACTAACTCTACTCCAGTTCAACGAATCATATCCGGAAGAAGATGCATCACACTCAAATTGTTCTTAGCTGAGGCTACACTTCTTTAATAGTCATAGATTTGAAGTCTAGTTGAATCCATGTCGTTCTCGTTGATCTCTATTGCCCCCAAATGTTAATCTTAATTCATATACTCAGGAAATTCTGACTACCGAGAGCATCACAATCTGAATTTATCAAATACTAAACTCGAATTTGATCAGTCCAAAATAAAATAGCTTTCTTAATCAGAGGAAAACTCTCTCTTATAACTACTCCACCAGCCTTAAGTAGAAACATCTCCAACCAACCGTTTGACAAAACCTTATGACAATTTCATTACAGATACGACATTGCGGAAATTTTCCAAACCTTGTATGTACCAAATCCTTTAATAGACTACGATGTCTCCAACAACACCAGTAGATGCTCCAAATCTGATCCAAGAGTTGGCCAACTAGATTAGAAACTCAATACTTGAAATGAATGATTCTCAAACTGAAATCATGCCAGTCATAATAATTTGATCGATTCCATAGCAACCCCACCGAACTCAATCCTCCCAAAAGAAAGGTTTACCTCCATTCGTGACTGAAAAACCTTATGTTCGAAGCAACCTGTAAATGGTTCGATAAGTAAGCAAAAGCGCATCGTGTTACGTGAGCGTAAAGCACCTCAAATATAGCAGAAAGAAGAAATCAACTCGTGAATTAAGAAAAAGAGATATTGAAGCAACAACGTAATCCACAATCAGGAAAGAAATTCTTTCATAGTCCCCAGAAGACTAATCGAAACTTGTTGACTATTGTCCCCCCGCAAGGAAAACTGCTACCAATCCTTTGCCAGAACTCAAAGATTTTAAACTAAGATCATAACCACATCACCTAGCACTTCCACTTGAATTACCACGGACACCCCGTGAGGTCACTGCAACTATTCTTGATCCCAAGTTCAACAATTTCACCCAAATGGATATCCACAGACACTTAATAGTACCTTAATGCGTGATAAAAGTGATCGCAACAGTCGTAAGACTATCCGAATGTCATTGATTTCTAAAACCTTTCAAAACCTCAATACTCCCTTTTTGTGCTTTTAATCAGTTCCTACTTCCAAATTTCCCTACACGCTTCATCCTCCCCTGACAACAACACCAGTTTTAAGATGAAGGACACCTGTCCAACATCATGCATCACTCCCAGTGATACCAGGATCTGATAGTGGTCCCACCATACTTCCAATCAAATTCCAAGTTCAACCCACAAGGGTTTGACTCAAAATATAACTTAGAACTCTGATCAAACTATGACCTGAAATACTTCCTCAGTCAACTGGGAAAACCCATGTCCTTAGAGTTACTCTACTTACTATTCTCATAAAATCTCAACCATTCAATCTATCAATTGCTCCTTTAAGAACTTTCTACATTTCAATTCCTATGACTTCACGATTCAGAAATCGAATCAAACTCCGTATCACATAGTAATTCGCTTGAATCACTATGGATACCCAACAGTGTCACTACAGTCAATCCCCGAAATTGCATTAAACCATTTTACCTAAAATCAATAACCAAAGACACACACTCTCATACAATATCAATTACAAAGAGTTGGTTCTAATTCACTCCATTATTTACCGACCAAGATCAAACTCCATTGCAAAACTTTAAGCGTCCCGCCTACTTAAACTTAAAACACAAAATGACTTCAAAAACTCACTTATGTACATCTCCATACTCACTACGTTCCAAAACTTAAGAAAACCAATTCATAACACAAAGAGCCACAAAAATCAATTCCCTTCATTTGAACAAAACTATGTCCACAAGTCATGGTCAGGTCAACAGCCCATGGTGTCCAAATGGAAGAATTTCTAATCCAGTTTCCTTTGTGAATTGCATGGTATCATTCCAATATGATGCTTGCAACACCAACCACGTCTACGTGACACATCCCCCGAAACTCGGTTCAAAGTCAGAACCACTACTACTATTAGTCCCACTTCAAACAACAATTCTGATTCTCTAAGTATTTGGAGACAGCCCAAAGCTATAGTCGCTCGTCTCAGTCACTCAAACACGAAATCGAACTCCGTTCCAGCTCGAGCTGTGCAGCTTCTCTGCCTTACAGCGCCCTCCACAGTTCAATTTTCACTCCAATGTCTTCTGAGAAGTTATAGACGATGTCAAGCTGAGAAAAATTGCTTTTGGAATCAAGTCGATTGGAGGCCTGTGGAGGAAGATATGGCCGGACAAAGAAGACCCCAGAAAAAAAAACGCGATGGGGAGTGGAGAGGAGAAAGGAGAGCTCGGTAAGTTTCTAGAAAAAAATGGAAACTTACCACAGTACTTTCTCTATATATAGCAAGTTACTATGAACAGTAATTTTGTATTTGGACCATAACTTTGGCATACGAACTCCGATTTTTACGTACCACATATGCACGCTCTCGGTTTAACGTCCTCTACAACTTTCATGAAGAACATTTTCTCAAATTTTGACCCGAACAAAAAGTCATCTTTTAGGGTCACTAAAAGTATCGAAACAAAGTAAAAAGTGAAAAATAGTTGTCGTTTACCGTCCAAATGACTAGTAAACGGGTAAATTAAGATACGGGACGTTACAATACTTCTGGACGTTCTGGTCCATATAATCTCTCTATCTGGGAAGGTAACCGCCAAAATAGGCGAACACAGAATCGAAAAGGTCAACGTGGAAAGAGAGAGGGAGGCAACGCCTATGACCATGTATGTGGCGCCACTAACACTAAGAACCATCTAAATGACATTTTCAAAGCGCCTCAATCAATGGAGTCTAAGCAAAGAGATGTTTATTCTTAATGTGGAGTATCCGGTCATTGGGTACACATTTGTAGATCTCGTGCAGAAATTGTCACCGCCTATAAAGCATACTGTGAAGCAAGAGAAGCTCACTATGTGGAACAAGAAGATCAAAAAGATGATCAAGAATGAAAGGTTAAAGACTACAAATCTGGTTGGGATCAATAGATCGCCAATTCTGTTTAAGTCTTTATTTTTCCAAGAGATGTAATGGGCAATTGCCGTATATTTTGTAGTAAATGCCATTGTTTTAGTTTTTCTTCACATTGGCTCATCCAAAATGAGTATGATGTCTAGGAAGGTTTTGAGATAAGTAGTACTTAAGCGAGCTTTGCTCCACCGACATCTCTCTACTCACTTGGTCATATTTATTTTGGAGTTACCGAAAGAAGTCAAAAGACTACAATTGTTTTGCATTAGCTAGCATTTTTGGATTAGATTTTCTTTGGTCAAAGAGACAATGATGTACTCCGTTGACTTATGAATAAAATTTCGAGTTCTTTTCATTATGACTCCATTTTAATTCTGAGCATATTACTTTGTGACTGCAATGGCTGGGCTATCAATATTAATTCAAGGACATGGAATAGCCCAAATTCCCCTTACCAAATGGCACCTCACGTAGACCAGCTAGTAAAAGTGAAGCACCTCCGCTACGGTTTGCCCTTCACAGCCAGACAAGCGCCATAACGAGTTGAGCACCATCAGCAACCGCCACATATTAGGGCAAATTTGCCCAAAGGCGAGGTCAAACTTGCACACCAAGATCTGAAGGTTGGGCAGCAGCGGAAACGTTATCCCTTGACGGAAGATGGCCTCATACACGGCAGCGTACTCCGCTGGCAGAATGGAGGCCTTTTCATCATCGCTCGGCAGACGTAGGTTCACCAGGCCAGGGAAGCGGTACACCCGCTTGAGACGAGTTACGGCGGCCACTGACATCGGCCCACCCAGCTCATCGACCGCGGTACCATCGCAAAGGTACCAAGCTGACTCAATTTCCTCTCCGCCAACATCTCCACCGTCAGCGGAACCGCTAGCGGCGCTATTGCTCGCTAGCCTCTCCTCGCGCCTATTGCGAGTGGCCACGTCCTCCCTTGCCCTATAACTCTCTGGACGCCCAGCATGACCCATGGCTACTTCCCAAGGTATGGTCTGTAGCAGCTCGATATCTAGCGGATCGGACAGTGAGGTTCCTGTAAGGGCAGACAGACGCAACGAGTCAATATATATCCTATCTGCCACGCTGAGCGACACGTCAGACCCGAAATCCTCACTGCTCGAGATCTCTACAACGCTAGCCATCACAAACACTAAAACCCAAACTAGTCAGTTCACACAAGATCTAAACTATCCCTATGACAGATTTCAGCCAAGAACATCAAGAACAACCAAACCCAGAAAACCCAGAAAATGCCAAAACAACAACACAACGCATACACACTCCATGCAGTTTTGACCATGTAACAAATTCCCAAACCTTAACTCTCTGACAAACGCAAAAACACATCCCCAAAACCCACTCTAGACACTCAGAACACACCAGAGAATGGCAGAAATTACTTCCAATATCAAAAGCAGAAACTGACAGAAATAATGAAATAGTGATGAGACTCAGATTACTAACCTGAAATAGCAGAACCTTTGAGGAACCTGGAGGTGATTGTCTTCCTAGTGACAGTTCTCTTTCCGTAAACAAGAACACTCGATTTGCCCAACACAATCCTCGGTTCCCAGAAGACGAAAACTTGAGGACGAGTTGAGTTTGAAGTGAAGAAGATGTCAAAACCATTGGTTTCCCTCTCTTTTATGTCAACATCAAACAAATCTGAACCGTCATCTGAAAAACGACATCGCACGACAGCCGTACACGTGCCCCACGATCACACTTATTCTTCGGATTAACCGAGGAGTTATAAAATCCATAATTACTCGCATTAATGGCGAAGAGACGGGCATGCCAAGGAGACATTATCCCACACGCTAACCCAATGCTTGACGGACACGTGTCAGACACCATTAGACGAAGCGTCTAGCCGAAGTAACTATCAAGATGCACCAAAAAGCGAGACAGTTTCCGCTATGCGAAACAATGCTAGCGGAACTTTTCCATTTTCATCTTGCAAGTGAGACAGTCTCCGCTACGCGCAACACCGCTAGCGGAACTTCTCGCTCTTCATCTTGCAAGCGAGATAGTCTCCGCTAAGCGCAACACTGCTACCAGAACTTCTCCCTTTTCATCTTGCAAGCGAGACAGTCTCCGCTACTTGCAACACCGCTAGCGGAACTTCTCGTTCTCCATCTTGCAAGCGAGACAATCTCCGCTATGCGCAACATCGCTAGCGAAACTTCTCCCTTTTCATCTTGCAAGCGACAGTCTCCACTACGCGCAACCCCGCTAGGAGAACTCCCTTTTTGCAGGTATCCGCTACCCCCGCGACACTTCTTGCCACTTTACTGTCACTGAGATACTTCCGCCAACGGCGACTCCCGAGGCAACGCCTCATTCTGACAACGACCGTCATGCGGTGTTGCAATCAAGATATGCTCCTCCGGGACACGTAAGGGGATGCGTCAACAGTCTTCGTCGGCCCTGATCAAGCACGTTGACCCCCAACACTTGGGTACCAAAGATTGGGCTCGCTACCCAACACCCTCTACTCCATGCAGCTCCCCTCAACAAACAATACACCGACCAAATAGAGGTCTATCTTAGCAGGGGAGCGGGGGACTCCCTGGAGGGCCTAGCAGGGGCCCACCCTAAAGGGTATAAAGCTGTTACTCAGTAAGTCCATGGTTGACAACGCACTAACGCTAATTATGCTTTTGCAAGTCTAGCGGAGGTAATGCTTCAAACTGCTAGGCAACTCCCCAACCAAGATTACCCTCCTTGACTGGAGACTTGTACTTACATGAGCATTGCTAAGCAGAATTAGCTATAATGAGCCACGCTCATGCTACCACCAGCGGTACCAAATACCACCAACGGTGTGACCTACAGAAACACAGCTAAGCAGGCTACCACCTGAGGCCCGGGTCACCCCCAGATCACAGCTAACGCACCGCGCCAAGATATCATCAGAAGCTCCAGAGGATGGGAACTGAAGCATATCGTCCCACATTGAAAACATGGAAGAAGTCATCCTTTTCCCCACCTATAAAAGGTTATCTCCTCTCTCCTCATTAATTACGCATTTATTACTTACCTATTGTTATTCTGTTAACATAAATATATTGACTAACTTAGGCATCAGAGAAGAGAAGACCGCCCAACGCGGTCTCCCTCTGACGCCCTTTGTATTTTACTTGACAGGTAGCGGAAGTACCGATTATGTCACAAGTAGCGGTCCGCCCATCGGACCAGCATTAACCAAGGTTTAGCCACCACTAGATCTTAGACATTAACATTGGGTTTTCTTTGAAGTTTCGTTCGTGGTGTTCTTGGGTAGAATGTAACATAGGCGTAGTTTAGATCCATTTGGAACTAACTGATTTGGGTTTTAGGGTGTTTGTGATGGCTAACGTCGTAGAGATCTCGAGCAGTGAGGATTCTGGGTCTGATGTGTCGCTCAGCAGTTCAGATATGGTTTTTATTGATTCTTTACGTCTTTCTGCCCTTGTAGGAACCTCACTGTCCGATCCGCTAGATATCGAACCGCTCCAAACGATATACCTGACAATGGCTAGGGGACGACATGAGTCCGCTGCGTCGGCCAGGGAAGACACGGCGGCTAGCCAATGACGAGAAGAACAGTTGGCCAATCACGGCACGGCGAGCAGTTCCCATGAGGAAGGTGACAACGCCGCTGATGAAAACGCCATCGTGTCAACACGAAACATGTTAGACGGAACGCCGGTGGACGAAGCCGTTGGGCCGATGACCCAAGCGACGTTCAACCAGATAAAGAGGGTATTTAAACTTCCCAGGGTAGCGAAACTAAGGGTGCCGCTGAGGAACTAGCCTGCATTGTCCCTGCCAGCGAGGTACGCTACTGTTCACGAAGCTGTGTTCCGTCAGGGGGTTCGGTGTTCGCTGTTGTTGAATCTCCAAATACTATTATGTGAGTTCGACCTTGCTTTTGGGCAAATATGCCCCAATATGTGGAAGTTACTGATGGCATTGAATGCGCTATGGAGGATGTCTGGCTGTGAAGGTCCAACGGTTGCTGAGGTGTTCCACTTCTACGAGCTAACGTATGTGAGAAGGAAAGGGTGCAGCGGCCAAGTGAACCTGAGTTGTCGCACTAGGGCGCCTCGGTTAGTTGAAAATCCACCAGATTCCATATCCTTCTGGCGGGCAACCTATTGCGTTGCGACAGATGGTTGGGAATACGACGCAGGTTTGAACCTGGAGGGACCGACACATAGGATTAAATCCAAGTTTCAACCTATCCGAGGTTGCAGTTGTTTACCTTGCTTCTCCCCCCTTTTATATATATACCCGAGCCTAACACTTTCTCTTTTCTTGGCGTGTGTAGCGGGGTTGCGTTTCATGTTAACGCTAGAGGAGGAGTGTCGCATGGTGAGGATCAAGGGTTGCTAGGAAAATCAGAACCTTCTCGACCTGCGACTACTAACTGGTTGGGAAATGCTAGCGGAGTTGCACCTAACGCCCATTCCAGGTAGTTATAGTTGAATACCTCTTGCTGGCTTTCTATTTTGCATGTTGGATTGAGTTGATGTTGTTCGTACAGATCCCATTCTTGGCAATAAGTTAAGCCGTGCAACCTTCAAGAAATCGATGGGCAATGTCGGGTTGAACAACTATCTGGATGGCAAGTTCACAGCAGCCTTGAAGGCAAAGATGACCACCGTCAATCCGCAGACGAAGGAGGTTCGCCCTTCCGACCGAGAGGTCGTTCTGGAGATGCCTCTACACTCTTATCTCCCGCTCGCTGGGGAAACAGGTGCACAACCGTCCGTCGCCCAAGCGAAGCTCCCTGTGGTCGAGGGTCGGTGTTGTGAGAAGGCCACAGAGAGGTTTGCCAGAGCATGCCGTGTGGGGCAGAAGGAAAAAACTGTGCCGCGGAGGGATCTTGGCGGTGGCAAGGCCGTTACCATAGCGGGCCCAGAGCAGTCCCTGTCGCCGGCTCTTCTCTACGGCCCCTCTGCGGAAGAAGAGCCGGCAGAATGATAGTGAGGAAGAAGAGGAAGCGGTGGACAAAATGCCTCTCTCCCAGCACCAATAGCAAAAGAGGGCGCGGAAGGACGGGAAGGCCGTGGTTTCCAAAGTTGGCGGGGAGGCGCCAATCGACGATCTGGACTCCTTCGCCTTATACGCTGAATTTCTTACCAGCAGCGAGCGGGAACTGCTCTTCGGCATATGCGAGCGGTTGAGATTTGGCGGCATGGATGGCACAGTACGGAACATTCCGCTGCAACGGTCACCGTTTAGCTCGGCCTTCGGCCATCTTGCTGTTGGGTTGAATGAGCTATTCCTAGCGGTATCCAAACCATCCGTCATTGAGGAAGAGCTCTGCGCTGAGGTTGACAGTCTGAAGAAGGAGTTGGCGGCTATGAAGAAGCGACTCCAAGAGTGCGAGCAACAACTCTCGAAGGCGGAGGTGGATTTGGTGGATTCTCGAGAGAAGCTGGATGTTGCCATTGGTCGAGACGTCCAGCATAACGCTGAGGTGGTGAAGCTGCTGGAGGAGATTGTTCGCCTCCAGGAGCAGTTGTCGGCCACGGTGAAGCGGCTGGATAACGCTCAGCGAGAGTCCGCCACTCGCACGGAAGAGGTAAAGCGCTTACAGCGTTGGGTTGAGAGCTGGGAGGCGAAGAAAGAGAAGTTGGTTGTTGCTGCTGTCAATGCCTTCAAGCTGTCGAAGGAGTATAAGGATGCGTTGACACAAGCTGGCATAGCGGGTGCCACCGCTAACTTCGAGAAGCTTAATGCCAAGGGGTGATTGACTAGAAGAAGGCTGCCCAGATGCAAGCGGGGGAGAGTCAGCCACGGACCGCTGAAGGTGGTCCTGAGTCATCGCAACTAGAAAGCACGTGGTCCGGAAGTGACGAGTCCCTCCAGCAGTCAAGCGAAGGGCCCTAGCAATGGCACATGCCAACGGCTTCCGATGCCTCTCATGTCCGATTCATGGCAGCCAATACCCGCGATGATGGGACAATGATTACGCCAAGTCCCATAGCTCCTGGCTTCGATAAGACAAGTTGGTCGATAGTGCAGCCAACGCAGGTGGATGGTGCCCATATTGCATCCCCGCAAGGAGAGTCTCAGGAGATTTAGGGTTTTTGTTTTGTAAGGCCGCTCCGCGTTCTGATAAGTTGTAATGGAACTATGAGTTTTTGATGAAATGAATCTATTTCTCTTTTGCATTTTGCACAGGTGTTGGATTGCCGCTGATAATATGTTGGCGTTGTTTGAATGTTTGTACACCGCTAGAACTTTGACTTAGGCTTTTGCTAATCAATGAAACATTAAAAGAATTAAAATTGTTCCAAGTGCACGATGTAGTAATACCGGAGGTGTTCGGTATTCCAAGGGTGGGTCGTTGCGACGCCATCCTTGTCCATTAAATAGAAGGTGCCGGGGTTGACGACCTTCACTATTTTGTATGGTCCTTCCCAAGTAGGACGGAGTGCCCTTAGCGGTGGAATGACCTCCTTCATTACCCAGTCCCCAAGTTGGAGGTTTTGGGCCTTGACTCTGGCGTTGTAGAAATGCGATACCTGTTGCTTGTTTTGTAAATTGTGCAAATGGGCCTTGTGGCTCTTTTCCTCGAGGAGATCTTTGTCGAGGTTGATGCCTTCGCCTTTAGTCTCGGAGTAGTAGCCCTCGACCTTAGTGGTAGGTTGGGTGATCTCGATGGGTAGGACGGCCTCATTCCCAAACATCATACAGAATGGTGTTTCACCGGTAGCGGATGTTGGGGTAGTTCTGATGGCCCACAGAACTTTCGGGAGCTTCTCCGCCCATAAACCCTTGGCGTCGTCGAGCTTCTTTTTTAGCAGCTTCTCGATTATCTTGTTTGCCGCTTCGACTTGGCCGTTGGTTTGGGGGTGTGCGACAGATGCAAAGCTCATTTTGGTGCCCAGGTTAGTAGTGAAAGATATGATCTCTTTGTTGTTGAACTGTGTTCCGTTAACTGTGATGATGGTATGGGGGCGCTGTAGGGGCAATAGATGTTCTTCCAGAGGAAGTGAGTTACCTTGGTGGTAGTTATTGCTGTCAGCGGTTCCGTCTCTATCCATTTGCTGTTGTAGTCTATGGCGACAATGATGTATTTGAACTAACTTTTAGCGGTTGGGAATTTGCCGAGTATGTCTAGGCCCCAAGTGGAGTGAATCCATGGTCCGATGATTATCGAAAGGGGCTTCGCCGGGGCATTGGGGAGCTTAGTGTACTGTTGACACTTATGGCAAGACCTGGACACCTTTATGGCGTCGTCGACGAGCGTGGGCCAGAAGTAGCCTTGCCGCATGGTGCGATTGGCCAGAGACCTGGCGCCCGAGTGGTTTCCACATTCTCTGGCTTGTATCATTGCCAGAACCACTTTTCCCTCTTCTGGGGTCAAACACCGGAGGTTGGGATGGGTGAACCCTTAGCGGTAAAGCTTGGCATTCTGGATGTTGTAGCGGGTTGCTCTCCGCTTAAGTTGCCTTGCTTCGACCTTGTTGGTTGGTAGTGTTCCATTGCGCTTGTATTCGATTATTTCATCCATCCAACTGGGGTTCACCTTAATGTTAAAGATTTCCGCTAGGGTTTTGGTAATGCTTGGTTTGTCAAGGCATTCCACCCTTGGGTCCGCTGGACTTTGGTGTGGTTGAGCGGTTGCTAATCATGCCAGTGAATCAGCCTTGGCGTTCTTTTCTCTAGGGATTTGTGTGATGGTGTGGAAATTGAATTTTATGAGGAGTGTCTTGATGTATCCCAAATATGCCGCTAACTGTTTGTCTTTAGCTTGGAAACTGTCATTAACTTGGTTGACGACTACCTGGGAGTCGCTGAATATGTTGACGCTGTCAGTACCTGAGTCGATGGCGATGAGTAAGCCTGCGATGAGCGCTTCATACTCCGCCATGTTATTTGAGGCTATGAAATTGAACTTCAACATGTACTCCACGTTTAGTCCCCCTGGGCTTGTCAAAATAACGCTGGCGCCACATGCCTTAGCGCAGGCGGAGCCATTCACATGGAGGTTCCAGTCTGATTGTTGCTTGGGTGTTGGTTCCTCAGCGGTTGTTATGGCCGTGTCACCCTCCGCTGGCTCTAGGATGGGTGCATCCTGTTGCTCCGTGAGTTCAGCAATGAAGTCGACCACCTCCTGGCCTTTCATAACTGTTCGTGGCTTGTAGTCAATGTCGAACTCGCTGCGCTCGATGGTCCACTTCCTGAGGCGCCCGGAGTGCTCAGGGTTCTGCATTACTTGTTTCAGCTGTTGATTTGTCAAGACGTGAATTGTGTGGGCCTGAAAGTACTGGCGGAGGCGTCTAGCGGCAATAATTAGTGTGAGAGTGAGTTGTTCCAAGGGGGTATACCTTGTCTTCGCCCTGTTCATGCCTCTGCCGGTATAGAATACTGGGAGCTCGTCCTGTCCTTCTCACCATACAATGGCGCAGCTTACTGCTGATAGGGATACCACTAGGTAGATGTAGAGTATCTCCCCCTATACAGGTATGGAGAGAAGTGGGACTGCCACTAGGTACTCTTTCAAGCTCTGGAACGCTGCCTCACAGTCTGGGGTCCAGTCAATTTCTTTCTTGTGGGTCCTCTTCATGACCTTGAAGAATAGGAGACATCTGTCGGTGAGCCTGGAGATAAACCGAGAAAGGGCTGTTAGTTTGCCATGGAGGCTCTGAACGTGTACTTTCCACACCGGAGCCTTCATGTTGAGGATGGCTTACACCTTATCAGGGTTAACCTCTATGCCTCGTTCACTGACGATGTATCCCAAGAACTTGCCGGCGGTGACGCCGAAGAAACACTTTTCGGGATTGAGGAGCATACCATAGGCCAAGAAAATGGCGAATATAATGCAGAGGTTTGCCACGCGTCCGTTGGCCTTGATGCTTTTGACTAGCATGTCGTCCACGTAGACCTATATTATCTTACCTAGGTGTTCCGCGAACATGGAAGGGCATGACATTGTAGCAGTATAGGCCCTTGTCGGTTGTGAAGGTAGTGCACTCTTGGTCGCTGGGGTGCATCTTGATTTGGTTGTAACTTGAGAAGGCGTCCATCATGCTGAGCAACTCATGTCCCGCCGTAGCGTCAACCAGTTGGTCAATGCGGGGTAGCGGGAAACTGTCTTTGGGTCATGCCTTGTTGAGACCTTTGAAGTCTACACACATCCGCCACTTTCCATTAGATTTCTTAACCATGACCAAGTTGGAAATCCACTGGGGATAATTGACCTGGCGGAAGAACCCGATGCCCTGGAGCTTAGTGACCCCCTCCCTGATTGCACGATATCTTTCTTCGTCAAAAGCCCTTCGCCTCTGCTTGATCTGATAGAAAGATGGTTTGATGCTTAACTTGTGCGTGATGATCTCGGGTGATATACCCGGCATATTAGCGTAAGACCATGCAAAGACGGCGGCGTTATCTCACAAAAATTGTGTAAGTTCAGCCGCTATCTCTAGGGCTAGCTGAGCGCCGATGAGGACGGTCTGCTCAGGGTGCTCCTCTGAGAGGCTAATGACCTGTAGGGATGTTTTCTGGGTTGACAGGTTCCTTTTTTACATATTCCTCCACGTCGTCCCTAGGATCCTCAATTGCATATGTCAATGGCACATGGTTTCCCACCGTTAGGATCTCATGGCGACGTGTTGATCGTGCTGCAGTTGTTGAGTAGCACTCTCGTGCTAGCTGCTGGCTTCCCTTCACATAGCCCGTTCCTTTAGGTGTAGGGAACTTCATGAGAAGCATATACCCGGCTATGATGCACTTAAGCATTCGACAACGATGAACTCTGTATGTATCACCGCTGTGCATGGGCTAGCGCCGATGACTAGGCGCATGTAGTCTGAACCTAGTCATTGCGTGACGTCACCGGAGAAACTGAGCAAGGGCTCGTGATCTTGGAGTAATTTTGATAGGACCCGCCTCGAATTTCACCCTTCAAAAACTCCTGGAGCCACCCTGCTCCCAAAACTGAACAACTCCACAATTTAGAGTATCAAAATTATCCAAGTATCTCAAATTACAAAAAAGTCTCAGCTTACAATATTAATACAAAAGTCTCATGGTTATCAGAGCAGTCTAAAGCCAGAAGAACAACGATATACAAAGTAGGTTAGCAAGTAACCTACGAAGGATAGATGGCAGCGATGGTGCTAAGCCTCAACTCCTAAAGCTGAACAGCTACACTGCGAACTGGGCATTTGAAACCGAAGGGCCCAGGGGGAAAGTACATAAAAACATTAGCGTGAGTGGACAAAAATAAGTAATTGTAAAGAAAAAGGACTTTATGCTTTCCCACATTTATTCTTTTAAAAACTAGATGCATGCAACAATGGTAAAACATTTATCTTTAAAATTGAGGGCCTCGTAAAGACAAGCCAGCCCCACTGGTTAAGGGAAATCGAAATAGCCCCGCTAGTCAAAATAATATAATAAGTAGGGGAAGATAATAGCTATACGAGTGAGCCTCCCGGGCTAAAGTACTCCCATACTCCCATATATACCCTTACGCCACTAAGTATAGCGATTAGGATACTGGGCTTCAACATTACTGTCACAAAGACAGTAACCAGCGCCACAAAGGCAGACGGGCTCCCATGATCATCACGTCGCCACAAAGGCGGACTCAATGCTAGCATGATAAAATCACCCCAAGGTATGGCACAAGAAAACATATCCGAAAATCCAATAAATCCATAAATACATAAGGTTTCCCCATCTCTCGCAAAAGAATTTCCAACGACGTGTCCCACACGCCAAGAGTATGTCAAATCAAAATAAATAGGCGTGAAATAATAATAAATCGTAAATCAGAAACAAAACCGAATCCAACATCATCATTAGGGCATTCCCAATGCCAAAACCGAAAGTCGATAAATAAATAAGAAATATAACTCCATCGAAATCTCATTTCGAAAATCTTTAAAAAAAATCTCAAATCGACGAATAAAAATATAATATGCAATTCCGGAAATCACCTCGGAAAAATAATTCGTCAAATGTCATTATAAATCATAAATCCAAATCCGAGCATACAAATTCATATCTGAAATTCATAACCGAGATAAATCATAATCAATCTCTGAAAATCATCATTGAAAGCAAATCCACGAGCTGAATCGAAATCGAATTCCGAAAACAAATCATAAGCTAGAAAAGTAATATGATAATTAAATAAAGCATTACTTTAAGAAATAAATGCATGCATCATTATTTAAAACAAAAATCCACTCACAGTATACGGCTAACGTGGTACTCAAGTGTAAGGATCATCGTCAAGTGATGGGTCGGTACCTCATCCTGTACACAATTATATTCCGTAAACAACAATTTGACAAATAAATACGATTCTAAAACGAAACCCGAAAACCCTATCTCCATTTCTTTCCCGATTCAAGCCAAACTTCAGCATTAATATCAATCCGTCGATTAAAGTATTCCATAACGGAAACAAGGGAAATCCGAAGGTTGGATTCCCATAAATCAACCTCCTAAACTCCAAACTTCGAAAATTCACAATCAATGTCAAACTTCTCCAAAATTAACCAAAATCACATATTCAACCTCTACAATAATTATAGGATTTAACTAGCTAAAAATTGAAGCCAGAAACCTGCTTCACGCACCTCTAAGAGCCACCCACAGTGGCGGCACACCACCTCCGATGACCACCAAATTTCGGTAGCAATACCTACTCAACAAGCCTAACAACTTTCTCAACTGTGACAAAGTCAACAAATACCTCTAAGTTGCCAAACAATTAAGCAACCCGATTGTACAGTGGAATTTTCCAATTATGCTTTCTTCTTCCATGCTTCAAATCGCTGCAAAAGGTTTGGAGAGCATGAAGAGTGGCTCAAGGTGCTTCTAATGGACCTGGGTTTGTGGCCGGAATCAAGAGAAACCGGTGTTGACCACTTTTGCTACAGTAACCACATGTTTCTCGGTGTTGGATCTTCATTTTCCGGCCATGATGCCGTGAAATACCACCGTAGGCGTCTAGAGGAGGAGGAGACGAAGCCTACGATGCCGGTTGCACGCCGTCAGGTGGCTTGTAGGCGGAGAAAGAGAGAGTTGTTGAAGAGAGAGAAAGAGAGAGTTGCAGAAGAGAGAGAGCACGGATGCACGGGGGAAGGAGAGAGAAAAGAGAAAAGAGAAAAGAGAAAAGAGAAAAGAAAATTTACCGTGCAGCACAGTAACAATTCAAATTTATACCAACTTACTATAAAACAGTAACTTCTATTTTCCGCTTATAACTTTTGTATACGAACTCCAATTTTTACGTACCATATATGCACTCGTTTGGTTTAACATCCTCTTTAACTTTCATAAAGGAAATTTTCTCAAATTTTGACACTAACAAAAAGTCAACTTTTAGGGCCACTAAAAGTATCAAAACAAAGTAAAAAGTGAAAGTAGTTGTTGTTTACCATCCAGATGACTATTAAACGAGTAAATTAAGATACGGGAAGTTACAAATTTCATATTTCGTTGGAGTTGGTTGTAGCAGCCGTTGAAGATGACATTGACAGCGGATCCGCTGTCAACGAGGACCCGTCCCACGGAACATTTATCGAGCATGGCGTCGATCAAGAATGGATCGTCGTGGGGGAGATGTACTCCGCGCTCTTGTTCCTCAGAGAAGGTAATGGGTTCCCACCCAGACTTTGGTAGTTTATCGGATCTCTCATAACAGATGTTGCAAATTTCCTTGGGGTGATTAGCGTGTGCATAACGCTTTCTTGCCCTATGAGACATGCTGGTGATAAGAGCGTCACCGTTGATGGTGTTGATACTACGCATGGGCTTGATATTGGCGACCACCGACGATGGCTGCCGTACTTTGAACTATTCCAACTTGCCGTCACGATATAAAGTCTCAATTGCCGTTTTGAGAGCGTTGCAGTTGTTGGTGTTGTGACTGCTGTCCTCATGGTATTTGCACCACTTGCAGCTGTCTCTTAGTTTTCCCACTCTTAGGTACTTTCTTGGGGGTGGCGGTGGGATTTGGTTTTTGCACTAATCGTATATTTCTTCATACGAGGGGGTGAGGACTATAAACACTGGGTACCGCTGGGAGGACTCTGTGTTCTTGTTATGGTTATCCCCACGGGATGAGCAGTTGCCCTTGTTGTAATGCTTGTCCTTTTGCCGCTTACTCTGGTAGTTGCCTTGTTGCCATTCTCTCTTCTTTTCAGTTGGCGGCGTAGCAGAGGTTTTGTTAGCGGTCTCCTTCTGGCTGGAGGAGGGCTGAGTGGATTTTGCTGGCGTTGGCGGTGATTGTGGGGTTTCTCCGTATGTGATGAACTCTGCCTGCGCATGGATGACGGCTTCGCTCATGACGTGGTCATGTGCGGCATTTGGATGATTGTAATTTAGTTGATAGAGAAATAGTCCCTTTAGGAGTCCTTGCTTGAAAGCTACCAGTGCCATTGTTTTATCAAGATCGCGGCATTGAGATGCCGCTGCTCTCCACCTAGTGACAAATGCCTTCAATGTTTCTTCCGCGCCCTGCTTGATGATGAACAACTGGCTTGTGTTATGATGCCCGACGGCCAGCAGGATGAACTACGATAGGAAAGCATTTGACAGTGCATGGAATGAGTTGATGGATCCCAGTGGGCATTCAAAGAACCAACTCATGGCCTCTTTGTCTAACGTTTCGCTGAAGAGATGGCAAATGGTGGCATCATCGAATCCTTTATTGTTAGTGACTTTTTTGAAGGTGTCCATATGGACGAAAGGGTCGGTCATGCCGTTGTATTGTGGCATCTTTGGCGTCTTTGCATGTGATGGTTTGATAGCCTGCATGATTCTGGCGGTGAATGGCCCTGGCCTGGACACAAATAGCGGATTTGGAATTGGCGCTGGGGCGCCTACCTCCTCCCAGATTAGCCTTTGCTCTAATTGTTGCATCATTTTCAGGATTAGGGCAGTTGCGTCGCTAGCGGGACCAGCTTGGAAGTTCCGCTACACCAGCTCCTGTCTGGGGGCAGGCAAATTACCTTTAGTTCTAGCCCTGGCTGCGGAGCAGCTGTTGTGGGGTTGTGATTCCGCTTCTTGTTCTAACATTAGGCGTGGCGGGGGTAGAGGACTCATTCCCAACAGCTTAGGCGGGTTCAGTGGTACCTGCATCTGTATTATTGGTGTGGGTATCAATGGTCTGACTTTGGGTCGGCTACGCCTGGCGCTTTGTGATTGCTCGCTTTGTGCTGGGTTAGCGTTTGCCTCTAGCGCCTTCTTTAGTTCGTCGAACTTTGACATCAGTGTGGCCACTTGCTTTTGGGTCTCGGCCTTTTCTTTGCGTCCTTGTTTGCGCTCCTTATTTTCCTTGTGGAGGTCCGCTAATGCCAGCTCATACATAGCGGTGAGCTCTTGGCCAGGTGGGCAACGCCTGCTGCTCGGATGAGACTCCATTGAGACCTGGGTTTGGTGGATTTGGGGGGTGGCCTGCGACTCCACACAAGGATTGATTGGAGTGTTGAATAAGGCGCGGTTAACGTTATCCGTTGGGTTGGTGGGTTGGGGGTTGGCTGATTGATCCGCTTGCTCTTCGGTGTTTCCCCCGCTACCGTTAGTCATGGTAATTGTTGTGATGGGATGGCCTTTTGCTCAAGGATTCCCACAAACGATACCAATGTTAATGTCTAAGATTTAGCGGTAGCTAAATCTCGGTTAACGCTGGTCCGATGGGCGGACCGCTACTTGTGATATTCTTGTGACTCCCGCTATCTATCAAATGAAATACAAAGGGCGTCAGAGGGAGATCGCGGTTGCGGTCTTCTCTTCTTTGATGCCTAAGTTAGTCAATGTATTTATGTTGACAACATAATGGTAGGTAAGTAGTAAAATGCGTAATTAATGAGGAGAGAGGAGTGGACCTTTTATAGGTGGGGAAGAGGATGACCTCTTCCTTGTTTTCGATGTGGAACTGATATAGTTCAGTTCCCAACTTTTGATGCTTCAGTGAGGCGATCTTGGCGCGGCGCGTGGCTGCGCGTCAGGGGTGATCTGGGCTGAGCAGGGGTTCAGGTGATAGCCTGCTTGGCTATGTTTCCGTAGGTCACACCGTTGGTGGTTGTTGGTGTGGCTGGCGGTAGTATGAACGTGGCTCATTATAGCTAATTATGCTTGAAAAATGCTCATGTAAGTACAACTCTCAAGGCCCCTCCCTGCCTCACCTCCACTACTATGAGACTCAAGAAGCTCAAACGAGCCAAACCCAGCCTCTACCATTCTCCGGCGACGCAGGAAAACGGCTTACGCGCTGGCATAGCAATACCTAGAAACACATTTGGATACCCAAATCCTTCTGACACCTATCTCTCGGAGATGGGTGAGCAAGAGACTAATCTTAGATTCCCTCTTTCCTTCGTCAGTGTACATACATGTCCATTTGCAAGCATAATTAGCTATAATGAGCCACGCTCATGGTACCACCAGGGGTACCAACGCCCACCATATGAGTGACTGGCGTAAAGACAGTTAGCCGGGTTACCGCCTGAGCCCCGGATCGACCCCAAAGCACCGCCGACGCGCCGTGTCAAGATGGCATCAGAAGCTACTGAAACTGGGAACTGAAGCACATCAGTCCCACATCGAAAACAAAGAGAAGATCATCCTCTTCCTCACCTATAAAAGGTTCTCTCCTCTCTCCTCATTTATTACGCATTCAATACTTACCTACTGTTACTTTGTCAACATAAATACATTGACTAACTTAGGCATCGGAGAGTTGAAGACCGCCCGGCGCGGTCTCCCTCTGACGCCCATTGTATTTTATTTGACAGGTAACGGGAACCACTCACAACAAAGGTATAGATCCGCCCGCCGGATCAGCGTTAACTAAGGTCCAGCTACCGCTAGACTTTTAAACATTAACATTGGCGCCGTCTGTGGGAATCCTTGAACAAAAGGTCATCCCATCACAATTACCATGACTAACGGTAGCGGGGGAAATATCGGGGAGCAGGCAGACCAGTCCGCCGTTCCCCAACCCGCCCGCCCAGTGGTAAGCATCAACCGCGCACTATTCAACACCCCGGTCAACCCAGGCGGTGAAACAAATCCAAGCAGCAGCCGTCCCCCAGGTCAGGACCTCACCGCCTTGTATGAGCTGGCGCTGGCGGACCTCCACAAAGCAAACAGAGAGCGCGAGCAGGAACGCAAGGAGAAGGCGGAGGCCCAAAACCAAGTGGCCACGCTGATGACACGTTTCGACGAGCTAAGGCGAACGCTGGACGCAAACGCCAACCCTGCACGAAGTGAGCAGTCACACAGCACCAGACACAGCCGGCCTACCGCTGGTATAGGACCCATCGTGCAAATGCAGGTACCGTTAAGCCCACCTGAGCTGGCAGGAATGGGACCACCCCCTATCCCACAACTGCCGGAGCAGGAGGCGGAGTCATCGCTGCGCACCCACCACTCGAGGACTAGAACAAGGACTGAGGGTAATCTACCCATTCCCGGGCGGGGGTTCGCTCCGCGGAACTCCCGAGCGGGCCCCGCTGGCGACGCAACCACCCAAATTTTGGAAAGGATGCAGCAGTTAGAACGGAGATTAATCCTGGCGGAGGCAGGCACCCCGGCGCCAGCCCCAAACCCACTCTTCGCGTCCAGGCCAGGCCCATTCACCGCTACAATTTTGCAAGCCGTCAGACCAGCGTTTGCAAAGACCCCAAAAATGTCACATTATAGCGGTAAGACCGATCCCTTCGTCCACATGGACACGTTCAAGAAGGTCACCAACAACAAGGGATTTGATGACGCCACCCTGTGCCACTTGTTCAGCGAAACGCTGGATAGTGAGGCAATGAGTTGGTTTTTCGAGTGTCCGCCAGGGTCCATCGACTCATTCCACGCATTATCTCATGCTTTCCTCTCTCGATTCATCTTGTTGTCCGCCGGTCATCACAACACGAGCCAGTTGTTTGGCGTCAGGCAGGGAGGGGACGAATCATTGAAGGCATTCGTCACAAGATGGCGAGCGGCAGCATCTCAGTGCCGCGATCTCGACAAAACAATGGCTTCGGCGGCTTTCAAGCAGGGACTCCTCAAGGGACCATTCCTCTATCACCTCAACTACAATCATCCAAATGCGGCGTACGATCACCTTATGAGTGAGGCGGTCATTCATGCCCAGGCAGAGTTTATCACATATGGAGAAACCCCACCGCCACCAGCAACACCAACAAAGTCATCTCAACCCTCCTCCAGCCATCAAGAGACCGCCAGCAAAGCCCCCACTGCACCGCCAGCTGACAAGAAGAGGGAGTGGCAGCAGGGCGGTTACCAAAGCAAGAGGCAGAAAGACAACCACTACAAGGGCAACCGCCAATCCCATGGGGACAATCGCAACAAGCAGACGGAATCCTCTCAGCGGTATGCAGTGTTCACCGTCCTCACAGCCTCGTACGAGGAGATTTACAATCAGTGCAAGGATCAGATACCACCGCCACCCTCACCGAGATTCCCCAAAAAGGGTAAGCCAAGAAACACCGGCATGTGGTGCAAATACCACGAGGACAGCGGTCACAATACCAACAGTTGCAACGCTCTCAAAACAACCATTGAGACCCTATACCGTGACGGCAAGATGGATCAGTTCAAGGTGCGCCAACCGCCACCTGTGATTGCCAACATTGAGCCACTGGGCCGCATCAACACCATCGACGGCGGGGCTCCAATCACCAACATGTCTCACAGGGCAAGAAAGCGTTACGCACGCGCCAATCACCCAAAGGAAGTCTGTAACATCCGCTACGAGAGATCCACCAAACTCCCAAAGTCTGGTTGGGAGCCCATCACCTTCTCAGAGGAGGAGGAGCGCGGAGTACATCTACCCCATGACGACCCATTCCTGATCGATGCCATTCTCGACAGATGGTCAGTAGGAAGAATCTTGGTGGATAGCGGATCTGCTGTCAATGTCATATTCAGCGGTTGTTACAACAACCTTAAGCGGAACAAGAAACTACTACAAGACCATGAGCCATTGCTTAGCTTCTCCGGCGATATCACTCAGCCGCTGGGTTCTGACTACATGCGGTTAACCATCGGCTCCAGTCCATGTATGGCGGAGGTACATACCGAATTTATAATTGTGGACTGTTTCAGTTCGTATAACGCCATCATAGGACGGCCGGCACTCAACAAGCTCAAATGCATCATCGCCGGATACATGCTTCTCATGAAGTTCCCCACACCCAACGGCACGGGCTGTGTCAGGGGAAGTCAGCAACTGGCACGAGAATGCTACTCTACCACCATTGCGCGGTCAACCCGCCGCCACGAAATCCTAACGGTAGGAAATCAGGCACCGCCACCAGATATCTTCGAGGATCCTAGGGATGAGGAGGAGAAATACGTGAGGAAGGAACCGGTCAATCCGGAAACATCGTTGAAGGTCATCAGCATCTCTGACGAGCACCCAGAGCGGACAGTCCGCATAGGAGCTCAGCTAGACCCAGAAGTGGCCACAGAACTCACTCAATTCCTGCGGGACAACGCCGCCGTTTTCGCATGGTCATATGCGGACATGCCAGGTATCTCTCCCGAAATCATCACACACAAACTAACCATTAAGCCATCCTTCCATCCCATCAAGCAGAGGCGAAGGGCCTTCGACGAGGAAAAATACCGCGCCATAGGAGAAGAGGTCGCCAAACTCCAGGGCATTGGATTCATCCGCCAGGTAATCTATCCCCAGTGGATCTCCAACCTGGTCATGGTCAAGAAGCCTAGCGGCAAGTGGCGGATGTGTGTCGACTTCAAAAATCTCAACAAGGCGTGCCCAAAGGACAGTTTCCCTCTCCCACGCATTGATCAGCTGGTTGACGCAACCGCCGGGCATGAACTCCTCAGCATGATGGACGCTTTCTCCGGCTACAATCAGATCAAGATGCATCCCAGCGATCAGGAGTGTACCACCTTCACCACCGACAAGGGCCTCTACTGCTACAATGTTATGCCTTTCGGTCTGAAGAACGCCGGTGCAACTTATCAGCGGCTGATGAATGCTATGTTCGCTGAACATTTGGGCAAGATAATCGAGGTCTACGTGGACGACATGTTGGTCAAGAGTATAAAGGCCAGCGGACACGTGGCAAACCTCAAGATCATAGTTACCATCCTCCTGGCCTATGGCATGCGCCTCAACCCAGAAAAATGCTTCTTTGGCGTCACCGCCAGCAAATTTCTGGGTTATATCGTCAGTGAACGAGGAATCGAGGCTAACCCGGACAAGGTGCAGGCCATACTCGACCTGGCAGACCCTGAGTATAAGGTACACGTCCAGTGCCTCCAAGGCAAGTTAACCGCCCTTTCTCGATTCATCTCCAGGCTCACTGACAGGTGTGCCCCATTTTTCAAACTCCTCAAAACAACTCACAAGAAAGTCATCAACTGGAACCCAGAATGTCAGACGGCGTTTCAGGGCTTGAAGGATTATCTGGCGGCAGTCCCACTACTCTCTATCCCTGTGCAAGGAGAGACACTGTTCATATACCTAGCGGTATCGGTATCAGCGGTGAGTTGCGCCATTGTCCGGCGGGAGGGACAGGACGAGCTCCCAGTTTTCTACGCCGGCAGGGGCATGAACGGGGCAGAAACAAGGTATCCACCCTTAGAGCAGCTAGCTCTTGCACTCATCGTTGCCGCCAGGCGCCTCCGCCAGTATTTTCAAGCGCACACAATCCATGTGCTGACCAATCAACCACTGAGACAGGTGATGCAGAACCCTGAACATTCAGGGCGCCTCAGCAAGTGGGCCATCGAGCTCAGTGAATTTGACATAGACTACAAGCCAAGAACCGCCATGAAGGGTCAGGCGGTAGCGGACTTCATCGCCGAGCTCACTGAGCGTCAGCCCAGTCCCAGCACGGAGAATGAGCCCGGGACGGAAGTGGTCACCGCTAAGGAGCCAGCTCCCCTACAATCAGATTGGAACCTGCATGTGGACGGCTCCGCCAGCGCCAAGGCCAGCGGCGCCGGAGTCATCCTCACAGGCCCTGGGGGGCTGAATGTGGAATACGCACTAAAATTCAACTTCAAAGCCTCCAACAATATGGCGGAATACGAAGCACTCATTGCCGGCCTACTCCTCGCCATCGATTCAGGGGCTGACAGTGTCAACATCTTCAGTGATTCCCAGTTGGTCGTTAACCAGGTCAATGACAGCTTCCAGGCCAAGGACCAACAGTTAGCGGCATACTTGGGGTACGTTAAGACACTCCTCAAGAAATTCAAATTTCATAACATCACACAAATCCCCAGGGAAAAGAACGCCAAGGCTGATTCACTGGCAAGGCTGGCAACCGCCCAGCCACATCAGAGTCCAGCGGACACAAGAGTGGAATGTCTTGACAAGCCAAGTATCACAAAAACCCTGGCGGAGATCTTCAACATTGAGGTCAATACCAGCTGGATGGACGAAGTCATTGAGTACAAGCGCAACGGCACATTGCCGGACGACAAAGTTAAGGCGCGACAACTCCAGCGGAGGGCAACCCGCTACAACATCCAGAACGGCAAGCTGTACCGCCAGGGATTCACCCATCCCAACCTCCGCTGCCTAACCCCAGAGGAGGGAAAGGTCGTTCTGGCAGCAATTCATAGCGGAGAATGCGGAAACCATTCAGGCGCCAGATCCTTAGCCAATCGCACAATGCGACAAGGCTATTTTTGGCCTACTCTCGGCGACGATGCCCGCCAGGTATCAAGATCATGCCACAAGTGCCAGCAATTTGCTGACATCCCGCATGCACCGGCGGAACCACTATCGGTCATCGTCGCTCCATGGATCCACTCAACTTGGGGCCTGGATCTGATGGGAAAATTTCAAACCGCCAAGGGCCAGTTCAAGTACATCATAGTGGCTATCGACTACGACAGCAAGTGGATAGAGGCGGAACCACTAACAGCAATAACTACCGCCAAGGTAATTCACTTCCTCTGGAAGAACATCTACTGCCGTTACGGTGTCCCACACACGATAATCACCGACAATGGCACACAATTCAACAACAAGGAGCTCATCTCTTTCACCGCCAACTTGGGTACTAAGATGAGTTTTGCATCTGTCGCCCACCCCCAGACCAACGGTCAGGTTGAAGCAGCAAACAAGATAATCAAAAAGCTGCTGAAGAAAAAACTCGACAAGGCAAAGGGTCTATGGGCGGCGAAACTCCCGGAAGTTCTATGGGCCATCAGAACAACCCCAACTTCCGCAACTGGTGAAACTCCTTTTTGCATGATGTTCGGAACGGAGGCTGTCCTGCCTATTGAGGTCTCTCAACCTACCGCCAGAGTCGAGGGCTACCGCCCAGAGACCAACACTGACGGCATCAACCTGGACAAGGACCTCCTGGAGGAAAAGCGACACAAGGCCCACCTATGCAACCTGCAAAACAAGCAGCAGGTATCGCGTTTCTACAACGCCAGAGTCAAGGCCCGGAACCTCCAACTGGGGGACTGGGTAATGAAGGAAGTCATTCCACCGCCAACAAAGCTTCGCCCAACTTGGGAAGGCCCATACAAAATTGTGGAAGTCGTTAGCCCAGGCACCTTCTACTTAATGGACAAGGATGGCGTCACAACGACCCACCCTTGGAATACCGAACACCTTCGGTATTATTACAAATAGTCATGCCACTACCCAAGAGCATCTTGACTTAGCTAAATTTTTGTTCAATATTTAGCTAAGGGAAGCTACCCAACGGGTACTACCCCTCTTTTGTAAACGCTGATCAGTCAGCTATCAATGAAACGAGGAATTATTCAAACCATTGTTACCAAGTCTAGCACTGAGGGCAACTGGCAACGCCAGGAATCGTCAGCGGACCACGTCCGCTACGTGGTGCACTTGGACCAATTTTAATTCCTTTAATGTTTCATTGCTTGGCAAAAGAAAAATCTCTACGTCAAAACTCTAGCGGTACAAACACATCATGACAAACGTCAAACTCTGAAATTTCATTTCAGGGCTGGGACTCCCCACCCAAAATAGTTCATTATTACAGTGTCAAAAAAAAAAAAAAAAAAAAAAACAAAAAACCTATGGAAGTCTCAGCTAGCTTCAGCGGTTGTCTTCGGCTTCTCCGGCTTCAACTGGCGGCGGCACGACCGATCGGCTCGCCTGATCGGACCCTCGAGCTGTCGGACTGGGAGTCTCCATTGTACCATCCGCCCGGGTGTGTGCCTCCAGAAATCCGGCACGTGACACCTCCGACGGGGTCTGTTGGGGAGTCTGCTGGGACCTTTCCGGCGGATGGGAGCCACTTTCCCCGCTGCCCGAATGAGTACCCGCCGCAGGGGGAGGCACGACTTCTGTCTCCGGCGGGACACCCTCGACCACCGGCACGTCGGGCTGTGACGCCTTTACAAAGTCAATGGCGCCCTTCCGCGTCAACATGTCTATATTGGCCCGGGCCCCAGACTTCGCCGCCTCGGTCAATGTCTTTTTATACTCCGCCGACATCTTGAACGCTTCAACGGCGGCGGCCGCAGAAGAACTCTGTTCATTTTTCAGGCGGTTGACCTCCCCGTCCAGCCGCTGCATCTCACCCAGTCTGGCGGCAGACTCCCGCTGCACAATAATGAGCTTCTTATCTTTAGCGGCTATCCGCTCCTGCAGCAATGCGATCTCCTGCTCCAACTGGGAGACGCGTTCATTCCTCTCCAGGTCCCGCCTTATGGCCGCATTAAGCTTGCCGCGGGCGTCCGCATAGTCACACTCCGCCTTGACCAGCCCCCGCTCGGCCTCCGCCAATCTCTCCTTGGCCTCCGCCAACTCCCTCTGGAGACCTCCGATCTCTCCCCTGAGCTCTTCCTCAATCCGGGGCTGCTTAGACGCCACCTCGAACATATCATGTAACCCCGCAGATATTTGACCAAACGCCGAGCTGAAGGGCGATTGGTCAATTGCCGTCGGGCGCGATATGCCCGCCAGACCCCCGAACCCCAGCCGCTCGCACAGATGGAAAAGGAATGCCCGCTCCCCTTCTGTCATGAATGGCGCATACTCGGCAAAGGAGTCCAGATCACTGACGGCTGCTGCCTCTCCCTCCGCCACTGCAACCTTCGACGCAGCTTGTCGAGCCTTCTTTTGTTGGCGGACTCCGATCACCACCTCTTCTTCCTCTTCCTCGACGGGGGAGTCAGGCTGCCGGCGTTTTTTCTCCAGCGCCCGTTGTGTCCCAGCAGCGGTCCTCGTCACCCGCACCGGCGGCTCACCCCGGGACTCGGTGGCAGTCTCCGTCGGCTGCACCGTCTTCTTTTGAGGACCGCGCCGGGTGGTAGGCATCCGCTCCCGCGGCCTTGTACCAACAATCCCCCTCTCCCCGCCGCCCGCTTGGGTATCCGCCTGCACTACCGGCAGGCCATCCTCACCCAGATGGGAGTGGTGCGGCATCGGCAGCTCCACCGCAACCTCGGACTGGCTCAGCACCAGCGTCTCCGGGTTCACCACCGTCTGCTGGGCCGCCAGCCCCTCGGCATACATAGCCTCCAGAAAATTTTCTATCTCGGCACGATCCATTGCTTTTTCGAAAGCGTCGCGACTAGATTTGTTACCGGGCGGGGTTTCTGAAAAGAAAAACACAAACACCCGTCAGTCCGGATCACTTACAAAAAAAAAAGAGGTGTGGCGGAATTGCTCTCACCAATAGAGCGAGTTAGCCCCAGGTCGACCAGCAATTCCCAACCGGTCAGAAGACGGAAGTCAAGCAAATTGCGGTTCCGCCAGCAGCCGCGGATCCTCGCCACGCGACACTCCTCTTCGCGCGTCAAAATGTACCTTAGTCCCGCTGCACAAACACAATAATCATTAGCAAAAACCGCAGGTTTGCAAAAGTTTGAACCCGCCAGTTAGTTTTAGCGGAAACCAGTTGCCAACCTCGGATGGGCTGGAATTCCGACTTAGTCTTAAACGTCGGCCCCTCCACATTCGACCTGGTGTGGTACTCCCAGCCATCTATGGCGACGCAGAAGGTCCCCCGCCAGTAGGACATTGAGTCCCTTAGATTCTCAATCAACTTGGGCGCTCCCTGGCGGCGGCTCAGGTTCACGCACCCTCTGCAACCTCGGCGCTTCACATACACTAGCTCGTAGAAGTGAAGCACTTCCGCCACGGTAGGCCCCTCGCACCCCGACAAGCGCCACAAGGAGTTCATCGCCAACATCAACCGCCACATGTTGGGACAGATCTGCCCAAAAGCAAGGCCAAACTCGCACACAAGAATTTGGAGATTGGGCACTAGCGGGAATGTCACTCCTTGGCGGAATATGGCCTCGTGCACGGCAGCACATCCCGCTGGGAGCATCGAGGCCTTCTCATCCGCTGTCGGGGGGCGCAGCTTCACCGAGCCCGGCAACCGGAACGTCCGCTTCATCCGGTTAACAGCGGCGGCATCCATCCGCCCACCTGCCTCGTCGACGGCGGTGCCATCTGAGAGGTACCACGCCGACTCGACATTTTGGCCCGGCGCTTCCCCTTCGCCAGCGGAGCCGCTAGCAGCACTATTGCTCGCCAAGCGCTCGTCGCGCCTAGCAACCTCACCCGCCCTAGAGCTCTCTGGACGCGAACCACGATCCATAGCTATTTCCCAGGGGATGGTCCGAAGTGGCTCAACTTCAAGCGGTTCTGGCAGTGAGGTTCCTGCATGGGCAGACGGACGCAACGAGTCAATAAAGGTCATATCCGCCACGCTGAACGACACGTCAGACCCGGAATCCTCACTGCTCGAAATATCTATGACGTTGGCCATCCCAAACCCTAAAACCCACATCAGTTAGCACAAATACAGATCTAACCTACTCTCACATCAGATATAGCCAAAGATGCCAAGAACAACTACCCACAAAAATACCAAAACAAAAACAACCGCACGCTCAACCCAGATTAGACCGTCTAGCAAAACCCAAAACCCCAACTTTCTGTCAAACACCATAACCTCCCTCAAATCTCTCCCTACACCCTCCGAGAACAACACAGAAGCAATATCATACCATTAACAGAAATACCAAAACCCAGAAACCACCATTGCAGATTCAATGAAACAGGAAGAGGATCCGAAATACCAACCTCACGTCGAAGACTTTGGAGTGCAGCTCGTCTTCACTGACAGATTTCGTCCTCTCCAGTCCGACTACTCCACGCAAACCCGGGGATCTCCTTCGCAATTCGCAGACGAACAAGGCTCGAAGCAGGCAACTCAGATTTGAAGATTTTCCAGAAATGTCGAAACTCGCTCAGTTCCCCCCTTTTTATGTCAACATCAAGTAATCCTGAGCCGTCCGCTACAAAACTACATCACGTACCAACCGTACACGTGTCCCACGTCTTCACTAACTCCCTGGATTAGCCGAGGCGTCGCCTCGGTTACGAAATCCATCATTACTCGCATTAATGACGAGAAGACGGCTAGGCTTAGGAGACAAGCCTCCAGACGCTAACCCTCTGAGAGTTAGCCACGTGTCAACCGTCACCATTCTTTAGCTTCCAAGGGAAGTCACCACCTGACAAGTAAACCCCCAACCATGGCAAGTCTCCGCTGAGCGAAAACCCCGCTCAGCGTATCCATCCTCACTTGCATCTCCCAAGTGACGGAGTCTCCGCTGAGCGAAACCCCGCCAGCGGATCCTCACTTGTCATCTTCCAAGTGACGGAGTCTCCGCTGAGCGAAACCCCGCCAGCGGATCCTCACTTGTCATCTTCCAAGTGACGGAGTCTCCGCTGAGCGAAACCCCGCCAGCGGATCCTCACTTGCATCTTCCAAGTGACGGAGTCTCCGCTGAGCGAAACCCCGCCAGCGGATCCTCACTTGCATCTTCCAAGTGACGGAGTCTCCGCTGAGCGAAACCCCGCCAGCGGATCCTCACTTGTCATCTTCCAAGTGACGGAGTCTCCGCTGAGCGAAACCCCGCCAGCGGATCCTCACTTATCTTACAGGTGACGGGGCCCCCGCTGAGCGAAACCCCGCCAGCGGAGCTTCTCTCCTCATTTGGTAAACGGGGCGTCCTCCGCTACACAGCGCACCGCTAGCTGACCCCCTTTCTCACCTGACAAGCTGCGTACTTTATTCAGCGCAACACCGCTCAATAAAATACCACCAAGCACGTCTACTTGACGCTGCTTCCTGCTACATCTAGCGGGGGGACTTCCGCCAGCGGCGGATCCCGAGGCCACGCCTCTCTGACAACGCCGCCACGCGGGGTTACGGTCAGAATGTCCCTACGGGACACGGGGACTAGTCAACAGTCTACGACAGCCCTGATCAGGTACGTTGACCCCCGTCACCTGGGTGCTAAGATTGGGCTCGCAACCCAACACCCTCTGCTCCGTGCAGCGCTGCTCCGTGCAGCTCCCCTCAACAAACAATAACATCGACCATCCGGAGGTCCATCTTAGCCGGGGAGTGGGGGACTCCCTGGGGGGCCTAGCAGGGGCCCACCCGAAAGGGCACAAAGCGTTTGCTCAGTAAATCCATGGTTGACAACGCACTGACGCTAATTATGCTTCTGCAAAGTCTAGCGGGAGAAACGCTTCAAACCGCCGATCAACTCCCCAACCAAGATTGCCCTCCTTGACTGGGGATTTGGGGGACTTGTACATACATGTCCATTTGCAAGCATAATTAGCTATAATGAGCCACGCTCATGGTACCACCAGGGGTACCAACGCCCACCATATGAGTGACTGGCGTAAAGACAGTTAGCCGGGTTACCGCCTGAGCCCCGGATCGACCCCAAAGCACCGCCGACGCGCCGCCACGCGCCGTGTCAAGATGGCATCAGAAGCTACTGAAACTGGGAACTGAAGCACATCAGTCCCACATCGAAAACAAAGAGAAGATCATCCTCTTCCTCACCTATAAAAGGTTCTCTCCTCTCTCCTCATTTATTACGCATTCAATACTTACCTACTGTTACTTTGTCAACATAAATACATTGACTAACTTAGGCATCGGAGAGTTGAAGACCGCCCGGCGCGGTCTCCCTCTGACGCCCATTGTATTTTATTTGACAGGTAACGGGAACCACTCACAACAAAGGTATAGATCCCCCCGCCGGATCAGCGTTAATTAAGGTCCAGCTACCGCTAGACTTTTAAACATTAACAGTCAGGGATGTCCAATTATCTCTGTGGCTCATCACCACCAAATCTCAAAATTACAAAGTTAGTCCCAAATGTGAAGAGTATAATACGACTTCGAGCCTTCTGCACCCAGTCGCCAAAACCAGCTGCCTAGTACAGTTCAATTGCTCCCGGTGATATTTGCTCATCTCGGTATCGCAAGAAGGCACCTCTCTCAGTGACCCTCACCGATACCCACTGTATTCTCACTCTTAATCTCTCTCTCGATACCATAACTCTCGGCATTGCAACTATCCCTCGGTATTGCCATCCGTAGTGAACACTGCTCCAGTTCTCGATATCGCTTTTCTCTCAACTATCACTCATGGCATCGCTATACGATGCCCGCCTAATATACATTCCGAGCTTGGATGTGATTTTGACAAAAGCTGAGTATCGCCATGTGACCAAAATCGGGCGTTGCCATGCATGCTTTCACTTCTTGCATATGTAACAGGGAAACAAGACTTTCTCCTTGTCTTTGGTGCTGGGTATTGAATTCTCTCTTTGGCCAGAAAGATTAAAGCTTTGTGAATGCTGTTGGTATAGATGCCTCTCAGGCACAAGTATTGGAAGCACAAGACTTATTAGCCACTTAAAGCAATGCCAATAATGCCCAGACATGATACCGATACCATACACTAGTGGTATCGGGTGGACCACAGCTAGTCTCGCATTGGAAATAAAGGGGTGACAAGCCTATCTCCACACTATAATTACATGTCTCTCCACTCATTCAAGGTAAGCCACCACTCTCCATTTATTCCTACATAGTCTACATTCTTACATGTATCTGACTTAGATATCGGAGGGTCGAATGCCGACTAGTTCGGTCTTCCCTTTGACCTTTGTTTATGATTGGTAGGTACGGATATCGGAGGTGGAAGCTCTCACGACAACCCCGTTTCTACCACTGAAACATTTGACGCTAGAAGGAGCAATCCTGTGGGGCTACTAGCTCACCACGAGCAATTTCATTACTTCGCCGGAAAATTTTCTCCAACCACCCACTTTTCTCTCTCCTCTTGGATCTCCCTCTCCTAATGCACCAAAAGCTCATATCTCTCTGAGTTCTCATCCCCTCGCACCAACATCAAACTTTTTAGCTTCTGGGTTTCTGTTCAAAGTGAGTTTTGAGGAGAGAGAAACTGGATCTGGGTCTCTCTCTCTCCTCCATCAATGGATCTCTAGGCACCTACGTGCCTCACCTCCACCACCACGAAGCTCAGCAACCTCCAGCGAGTCAAATCCGGCCTCCACCTCTTCCGATGACTCCGGAACTGGACTCACGCGCCGGCCTACAGATACCCAGAATCTTCTCTGGGCACCCGAGCCTTCCTCCTCGCAGAAATCTATGACCTGCAACTGCACAAACTCCGACAACAACGTTAACAGCTCCTTTCTTCTCTGTGACTCTCAGCGGCGGCTTCTCCTCCCAGTCACCTCTCTCACACCTCTCAACTATAAACAACGAGGGTCATCTCAAATCCGGATCGGCGAAGCAAAATGAAACGAGTTGACAAGAGATAAACCAAAAGGGAAGGGAATCTCTGTTCACAGTTAATCAGCAGCCAATTTCTGTTAGCCACCCCAATTCGCTGATGCCAGTGACACCCATAACTTATTTGGGCACCCAAGCTTCATTCCAGCAAGTTGAGATGCTCCGTCCAACCTCTTTCTTCATTCCGTGCAAACCCGGAAACCCATTCCGAGATTACATCCTCTCACTGCCCTCTCTTCTCAGTATCGGAACCCGGAGTCTCCCTCGGTACCAATCTTGTGTCAACCTCTCAATATCGGTCTCGGCACCCAAAAACGAACACTTGCGTCTTTTGAAAATCATGAACTCGGTCTCGGCACCCGGAAACTTCATGCAACTTGTATCGCTAAGCACCTCTCGCTTTGCCACACCTCGGCATCGCATCCATTGCACTCGCCGGCACAAGCAAAGCAAGTTCCTACTCTCTCTCGGTGTCGTGGTGATGTCCACCGTTTAAAAAAAAGAGTACTATCGACACCCATCACTTTGGACAATGGCACAACAGTTCTGGACACCAGTTTGATATCGCTAGCCTCGGTCCGCCACTGAACTCGGCTTCGAATCAGAGCGACACCCACCGGGTAAGTACTCTCGCCGAGCTTACCTCCCATCTCGCTGCATTCGTCTCGATAACCAACTCGGAACAATATATCTCTTGGTATCCGCAACATTCTCTCGGTCTCGGTACCTTGCTGCATTCTCGCTGCGTTCATCAAAAAATTCAACTCTCGGTCTCGGTACTTTGCTGTCGGTGCCTCGACCCATTTCGGTCTCGCTACCCAGTCTTGCACCATATATCGAAGCCAAATTCAATCTCAGCCAGTACCCCCAAAAAAAAAAAAAAAAAAAAAACAAGGAGAAAAGAAGAAAAATAAAGAGGGGATCGAAGACCTGCAGCGAACAATCAATACACTTGGCCATGAAGACAATTTTCTCTCATCTCCCTTGCTTCTCCGGCTCATGCACACCACCCAGGTGCTCAGTTCACACTTCACAAGCTAAAAGCAACTCGCCAGTATTTTGAAGTCAATGTTAATCAAATATATATGCCCGTTGTGCAATAACTGCAATCATACTTGGTGTCTGCACATGCATAACACCTACCCCGCTGTGCACACGAGTACACTTACTTTGTTTTGATCCCATGTATGTAGACACCTATCATCTGTCATCACATGCACAAATACGCTTCGTATTTGTTTTCATGCATGTATATCTTCTGCACCTGTGCACATACTCTAGTTCTGCATGCAAAATGGCTAGCTTATCAATCAACTACTTCCTTCAAATGCCCATGCTGGCAAGTAAGCATCAATGTCAAACTCCAAATAGGTTTACTGTGAGTTTGCATTTTATCCTTTATAATTGATAATTACATGTTCAATTACACATTTATGTCACATGGCCCATGCTTTTGTCTCAGGTCATTTTAATTTCTAAGCTCAATATGCCATGAGCAACGATTGTCGGTTTTCACTTTTGGCTTTACATTTCAAATGAGATACAAAGTTGCACTCGATCATGCTTATGAAAATCGCATATCTAGTTGTCAATTATTTCATGAAGTCATAACTATATTATGCTTCACTACATGGAATCTCAACTACATAAAAAAAAAAAACTGCTAATTGCTTGCTTATTTTTGATGAGGCACTATCACCCCAACAGGAATCCTCCCTTATATGAGCAAAAGCAAGCGCACTATTGGTACTCGATAGCCGACATGGAGTCTTATATATGGACAACTCCAATCTCTCTATAATATCTTCACCACTTACGAACAGCTCCAGATAAGTTCTCATTCACACCTTTTTAATTTGAGCTACTGCTATACTTCACATGCTTCATTGATTATGACAATCGAAAGCATGCAAACAAAATGCGATAATTTTAATAGCATATTTACTATGCCTTAAATGTTGATGCAATGCTTTAAATGTCTCCATGACTATTAAGTTTGCTTACAAAATGCAAAGTATTATTCGCATCTCCACAACAAATACATGCTAAACATACGCCAGGATTTTATCTTGATTACATTGCTACATACATACATGCGATACTTGCTCCATATACTGCTACATGCTTAGCACCTCTATTGCTCATATCTACATGAAATCCCACTAGCAAGAATAATCCTCGCTCCCGCCATGGTAAATGTCCCCGATACTAGGGGGACTTGCATATCGTACTCGCTATGCCTGAATGACATACACTCACCATGCATGAATGACATATACTCGCCATGATACATGTTCTTGATAATGGGGGGACTTTGTACACCCTGCATGCCATGCCTGAATGGCCCATACTCGCTATGCCTGAATGACATACATTCGCCATACTTGAATGGCATACACTCGCCATACCCGAATGATATATACTCGCCATGCCTACATGGTATACACTCGCCATGGTAAATGTTCTTGATACTGGGGGACTTGTACGCCATGTTCTCCATGCCTTAATGGCATATACTCGCCATGCCTAAATGGTATACACTTGCTATGGTAAATGTTCCCGATACTAGGGGACTTGCACACCCTACCTGCCATGCGTGGATGACACATCCTCTCCATGATTCAGTGACATATCGCCATGCTATACTCGCCATGTTTCAGCGATATCTCACTTCTACTTTAACCGTATCTCATCTACGCCTCAATGGTATCTCATTTATGCTTCAACATCTTATCTGTGCCTCAGTGGTCTACCATCTATGTTTCTGCGATATCTTATCTATGCCTTAGCAGTATATTATCCAGGCCTTAGTAATATCTTATCTATGCCTCAATAGTATATTATCCAGGCCTCAGCGATATCTCCTCTATATTTCAGCGATATCTTATCTATGCCTCAGCAGTATATTATCCAGGCCTCAGCGATATCTCCTCTATGTTTCAGCGATATCTTATCTATGCCTCAACAATATATTATCCAGGCCTCAACGATATCTCCTTTATGCTTCAGCGGTATCTTATCTATGTTTCAGCAGTATCTCACCTATGCCTCAGCAATATCTCCTCTATGCTTCAGTGGTATCTTATCTATGCTCCAGCAGTATCTCACCTATACTTCAGCGGCAACTCCCCTATGTTTCAGCTATATATATTATCTATCTTTTAGCAGTAATTCTCCATGCTTCAGCGTCATCTATGCATTAGCGATACATCCTTCACGCTTCACCGACACATTCTCCACACTTCAGCGGTGACCTACATCTGCTATATTTCAATTCGGCATATTCACCATGTTTCAAAAGACACACTCGGCACGCCTCAACTGCGCACTTGCCATACCTCAGCGACATAATCAACTTACTCGCCATGCCTTAGCGCCATATACTCGCCTATACTTTAGCTTCACGCTTATACCCTACATGCACTCTCTTAACTCCCCGCTCGTGCCCTAGCGGCACTCGGGACTATACTCTTACAAACCTGCCCCTCTGGGACTCTACCCAAATTCTCCAATAATCGCAATGTGTTCTCCAACGATCTCAATGTATTCTCCAATCATCGCAATGTGTTCTCCAATGATCGCCATATATTCTCCAATGATCGCCATGTATTCTCGGATGACCGCCATGTTCTCCAAGTATCGAAAGATTGTCTTTATGCCAATCCAATGGCGGCGTGTTGGCGCAGAACTGTGTTGAGCTATCAAGTTCACTGCGAATGAGATGTTCGGTCTTGTGCATTGAGCTAAGTACAATAATGCACCTATTGCACTTAGATTGGGCACTTCAACCTCTAATAAGTCTTTGTCCTCATCCCTTGGACGAAACAGATATTTTTCAGGCTCAAGACTACGACCGATCATAGGAGTACTCAGGCTTTGCTTTATCTACATTAAAGCACCTTAATAATTTTTGAGCATATGCTGACTGATGGATCATAATCCCATCACTACAGTGCTAGAGTTCTAGTTCGAGGCAAAACCGTGTTTTCCCAAGATCTTTAATCTCAAATTCGGATTTCAAGTACTTAGCAGTTTCCTTTAACTCATCTAGAGTTCCAATTAGATTCATGTCATCGACATAAACTGCTACAATTGCAAATCCGGAACTTGTCCTCTTTATAAACACGCATGGGCATATTTCATTGTTGACATATCCCTTTCCAATCAAGTAGTCACTTAGACGGTTATACCATATCCGTCCGGATTGTTTCAATCCATATAGTGAGCGTCTCAATCTTATTGAAAACGGGCTCCGTGGTTTAGAGCCACTTGACTTGGGTAATTGAAGTCTATCTGGAACCTTCATATATATCTCTGAATCTAGATCCCCATAGAGATATGTTGTAACCACATCCATAAGCTGCATGTCACGTTTTTTGGAAACTACCAAACTGACAAGGTAGCGGAACGTTATAACGTCCATTCCGAGAGAATATGTCTCCTCGTAGTCGATTCTAGGGCATTGTGAGAAACTTTGCGCCACAAGGCGGGCTTTGTATCTAGCAACCTCATTTTTCTCATTACGCTTTCTAACAATGACCCATTTATGGCCAACAGGCTTTATACTTGGGGGTGTCAACGTTATAGGCCCAAATACCTATCTCTTTGTTAGTGAATCCAATTCAACCTGGATCACATCTTTCCATTTAGGCCAGTCTGCTCTTCGTTGTCATTCCTCAACGGAGCGAGGTTCGATATCATCGTGTTCTATAATTCCTTGAGCAATAGAATATGCAAACACATCATCAAGGATAATAGAATCTCAATTCAACGTCTCATGTACAATAGTGTAATTCATGGAGATCTCCCTATTCCCAGGAATTAGTTCTAACATTGGAACGTCCCCCAATGATGTCTCTTGGACATAACCATAATCCGAAATATCTTCATGAGACGGGTTATTTATGTAAATGATTAATGGATCTTTCTGTGCCAAACTCGCTTTCTTTCTCGGGCGAGAATCCATCAAACCTTTGGACCTCCCACGTTTCCTTGCTGGGAGCCCGGCCTGAGCCACATTGCCATCACTATTAGTGGTGGAGGCGCCATGCCTAATACCCCTAGGGGTGGTGCAATGTCCGTGATTTTTAGGGACATCAATCCTTGCAGGCACGTTTGTAGCAGGTATATGTGATTTTGTCACTTTAGCGACATCAGAAGATCGAGAATTCTTCGCACTTCAATTTCGGACTGTGTGGTTTGAGGATCAAGATGAGACAAAGTGGGGACAGACCACGACAATTCCTGTCGTTCATGTTGAACATTATTGTTCCTATCTCCCCCTAACGACGGGAAGACTCTCTCATCAAAGTGACAATCCGTAAATCTAGCGGTAAATAGATCGCCTGTCAAGGGTTCTAAGTAACGGATAATGGTTGCAGAGTCATATCCAACATAAATGCCTAATTGTCTTTGAGGACCCATTTTCGTGCGCTGTGGCGGCGCAATTGACACATAAACTGTACACCCAAATATGCGTAAGTGTGAGACATCAGGCTCATATCCAGTAACCATCTGGGACGCAGAAAAGGGTTGAGTGACAGTAGGCCTCAGACGAATGAGCACAACTGCATACAATATTGCACAGCCCCAAGCAAAAATAGGGAGATTGCTGCGCATAACCAATGCTCTAGCGACCATTTGAAGTCTTTTAATGGTAGCTTCTGCGAGACCATTTTGGGTGTGAACATGGGGAACAGGGTGTTCAACCTCAATCCCAATCGACATGCAATAGTCATCAAACATTTTTGATGTAAACTCTCCAGCATTGTCAAGACGAATTGACTTAATGGGATGATCAGGGTGGTGAGCCCTTAATTTAATGATTTGCGCTAGGAGTTTAGCAAATGCACTATTTCTTGTGGAAAATAACATGACATGTGACCATTGTGTCGATGCATCAACCAACACCATAAAATATCTAAATGGTCCGCAAGTTGGTTGAATAGGTCCACAAATATCACCTTGGATTCTTTGTAAGAATGGAATATTTTCTTTAGTGTCCTTTGCATTGGATGGTCTCGATCCTAATTTTGCTAAAGAGCAGGTTTTACAAAACGAAAGATGGGCTTTAGAAGCAACCAAGGAAGTATCCAGTTGAGCCACGAAGTCATAATTGACTTTAGAAGTAGTAAAAGGAACCAAGGAGGTATTGGTGGCATCAATACCACTTTTGGGCCGCAGGGGGTAGGCAGTGCCAGCCTTACCTTGGATCGAATTTTGGTTCTGATTGACTTCTTTTCATTTTGAAAAATGGATGTCCGTGTGAAGTCTTTAATATACTGATCATCATATCATGACCTGGGTGTCCCAAATGGTCATGCCAAAGCCTATATGTGTCAGAATCCCATAAGTCATCTCTCATGACATGGTTGGATTCAATAATTCGAATAGTGGTTGCATACAACCCACTAGATCGACACATAAGTTTATCTAATATTCGTTTATGTCCGTAGTCATTAGAGGTGATGCAAAGGAACTCTTATTCATTCTCACAATGTATTTTCACATGAAAACCATTGGCTCTTATATCTTTAAAACTCAATAGGGTCGTTCTAGCCCTAGGAGCATATAGAGTTTTGGTGACATTAATACTTGTGCCATTTGGCAACATAAATTGAGCTGGTCTTTCACCATGAATCAATTGTGATGGTCTAGCCATTGTAGTCGCAGAAGATCGACTAGGCGTCATCCATAGAAATAGTTTCCTATGTCGCAATATAGTATGTGTGGTGCTACTATCAACAAGTCATTCCAACTCTCCAGGAAACATACTAAAAATAATAAAGTTCGGAATTAAAACATGTCCATGACATCGAATAATAATACGATACTTTATTAATAAAGATAGCCAATGATTACATCAAAGGTCCCAAAAAATCTAATCCAAAATAAAACCAAACTAAGACACATTGTAGTCACTCTATCCGTTTGGTAACTCCAATCAAATATGACCAGGAAAGTAGAGAGAGATGTTGGTGGAGCGAGGCTCTCTTAAGTATCATTAATCTCAATGACTTTCCTAGACATCATATTTCATTGGGTGCACCACAGAAGAAAGAGTTTAATACAATTGTCATTTATTGACTAAGGCATATTGCCATTACAAAAATTCTTAGAAAATAAAAGGACTAATCTAATCAAAGTCTGCGGCATCCTTGTGCACTTCATCGTCAGCTTTGAAGTCCTCTATGGTGAGATGGATGTCTCCACCATTTTCTTCTTCTTCTGCAAGGTATAATTCTTGCTCCCTCAGGTCCCTGTATGCCCTGTATCTTGAAGCTAGTTGCTCGCTTGCCTTGCATTGCTTGAACCAATGCTCACTTGATCCACATCGATGACACATGTCATTGTGGTTGCCTCCTTTTAACTGAGGTGCACGTTGTGGGCGTTCCCTAGGAGGGTTGGTGCCACCACCACGACCTATGGCGCCTCCACCACGAGCCATGGCGCCACCACCACGACCACCTCTCCCATGTGTGGAATTGGCACCACGTGTATCCGCACCAAACTTGCGGTTTTCTTCCTTGTTAGGGATGTTATATGGACCCATACGTCCCTCATATCCCTTATTCTTAGGGTTCCGCTCCTTGCGCCCTCTTTTGGGTGCATTATAATTCGCCTCATGAACGCTTTTAGTTCCAATGGGCCTTTAATTATAATTCCTCATGAGTATGTTATCATGTTTCTCAGCTACATATATGAGATTGATAAGCTGATGAAACCTCGTGATTTGTCCAGCATTGACTTTAGTGCGGTATTGCTTTGATACCACAATGGATGAAACAGGGAAGGTGGAGAGAGTTTTCTCAATTAGCTCTTGCTCTGTGACATGTTGTCCACAAAACCTCAACATGGACTGTAGGCGAAGAGCTTCTGAATTATATTAAGCAACAGACTTGAAATCAGCAAAGCGCAGATTGTTCCATTGAACCTTTAAGTCAGGGAGGAGGGAATCTTGGACATTGCCAAAGCGCTCTTCTAGCGCTACCCATAGTTCTCTTGCATCCTTGATCGACATATACTCTAATCTGAGTGCCCTGTCCATATGGCGTCGCATCAAGATAACTGATTGAGCATGCTTTGTAGGTGTTCGCACGAAGACACGATCCGGGTTAGGTGCCTGGATTATGAGTAATATTCCTTTTGAAGTGAGATGGTTCTCAACATCGGTTACCCAATTATGGTAATCTGAGCCAGTTGAGTCAAGCATGGGAAAGTCGAGTGTTACGTCCCGAACCTAAATTTACCGGTTTACTTGGCATTTGGATGGTAAACGACAACTACTTTCACTTTTTACTTTGTTTCGATATTTTTAGTGGCCTTAAAAGTTGACTTTTCGATCAGGTCAAAATTTGAGAAAATTTTCTTTATGAAAGTCGCAGAGGACGTTAAACCGAGAGCGTGCATATGTGGTACGTAAAAATCGGAGTTCGTATGTAAAAGTTATGACCAAAAAGGTAGAAATTACTGTTTACAGTAACTTTCTATATATAGAAAGTTACTGTGGCAGCTTCCATTTTCGGAAACTACCCACTCGGTAACTCTCTCATTTTCTCTTTCCTCTTTCCCGATCTCTCTCTCCCTCTTCTTTCGGTCTTCCACTGTCTCCGTCGAGATCGGCGCAGTCCGGCCACCAGAAGGTGAGCCCCAGTAAGTGGTCGACGCGGTTTCTCATCCTCTACACGGCTGTGGCCATGGGTGATGATGGTGTTTTGGTCGGAAAAGTGAGATCGAAGCCCAAATGCCCGACTGTTCCATTTGACTAACTCCGGCGATTTCTTTCGATTCCGACGGTTCCTGATGACAATTCCGGGTCAATTGAAGCGCCTCAAGGCAGTGATCATTTCCTCTAAGGCCATTAACTCCAATTTGCATCGTAGAGGGAGAATCATGAAGAAACCCGTATCTAGGGTTTTGAATTTTCTGGAAAAATTTCACCAGCCGATTTCGTGCACTTAAAGGTAAAATTGGAATGTGTTGTAGTTGGGAAAAATGTTGGGCGTGTTGAGTAGTTGTTGTTGTCAAAATTTGGTGGCCATCGGAGGTGGTGGCCGCCGGCGCGTGGGCCCCACTCGCCGCCACTGTGGGTGGTGCTTGGAGGCGTATAGGGCAGGTTTTTGGCTTCTGTTTTTAGCTTGTTAAATCCTATTTTTAATCTAGAGCTTATATATGTGAAGTTTGGTGGAAATTGAAGGAGTTTTGTATCGATTGTGTAATTCCAAAGTTTGGGATATCGATCATTGAATTACGAGAATCCGACCGTTAGATTTCTCTCGATTATGCCCTAGAACCTTTAAACTAATGAGTTGGTATTAGGGGTGAAGTTGGATTAAATGGGGAAAGAAATTGGAAGTTTGATTTCAGAGGATAAAATATTAGAATCGTATTTAAATTGGAATTGTCGCTTACGGAATATAATTGTGTACAGGGCGACGTACCGAGCTCTTGCTCGATGAAGGAATTCGTATTCGTGATCGTCGGAATAGTACTGTGAGTGGACTTTTGTTTTAAATAATGATGCATGCGCTTATTTCTTGAATTAATGCTTTATTTAATTATTATATTACCGTTTGAGCATATGAATTGATTTCAGAATTTTATTTCGGTTTATCTCGTGGATTTGCTTTCAATAATGATTTTCATGAAGTGATTATGATTTATTCTGGTTGTGAATTTCGGATATTAATTTTGTTATACTCGGATTCGAAACTTTGATTTATGTTGTTTTTCAACAAAGTATTTTCCATTGTATTTTTCCAAAATGGAATATTAGTTAATTATTGAACTTCCTTGCTTATTCATCATTGACCCGAGAATATTTTGGCGTGTGGGACACGCTGTTGATTTATTGTTATTCTTATTTATTTATCGACTTTCGGTTTTGGCATTGGGAATGCCTTAATGATGATTTTGGTTTTGGTTTGTTTTTGATTTACAATTTATAATTTGATCTCGCCTTTCTGCTATTGATTTGAGATACTTTTGGCGTGTGGGACACATCGATAATATTTTTGGCTTACTGTGAGAATTAGGGGAAGCTTTATGGATTTATGTGGTTTTCGGATTTTCTTTTGCCATACTTTGGGTGACTATTATCATTGCTAGCCAAGGTTCTAAAAAACGCTAGGTGCTAGTCGGGCGGTGGGTTGGGAAGGAGCGCCCAGGCGGCTAGGCAGCGCCTAGGCGGTTTTGTATTATTTAATTTTTATATCATATAAAAATATATATAAGAGTATATATAGCCTTTAAATGAATATATGAAAACTTATTAGTTATTATAACTTATAAAAAAGAATAATAAGATATTCTATACAACTATATTTTATTATAAGATTCCAAACCATTGAATTAAAGGGGGAACAGAGGGAACGTGGGGAACATAGGGAAGACCACTTCATTTAGTCTCCGTCAAAAAGAGAATATGTGAAAGACCAAAAAGCAAAAAGCTTATCTCTTTCCTCCTGCTCTGCTCCCCTCTCCCTCGTTATCTCCATTCTCCAATAGCCTTAATGAAATCTCTCTCTCTCTCTCTCTCTCACGATTTCACCGGACTTCCAAGATCACGATCTAGATCTATGCAGTTGGTTGCATCCATCAACGAGCTCATCAGGTTCACTGCAGTGGTAGATTCATCGGCCTTCGGAGTGGCCAAGGAGCTCGGATCTCTTGTCTGCTCTCTTCGATCGACCATTGTGTACAAACATCAAGCTTCAACCTTCTCTTTCTCTTCCATTTTCACACTTTTGGTCAAGCTTGAATGTGATTTCCAGATTTATGTTGGGAAATTGGATCCTTGAGTGACTGAAAGGGATCTTGAAGGTGATTTCCAGATGTTCGGTGTTCTTCGCAACCCGCCCAGACAGCGCCTAGCTGGCCGCCCAGGCGCTAGCTGCCCGCCCAGTCGCCTAGTGGCTCGCCCAGGCGGCCGCCTAACCCTAGCCCGCCTAATCCAGGCGATTAAGCATTCCTCGAGTCGGAGACCTGCCGCCCAGCGCCTAGGCGGCTGAGTTTTAGAACACTGTTGCTAGCATTGATGTCCGCCTTTGTGGCGAGGTGATGGGATCATCGAAGCCCATCCGCCTTTGTGGCGCTGGTTACTGTCTTTGTGACAGTAATGCTGAAGCCCAGTATCCTAATCGCTACACTTAGTGGCATGTGGGTATATAACAGGAGTATATGGGAGTACTTTAGCCTGGGAGGCTATCACCCGAGCTTGGGAGACTCATTCGTATGGCTATTTTCTTCCCCCACTTTTATATTATTTCTGGGCTAGCGGGGTCTAGTCCGATGATACGATACTCAGCGGGTTTGATTTACAGTTTCCAGTTTCCAGTCTCCTGATTTTAAGAAATAAAGTTTTATAAACGTTGCATGCATCGAAGTTTTATAAATTTAAATAAGTGGGAAAAGTATTTAAGTTTGCTTCATTTAAATCATCTTAATTATTTATTTTTGTCCACTCACACTAACGTGTTTTTCAATACTTTTCCCCTGGGCCCTTCGGTTTCAAATGCCCAGTTTGCAGGCGAAATTAGTTTAGGTTGGGCGTACATGGAATTGAGGCATAATCAACAGCATGGCTTCCGCGTTTTCCTTTGAATTAGTTTTTCCTTGTTTACCCCTTTTTATTAGAATTGCTCTGATTCCCTGTAGGATTAATATTATTCAAGTTGCTTTTTGTGTTTTGTGAATTGGGGAGCAGGGTGGCTCCAGGAGAATAAGGGTGAATTGTTTAGAAGTGTATATGTTTTTCTACAGGTTTTTGCTAGTCCACTTTTAGGGGAAGTTCCGCCAAATTTTAGGTAGAATTTCTTCTAAGGTGGGCCCCTCAGGGCCACCTCTGAAATCCGGGGCGAGTCATGTCATCGAGTCTAGGTTCATTTGACATCCTGAAAATAAGAAGAGAAGATATATTAGTTTCGGAGCTAAACTTCCACGAAAACTAAAATAATAAGATTTTCGAGCTGTGCTACCAAGAAAACAATTTCCAAGAATCTCTTTTGGATTAGACCAAACAATAATGTTTTAATATAGTCACAATTTGATGCTTACGGACACTCTTAGTCCGAGCATTATGAACACTCTTAGTTCGTTAAGCGTGAATCCCTACAATTCCGTTAAATAATCGAACCCATATTCGTATATTGAAAATCCTGTAGAAAATAAAGGAATTTAAAAGACAAGAAAGCAGGAACTTTAATCTTTAAAACTTGTTGAAATTTGGAGCAGATTCTCTTCTAAACAGCTCCCACTTCGAATAGTGTATAGATCTCAAAATGACTCCAATAGGGCTGAAATTTCGAGGTCAGATAGAAGAGGTAGAGACGAACAACTTTGATGAAGGAAGGATTTTGATCTGAGGTCCTAATCAAGATATTTCAGGGCGTGCAAACAAGCTGATCTGCACAGGAACGAGCGTGCTGCAGTGCCGCTGGGGCAGCAGGCGTGCGATGATGCTGCAGGGGCAGTAGGAGGTACACGGGTGCTCAAGGGCTGCAGGAGCAGCACACGGTATGGCTAGCAAGGGCTAGGAGCTTGTGGCAGTTTTTGGTGAAAGAAATTTCGGGTGTTACGATTTTTTTCCTGGCTAGGGCTTGGGTTAGAGTATCGTGCTGATAACGGGTTGTAGAGAATTTGATAATTGTATTGTATTCATCTTACCATGAGGTTTATATAGGCTTACATCATGTATACAAAAGGCAATACATAATAGCTATACTAATCAATCACACGTTACAAGTATGTCAATCGCATACATTACAAGTCTGTCAATCGCATACATTAAGCAATACCTATTGCATGAATAGTCATTATCATTTACAACATCTTGGAATTTTTTTTTCTATCATACACAACTCCATAACTTCATCACATGATACAAACACAACTTCCTATGGTTTGCTTATATTTTATCTGAAAGTTGATCATTGCATGCTCTAATCATGCTCGCTCAAGCTCAAAAACGATAGTTCAACTAGGCGTGCTCCTCTCGATTTGGTGCCGACACTTTGAAACTTCCGAGACTCCAATTTCTCGGCACCCCACTATTCTCTTCTCGGTGTCCACCACTCCAATTCGGTATTGCGACTTTTGATGTGGCAACTTGGTCACCGCTCCAACTTGGTAACCCGACACCATCTCCTCTGGGTGTCGGAAATATTCACTCGGTATCGGCAATGGAATTATCCTTAGAAGCCCTAATCCAATGCTGGCAGCACAGCCTTTTTTCTAGAAATGGCATTGTGATTCAGGCTTCAGAACATGCAAGCTAGGTTTTCTGAAACTGGGGAAGCACTCGTGTATTCTGTTGACAAGTTAACATTTATTGGATCACCAGGCTCCCACACTTCCAAATCTTCAATCCTTTTGTCATCAAATGGTTATTCTAATGAATTTTTTAAGGCATCAGCATTCGTCAATGACTTCTAAACTCCAGTGAATCAAGCTCTCGGTATCGGCAGCTCCACCAGTAGCTTCCTCAACTCGATTCACCTTGGCAGCGCTTCCACCTCTCGGTAACTGTTGACCAACTCTCAGTGCCTCGACCCATCTCAGACTCGCTAACCAGTCTAACTCGGCCAAGTACCGATTCAAAAAAAAAAAAAGGAAATGAAAGGGAGAGATGATGACATTCTGGACACCCTGCATCTTGGCACCTTCTCTCGGTGATCAACACTCCTACTCTCGGCATCCAAGCAGCGACACATCTCTCTCGGTGTCGGCAGAGTTTTAATCTCCCTCTCTTGGTATCGCGGTGATACATAAAAGAAGAGAAGATGTGCAAATGTATTTACCCAGCACCCCCATACCCTCCGAGACCCACCGGACTCATTGAGATTTTCCAACTCCTACCGCCTCCCCTCAACTCAAGAATGTGGGTCCTAGCCCCATCGGGGTCAAGCTAGGTCGTTACCTCCTAAACTGATCCGGCTTGGTACTTGTAATTACCGGATGGAACAAAATTGATAGAGTTTGAGTAATGACAGTTATTCAAACAAGCAACAACACAAATAAAAGAACACAAGAATTGCTGACGCAGTGTAAACCTCTCCACTGAGGAAACTTCACTGCGTGGCTTTTAACGTAGCCAACACGAGAATCAAATCCAATATGAATCAAATCGTTACAGATCACAAGTAGTGGTATTCAACACAACCACATTGACTAGCAACAATGCTAACTTGCTCACAACTGTAAAAGACCTATTCTAAACAACTATGAAGCAATCTGTATAGATGAAGAAATCTGGACATGCCTTCAAATTCAATCTTGCCTTGAAGCCTCACTGATCTCAATCACATATGCAAGTGATGAATGCAGTGAACAAGCAGTATGATCAATCAATCAAACAAACAATGAGAGTTTTGTAAAACAGTTAGTGCAGACTATGCAACACAATTAAAATTCTCAATCAGAAAACTCTACATCTCATAATGCAGTTTCAAAACCTTTTATAGAAGATAAAGACTCCCCTCAATCCAATCACATTAAACACCGATTGAGATAAACATGGAAAGGTTTTTCAAAACAATATGCAATCACAATCTTTTATCTGATATGTATTCAAAACAATTCTAAATGCAGATAAGATTTCCTAAACTCCTTTCCTTAAACACTATTTGAATTGGAGAGTTTAGACCCACAATATATGCATCAATCACATGCAAATTGATATGATATGCAAATTAAAAGCTCTCTAAACCTAGACCATATTTTCAGAATTATATGGAGAAAGAATCGTGTACAATCAATGCGTCTAACCCTAATTGATTCCTATTAGGAAAGATCTTTTTAACAAAAGATTGCCAATTAAAATAAACAGACCTAAATCAATTAGGTCTTCAATGGGACGATTTTAACTGGTGAAAAAAATCTTTGCATAATAAAATTTAAGAATAGAAAGATACTTTCCAAAAACAAACTTCCTAAAACCTAGGACTGACTCAAGGATTGCAACACAAATTGCAATCCCAATGCATATGCTGACTCATGAGATGCATTTACCTGTAACGTATTTGAGATCAGTATTAGGCCCTTTTCCAGCTTCTTCAGTGATGAATTGTCATGATATACTTCACTAGCTTTGTATGGGAATGCCAACAAATAACATGTACAAAATCTTGTACTTACAATCTCCCCCTTTGGCATTCCTATACAAAACACATCTAATTAATACAAACTCCCCCTCAACAAGTACTTGAGGATCCTCACTTGGGAAGAAGCCTGCAATTCCTGTAACACTTATCACACACACCTTGTAAAAAGCAAGTTAAAGATAAGGCATAGGAATGTCAATGCAATTTCAAGATCAATATCAAAAGATTTAAACAATCAAAGCACAAGTGGATCAAATTCACCAATATTCTCCCCCTTTTTGTCTAGGAATGACAAAGGCAACCTTCAGCTTGTAGTTAATGAACAAGTGAGAGCACAACATAATAAAACCGAACATGTAGACACAGCTTGTGAATGAACCCAAGAATACCAGCTCTTGTGCTGCTCGTACTTGAGTGAATAAATAGAGGAGCATGCAACAAGGAACAAAAGCACATACTTCAAATATTTCATTCCGATATCATCATATTCCTTTGTCTTATTCCCTGCATGGGACTCAGAACCTCAACATTGGTATCTTCCCACTTCTATCAATCTCTATGTGCATGGCCTTCCCAATTTTCCAAAATTTAATGCAGCAGCTAATTCCAGAGCTTGCAAGAACCATCCATGAATTCATTTTCAAGTAGATAGAGGAAGATAATGAACTAGCTTATGAAGCACACAAAAACTGAATATCGTTTTTTTTTTTTTTTATATATATTTTTTAATTTTTATATATATAACGAAAACGCAAAACTAACAACCTAAAAATAGCAAAAAGGTTTCAATTTTCTTCCCCCCACACTTAAACCAAATATTGTCCTCAATGTTTGACAAATAATCACATGTAATGAAAAGATTTAAGTATAGAAAGAGAGAGAAAAGAAAACAACAAAAACAAGTATAGTTAAGAAAAGTAGAGAATGCTCCCTCTTGTAGACCTCCCAATGCACACAACCTTTGGAGACGAACTAAAGACACAAACCTCAAGGCTAATTAAGCCTTGACTTCCTAACATAAGCTCCATGCCAAACATGCTCCAAAGGTACTCCAATAATGCTCAAAGACAATAGGAAACATCACTTGTCACAAACTGATTTCAGCTAAAACCTTGCAGCAGTCCTACTTCCGAGGCTTATAGCTCATCCATTCAGAATCAGAATCCAAAGATCCTACTTGGAGATGAAAGTTCATATTCAGGGATTTCCGTACATATGTGGCGCGAATTCTAAGTCCAAGGGATGTGAAAACTAGAGACCTGCAAAGTTAGCAAAAAATACAGAAAATTGTCAGAATGCTGACAGAATGTCCTTTGTCCATTCAAACCTGAATTCCGGAAGCTACAGGGGTCACATTCAGAAACCCTTTGGTATGAATGAAGTAGACATCTGGGGCTTCAAATACATATAAGGCTTGTCTCATTTGGACCCCAGGAATTATCCCCTGTTTTGCGCTTTATGTGGCTCAGCTGCCCAGTTTTCTGGTTTTCTGCCCTGACCTTTCTGTACTCAACTGGAGACTGCAGACTCATTAGAACTCAGAATTTCTATCTGTCAACTCCATTGGAAAATAGACTCCTGGGGCTTTTTATCCATGTATGGCACGTCTTCTGATTCCAAGTGAGCTGTGAACCCTAGCCGTTCAAAATGAACCGATCCGCGAGCCAGAAAAACTGTTTCGGTCAACAGTGATCTTCTTCTATCTTTCCTCAACTATATGACCTGCACACACACTAAAAACATAAAAAGGAACCAGAAAAGAAGCAAAGAAATTGAAAAGAAGATTCAGGTAAACTATAACACCCTTTTAACATAAAAGTTTCCTATGCCGTTGCCATCTCCTCATCCATTCATTGGATTGCCTCCCAATTAGTGCTTGGTTTCATGTCATACAAGCGCACTTTCATTTCCAAATTCATTGAACTTCTCATGTTCAGTAATCAGTGACCTATTCAATGACCTGATCGGTGACCTGATCGGCTTCACCACTGAAACCAAAATCATTTACACGGTTTTTGTCCACGGGATAGACCCATCTCTGGTATATGTACATCAGAAATATGATATCATCACGGAACACACAAAAAAGCGATGCAACATTGACATTTTTATGATAAATGCAACTTATGTAGCGGAAGCTATGTAGAAGGAGGATCACCAGTAGATGTTTCGCAATAGACACCAGCCCAAGCAGAATCAATCAGAGAAAGATAGCCCAAGTATCAATACTCCCTCTAAGTGTGATCATGTGATGAGAGATGCAAGGATGAAATGCAAACACACAATGAGTGGGTTGTATCCAAATGCTAAGAACAGATTTAATTCGCATAGCTTTTCCAACAAGAGCAATACCACTTAATCATAAACAAGAGTGCAACAAAATAAGTTCACACGAGTGAATTGATTCCGACAATCACAAGGTAAGATAGAGGGTGATCGAGTATTCTATACCTCTTGTTGTGAAGAGTGAACATATCTCAAGATGGGGTGTGTAATATTTGTGGAAACCTGAAAACCAAGCCTCACATACGAAACAAATTTAAGCAAGTAAACTATATTTCCCCTTATAACACCGTGAGGGCATGATTTTGAATTTTTCTTTTGGCCTTTCACACAAAGTAACATTTTTGCTCAAGAAGACTACTACCCATGTAACGAGTATTAAGCTAGCAGCTCCCAAGTCAGATGACTTTAGGGTACTAGATGTAACAAGGACATCCCAAAGAGCACATCTACTCGAGTCAATAGTCTCATAATCCACCGGGGTGACCAAACCATTCCCGTTTCTTCCCAATCCTCATATCGTTCGTCACGACCGAGGGCTGTTTACTTTGGCAATAGCCTGGCCATGCTCCATATAAAACATTTTTTTTTTTTTTTTTTTTTCAAGGAGCAGCAAAAACAAGGAAATATTCCGTACAAGAGTATTGAAAACAGGCCAACCAACAAATATGACTTACCACCACTTAGAGTATGTGTGCATGTGAGGATTCAAGGTGATAGAGAATATGTTGTTCAAGCTCACAATTACAGAGTGATACAGGAACAAATTCAAAACATGCTAAGCAGCTCATTGCACACAGATTTAAGAAAAGGAGTAGAGCCCTCGTCAATCTAAGTTCAAATTAATCTGTCAGACACTTAGGGATACAAATCACAATCTTGAATTTCCAGAAACTGATCCTAACAATGCAGAAACGGAAATAATAATGCACCTATACTACCATGAAGACATACAACATGAATGCATGCAAAATGGATCAAGCGAAGTGAGAGTATCAATACTTAGAGCATCCACCAACGGTGCTTCTAAGTGATTCAAATTGAGTTCTGTCTAAAGACCTTTTTTAATCCAGATTTGCTTCTGCTTCAAATTCTGCTCTTTGGGGATTGCAATCCTGCTAATCAACTTCAGATGCTCTTTCAGCTCTGCTTGCAGCGATGCAGTTGAGCCTATTTTTGATGCTTTCCTCTGATTTTGAGTGACCCTGCGAAGCATATTACATCTAGGACGTATGTGTCCCAATTTTCCGCAGAAATGACAAGTGGGAGTGAAACTTTTTGAGTTATGAACATACCTAGGCTGACGCACAGAGATGTGACTGTCAGAACTTACCTGAGTTCTCCTTTGATGAGGTGGAGGTGCTGAATCAAATTTAGGCTTTTGAGGAAGAGTTGGGGGATGAGTTTCTTGGTCATTTGATGAGCTTGAGTGCACACTTGAGCTCACACCTTTCACAAAGTTAGAACGATTGATTTTTGCACCTTTATGCCGCAACCTTTTCTTGTTGGTGTGTGGTTTTCCAATTCCAATCATTTTGGAAACCAAATCTGACCCTATTGAGAATTTGTTGAACTTTTCTTGAGACTCTTCAAGCTTGACCTGCAAACTCTCAATTTTAGAGGTTAGTGAGATATTCATATTTGATTGGGCTTTAACTTCAACCTGAAGGGTTTTAATCCTGTCAATCAACTCAATACGCTCCACCTCCCAATTTTGGGAATTCATCTTATCCTGCAAAATATCAAGTTTGTCAGTGTAAGCAAAGCGTTCACCTTCCCATTTTTCTTTGCATGATTCAAGATTTAACTCGGCCTTGATCTTTGCTTTTCTGATTTGCTCAATCTCGTTCTCAAGTTTAAGATTTCTTTTGAACATCACTCTTGAAGCTTTATACAGTTCCCTGCACTTATCATTAGTCACATCATCTGATATATCAAAAATCTTACCTTTACTGTTGGAATCGTCAGATGCCTCATGATAAGGTGAGGAGATGGAAGCAATATTCTCTTCTTCATTCTCAGTTTGAGAATTTTCCTCACTGTCGCTCCAAGTTGACTTAAGAGCCTTGTTATTTCGTGAGCTATATTTTCTATTTCCACAATCAGAAGAGATATGACCAATACCACCACATTCATAACGTATAGGTTTTTCAACAACGCTTTTCTCTTTATCAAAATTATTGACTTTTGGGTTTTTGTCAAATCGTTTTTCAGATAATTGCCCCCTTTTTGATTCAGATATACTTTTTGAAGTACTACCATAAGAGTTTTTATTTTTCAGAAATTTTTTAAACTCTTTGGTTAGTAAAGCTAAATCCACAGAATCACTATCATCCACATCTTTCATTTTAACAGAAGAGATAGCAAAATTTTGTACCTTTTTCTTAGGCTTGAACCTCATCATGATCTTCCATTGCGAGTAATCTTCACCATCAAAATATGGGGGACACTTTATCGAACTAGCAGCTCTATCACATTCATGTTCCATCATGTCCTCGGATCTACTAAAAAGCTTTAGAACCCGCTCTGATGCCAATTGTAATTACCGGATGGAACAAAATTGATAGAGTTTGAGTAATGACAGTTATTCAAACAAGCAACAACACAAATAAAAGAACACAAGAATTGCTGACGCAGTGTAAACCTCTCCACTGAGGAAACTTCACTGCGTGGCTTTTAACGTAGCCAACACGAGAATCAAATCCAATATGAATCAAATCGTTACAGATCACAAGTAGTGGTATTCAACACAACCACATTGACTAGCAACAATGCTAACTTGCTCACAACTGTAAAAGACCTATTCTAAACAACTATGAAGCAATCTGTATAGATGAAGAAATCTGGACATGCCTTCAAATTCAATCTTGCCTTGAAGCCTCACTGATCTCAATCACATATGCAAGTGATGAATGCAGTGAACAAGCAGTATGATCAATCAATCAAACAAACAATGAGAGTTTTGTAAAACAGTTAGTGCAGACTATGCAACACAATTAAAATTCTCAATCAGAAAACTCTACATCTCATAATGCAGTTTCAAAACCTTTTATAGAAGATAAAGACTCCCCCTCAATCCAATCACATTAAACACCGATTGAGATAAACATGGAAAGGTTTTTCAAAACAATATGCAATCACAATCTTTTATCTGATATGTATTCAAAACAATTCTAAATGCAGATAAGATTTCCTAAACTCCTTTCCTTAAACACTATTTGAATTGGAGAGTTTAGACCCACAATATATGCATCAATCACATGCAAATTGATATGATATGCAAATTAAAAGCTCTCTAAACCTAGACCATATTTTCAGAATTATATGGAGAAAGAATCGTGTACAATCAATGCGTCTAACCCTAATTGATTCCTATTAGGAAAGATCTTTTTAACAAAAGATTGCCAATTAAAATAAACAGACCTAAATCAATTAGGTCTTCAATGGGACGATTTTAACTGGTGAAAAAAATCTTTGCATAATAAAATTTAAGAATAGAAAGATACTTTCCAAAAACAAACTTCCTAAAACCTAGGACTGACTCAAGGATTGCAACACAAATTGCAATCCCAATGCATATGCTGACTCATGAGATGCATTTACCTGTAACGTATTTGAGATCAGTATTAGGCCCTTTTCCAGCTTCTTCAGTGATGAATTGTCATGATATACTTCACTAGCTTTGTATGGGAATGCCAACAAATAACATGTACAAAATCTTGTACTTACAGTACTACCTCCTGAAATCAGTACGAGAAGAAGCTGAGAAGCTAAGTATTTCATACATACCTTCTTAATTATATCTCACAGTTTATGATCATCATGGGCATAGATGTACCTGCCCAACACAATGTTGACAAGCAAGAGTGTCATATTCAATACTACTGGCTGCATGCACTTCTCATTACATTATTGACACGCACAGCTCGTTTATTCATTGTAATGTACACACAGGACATGAGTGTTCCAACTCTAATCTCACACCTTAATTATTGATTGAGTGCATTATGTACTTACTCTGCACCCACATCTACCTACTATACCAACAGTAGGCTCCACGACACCATCCACATTGTCTTAGCAATTAAGCATGTGTACATGCTCATACCAATAATGAACAAATGTTAAATAGGGATGGCTGCCACATTTTATATACCTAGTGTTCACTTAATTGTTGACTCCAAATGCATATACTTACATTGATATTTAAGTTTTTTCTACTGCTCTTCGATAATTAATTGCTCATATAAACTCAGTATATCACCAAGCCGTGGTCACCAATGTGCACTAGTATTCTAATAATACTAATGATTTCATTTGATTGGTGCACAACAATATTCACTCAAACACTGTTGTAAAGTAATACGAGCACATCATGTTTAACTCAGTCTATTAAGCATTTTGAATAAGCTGCTACTCACTTGCTTATTTTTGACGAGGCACCATCACTCTAACGAGGAACCTTTCGTCTGTGAGCAAAAGCACGTGCACTATCGGTCCTCGTTAGCCAGCAGGCCTCGCTTGGAGATTCCGCTGAACTGGCCCCCGCCCGGGGACAGGTGGATTACCTTCAGTTCTAGCCCTGGTTGCCGAGCGGTTGGTGTGTGGCTGTGACTCCGCTTCCTGCTTTATCATTAGTCGGGGTTGGGGAGGTGGACCCATTCCTAATAGTTCTGGAGGGTTCAGTGGTACCTGCATTTGAATGATTGGTACTGGCACCAATCCGTCGGTGTTGGGTCCACTATGTCTGGTGCTCCGGGATTGCTCACTTTGTGCTGGGTTAGCATTTGCCTCCAATGCCTTTTATAGTTTGTCAAATTTTGACATCAGTGTGGCCACTTGCTTTTGGGCCTCGACCTTCTCTCTGCGCTCTTGTTCACGCTCTCTGTTTGCCTGGTGGAGGTCCGCCAATGCCAGCTCATACATAGCGGCGAGATCTTGGCCTGGTGGGCGACTGCTGCCCGGTCGGGTCTCCGCTGCAGTTTGAGTCAACGGGACCTGGGATGAGCCCTGGGGCTAAGGCGGTAGCCTGCTTGGCTGTGTTTCCGTAGGTCACACCGTTGGTGGTATTTGGTACCGCTGGTGGTAGCATGAGCGTGGCTCATTATAGCTAATTATGCTTGACAATGCTCATGTAAGTACAGTCTTATATATGGGCAACTCCAATCTTTCTATAATATCTTCACTACTTATGAACGGCTCCAGATAAGTTCTCATTTATCCCCTTTTAATTTGAGCTAATGACATACTTCACATGCCTCATTGATTACTACAATCTAATGCATGCTTACAAAATGTGATGATGTTAGTAGCATACTTACTATTCCTAAGTGTTAATGCCTCCGTGATTATCAAACTTGCTTACAAACGCAAAATGTTTAACATCTCCACAACAAATACATGCTAAAAACACGCCATGCTTTTATCTCGATTACATTGCTATTGCTACATAGATACATGCGGTACTCGCTCTACATAGTGCGACATGCATAGATATTTGCCATCATTAGGAGCTTAAACTTGCTTCGATCATGACTCACTTGATTATCGGGCGTAACTCTACCTGCTTGGGCCATGCCCACGGGCTCAATGTTCATTAGCTCACTCATACCCAACTTGCTTACACAATCCAATTGCATGTTCTAACACCTAATGGTCTCATCAGTGTCATGCACACAAATTCACCCATTGAGCTATACTCAATACTCTTATTTACACACTTTAATCTTATATCCGCATACTGCTACATGTTTAGCATCTCTATCGCTTATATCCACATGTATTCTCACTAACGAGATCAATCCTCGCTCTTGCCATGGTAAATATTCTCGACACTAGGGGACTTGCACACCCTACTCGTCATGTCAAAATGGCGTACACTCGCCATGCTTCAGCAGTACCTTATCTATGCTTCAACATGTTATCTACGCCTCAACGACCTATACTCACTGCACTTCAGCAGCAAATATATTATCTACACATCAGAAATATCTCATCTATGTTTAGCAGTATATTTTCTACACATCAGCGATATCTTCTCTATGCTTCAATAGTATCTTCTATATGACTTCAACTGTATCTCATCTATGCCTCCACGTTATATTCTCCATGCTTCAACAATACACTCGCCATACTGTAATGGCATCCTCCTAATGCCTCAATGATACACTCGTAATGCTTCAATGACATACCTGTAACACTTCAATGACATACCCCCAGTGCTTCAATGACATACTCCCAATGTCTCTCAATGCCTCACCAATACACTTGCCATGCTGTAATGACAAACTCTTAATGCTTCACCGATACACTCGCTATATTTTAGTGGCGTACTCGCCATGCCCTAGCAATTCCCTTTGCAATGTTTCAACGGTATATTATCCATTCTTCAACGGCGTACTCGCCACGCTTTAGCGATACCTTATCTGTGCTTCAGTAGTATATTATCTAGGCCTTGGCAATCTCTTCTCTATGCTTCAACAGTATCTCATCTATGCTCCAGCGGTATCTCACCTATACTTCAGCAGTAACTCCCATATGTTTCAGCTGTATATTATCTATCTTGTAGAAGTAATTATCTACTCTTCAGCATCATCTATGCATCAACGATATATCCTTCATGCTTTACCGATACGTTCTCCACGCTTCCGCAGTATCTTATCTAGACCTTAGCAATATATTATCTATGCTTCAGCGATACATTATCCATACTTCAGCGATGTCATATACATGCTCCGCGATATGTTATTCATGCTTCAGCGGCATCTCACACATGTCTCAGGCGACCCACATTCGCCATATCTCAAAGTGGCGTACTCACCAAGTTTTGAATGACACACTCGTCATGCCTTAATTGCACACTCGCCATGCCTCAGCGACATATTCAACATACTTTCCATACCTTAGCGCCATATACTCTACCATACTTTAGCTTCACACTTATACCCTAGCAGGCACTCTCTTAACTCCTCGAACGTGCCTTAGCGACACTCGGGACTATACTCTTTGAAACCTGCCCATGGCAGTATTATCTTGGTTTACCGACAACCTTACTATATAATCCCTCCGGGACTCTACCAATTCTCTAATGATCTCAATGTATTCTCCAATGATCGCAATGTGTTCTCCACTGATCTTGATGAATCCTCCAATAATCGCCATGTATTCTTGTTAATGCCTGACATTTGGCGGTAGCCAAATCTTTACTAACTCTGGTCCGATGGGCGGACCGCTACCCAGAGGATCTGGTGACTTCCGCTACCTGTCAAATGAAATACAAAGAGGCCTAAAAGGGAGACCGCGCTGGGCGGTCTTCAATTCTCCGATACCTAAGTTAGTCAATGTATATATATGTTTGACAGAGTAACAATAGACAAGTAGTTAATGCGTAATTAATGAGGAGAGAGGAGAGAACCTTTTATAGGTGAGCTGATCTTCTCCATGTTTTCGATGTGGGACTGATATGTTTCAGTCCCAGCTTTTGGAGCTTCTGATGCTATCTTGGCTCGGCTTGTGGCGGCGCGTCAGCGGCGATCTGGGGGTAAGCCAGGGCTCAGGCGGTAGCCTGCTTGGCTGTGTTCCCGTAAGTCACTCCTTTGGCGGGAGTCGGTACCGCTGGCGGTAGCATGAGCGTGGCTCATTATAGCTAATTATGCTTGCAAATGCTCATGTAAGTACAAGTCCCCCAAGTTCCCAGTCAAGGAGGGCAATCTTGGTTAGGGAGTTGCCCAGCGGTTTGAAGCGTTACTTCCGCTAGACTTGCAAAAGCATAATTAGCGTCAGTGCGTTGTCAACTATGGATTTACTGAGCGAACGCTTTATACCCTTTCGGGTGGGCCCCTGCTAGGCCCCCAGGGAGTCCCCCACTCCCCGGCTAAGATAGACCTCCGTTTGGCCTGTGTATTGTTTGTTGAGGGGAGCTGCGCTAAGCAGAGGGTGTTGCGAGTGAGCCCAATCTTTGATACCCAAGTGGCGAGGGTCAACGTGCCTGATCAGGGCCGTCGAAGACTGTGTTGACGTGTCCCCTTATTTGTCCTGAGGAGCATGGCTCGACTGCACCGCCGCGTGGCGGTCTTTGTTAGAGTGAGGCGTTGACTCGGGATTCGCCTTTGGCGGAAGTCCCTCCACTGATAGTAAGCGACAAGTAGTGGTGCGGTGTCCCGCTTGGTGGTAGCCCAGTGAGCGGTGTTGCACTTAGCGGAGACCATCTTGCTTGCAAGATGAAAATGGAGAAGTTCCTCTAGCGGAGTTGCGCTTAGCGGAGACTATCTCGCTTGCAAGATAAAGATGGAGAAGTTCTGCAAGCAGAGAATATCTTGCTTGCAAGATGAAAATGGAGAAGTTCCACTAGTGGAGTTAAGCTTAGCGGAGACTATCTCACTTGCAAAATGAAAATGGAGAAGTTCCGCAAGCAGAGTTGAGTTGCGCTTAGCGTAGACTATCTCGCTTGCAAGATGAAAAGGGAGAAGTTCCACTAGCGGAGTTGTGCTTAGCGGAGACTCGACAATTGGTGATCCTCCTTTTTGATGGTTACCCTGGATAGACGATTCGTCTGACGGCGTTCGACACGTGGTCAACATGTATTGGGTTAGCGTGTGGAATAACACAGCATGACCGTCTCTTCGCCATAAATGCGAGTAATTATCGATTTTTGTAACCGAGGCGACGCTTCGGTTAATACGGAGAGTAAGTGAGTTCGTGGCCATGTGTACAACTGTCGTGAGACGTCGTTTTTTAGCGGACGGCCTAGATTGGTTTGATGTTGACATAAAAGAGAGGGAAACTTAGTAGTTTGACACTTTGCACTTTTAACTAATATCGTCATCCTCAAGCTTCGCTCTGAGATCCAAGAAGAGGATTCTACGATTCTGTGAAGCTGTCGATCGTTGGAGGGCGAAGATTTCTTGAAGTGAAGACGAGCCTCCTCGAGTACAGCAGAGTTTTCATGTCTCAGGTTGGTAGCCTGAATCTTGTGCCCTTATTTACTGGAATTCTTTGTTTTCTTGTCGGTTTCTGATTTTGTGGTTGCGAAGTGGTTTCTTCCCTTCCCCGGCGTACCTAAGGGTCTAGGATTGTGTTTGGGGGTGGGTTGAAGTTTCTTGTCTTGTTAGATGGCCGAATCTGGGTTTGAGTGTGGATACGTTTTGTTCTTGTTTTGGCATTTTCTGGGTTTTCTGGGTATGGGTGTTCTTGATGTTCTTGGCTATAATCTGACATAGGCACTGTTTAGATCGCTGTTGTACCTACATGTACGTTTGCAAGCATAATTAGCTATAATGAGCCACGCTCATTGTACTGCCAGAGGTACCAACTCTCACCATGGGGGTGACCTGAGGAGACACAGCCAGGCGGGCTACCGCCCGAGCCCGGGATCGCCCCCAGATCACAACTATACCTACATGTACGTTTGCAAGCATAATTAGCTATAATGAGCGACGCTCATTGTACCGCCAGAGGTACCGACTCTCACCAAGGGGGTGACCTGCGGAGACACAGCCAGGCGGGCTACCGCCCAAGCTCGGGATCGCCCCCAAATCACAGCTGACGCGCCTCGCCAAGGTAGCATCAGAAGCTCCAGACGCTGGGTATCGAAGCACATCAGTCCCACATCGAAAACAAGAAGAAGATCAACCTTCTCCTCACCTATAAAAGGTTCTCTCCTCTCTCCTCATTAATCACTCAATTACTACTCATTTATTGTTATGCTACCTATATGCATTGACTGACTTAGGCATCGGAGAAGTGAAGACCGCCCAACGCGGTCTCCCTCTAACGCTTTGTCTCGTGTGACAGCTAGCGGAGGTCATCAAATCCTCAGAGTAGCGGTCCGCCCGCCGGACCCGCGTTAAACGAAAGATCGGCTACCGCCAGACTTTGATCATTAACAACAGCCGACGCGCCGCCACGCGTCGCTCCAAGGTAGCATCAGAAGCTCCAGACGCTGGGAATCGAAGCATATCATTCCCACATCGAAAACAAGAAGAGGATCAACCTCCTCCTCACCTATAAAAGGTTTTCTCCTCTCTCCTCATTAATTACGCATTTACTACTCATTTATTGTTATGCTGCCTACATGCATTGACTGACTTAGGCATCGGAGAAGTGAAGACCGCCTAACGCGGTCTCCCTCTGATGCCCTGTCTCTTGTGTGACAGCTAGCGGAGGCCATCAAATCCTCAAAGTAGCCGTTCGCCCACCGGACCCTGGTTAAACGAAAGATCGGCAACCGCCGGACTTTGAGCATTAACATTGGCGCCATCTGTGGGAAGTCTTGAACAAAAGATCATCCCGCCACAATCACCATGACTAACGATAGCTGGGGAAACGCTGAAGAGTAGGCAGACCAGTCAGCCATTCCCCAACATACCCACTCAGTGGTAAACGTCAACCGCGCACTATTCAGCACCCCGGTAAACCCTGGCGGTGAGGCAAACCCAGGTAGCAGTCGCCCACCAGGCCAAGACCTCGCCTCTCTATATGAGCTAGCACTGGCGGATCTTCACAAAGAAAACAGAGAGCGTGAACAAAAACGCAAAGAAAAGGTCGAGGCCCAAAAGCAAGTGGCCACGCTTGTGTCACGCTTTGACGAGCTAAAAAGAACACTGGAGGCAACCGCCAACCCGACACGAAGCGAGCAGTCACGGAGCACCAGGCACAGCCAACCTAGTACTAGCGCATTGGTACCAGCACCAGCCGTGCATATGCAGGTCCCGCTGCGCCCACCAGAGCTAGCGGGAATGGGGCTGGCCCCCGCGCCCCAGTTAATGTTAGAGCAGGAGGCAGAATCATCGCTGCAACCCCACCGCTCGAGACCAAGGGCAAGAACCGAGGGAAACCCACCTGTCCCCAGGCGAGGATTAGTCCAGCAGAGTACCCGGCCAGACCCGCTGGCGATACAACCGCTCAAATACTGGAAATGATGCAGCAGTTGGAGCAAAGGTTAATCCGAGTGGAGTCAGGCACCCCAGCGCCAATTTCAAATCCACTTTTCGCCGGGTACCACAATACAAGCCAACTGTTCAAAGTCAAGCAGGTACGGAGGAAACACTAAAGGCATTCATCACAAGGTGGCGGGCGGCAGCATCTCAATGCCGTGATCTTGATAAAACAATGGCTTCGGCGGCTTTTAAGCAGGGACTCCTCAAAGGGCCATTCCTCTATCACCTCAACTACAATCATCCAAATGCGGTATACGACCACCTTATGAGTGAGGCGGTCATTCATGCCCAAGCAGAATTCATCACCCATGGAGAAACCCCACCGCCACCAGCAGCACTAGCAAAGTCGACACAACCCTCCTCCAGTCAGCAGGCGACCGCTAACAAAACCTCCAATTCACCGCCAACTGATAAAAAGAGGGAGTGGCAGCAGGGTTAGTACCAGAACAAACGACAGAAGGACCAACACTACAAGGAAACCCCCCATCCCATAGGGACAACCGCAACAAACATACGGAGTCCTCTCAACAGTATGCAGTATTTACGGTCCTCACAGCCTCGTATGAGGAAATATACAATCATTGCAAAAATCAGATCGCACCGCCGCCCCCGGGAAGATACCCAAAGGCGGGCAAACCAAGGAACACAGGCAAGTGGTGCAAATACCACGAGGACAGTGGTCATAACACGAACAGCTGCAATGCTCTCAAAACGGCCATTGAGACCTTGTACCGTGATGGCAGGATGGATCAAATCAAGGTGCGCCAACCACCACCTGTGATCGCTGACATTGAACCCCTAGGCCGCATCAACACCATCGACGGGGGTGCGCCAATCACCAACATGTCTCACAGGGCAAGAAAGCGTTATGCGCGAGCTAATCACCCAAAGGAAGTCTGCAACATCCGCTACGAAAGATCCGCAAAACTCCCAAAGTCTGTTTGGGAGCCCATTACCTTCTCAGAGGAAGAGGAGCGCGGAGTGCATCTGCCACATGACGACCCATTCTTGATCGACGCCATTCTCGGCAAAATGTCAGTCGGAAGGATTCTGGTAGATAGCGGATCCGCTGTCAACGTCATATTCAGCGGTTGTTACAATGACCTTAAGCGAAATAGAAAACTATGCCAAGACCCTGAACCACTGCTCAGTTTCTCTGGTGACGTCATGCAACCGCTGGGTTCTGACTATATGCTGCTAGTTATCGGTACTAGTCCATGTATGGCGGAGATACATACGGAGTTCATAATTGTCGATTGTTTCAGCTCATATAACGCCATCATTGGTCGGCCAGTGCTCAACAAACTCAAGTGCATCATCGCTGGATACATGCTGCTCATGAAGTTCCCCACACCCAACGGCATAGGCTGTGTCAGGGGAAGTCAGCAGTTGGCACGCGAATGTTATTCGACTACTATAGCACGATCAACCCGCTGCCATAAGATCCTAGCAGTAGGGAGTCTGGTACCGCTACCAAATATCTTTGAGGACCCCAGGGACGACGAAAAGAAGTACGTAAAGAAGGAGCCGGTCAACCCAGAAACATCATTGAGGGTTGTCAGCATCTCTGACGAGCACCCTGAGCGGACAGTCCACATAGGAGCTCAATTAGACCCAGAGCTGGCGGCGGAACTAACTCAATTCCTACGTGATAACGCTACGGTCTTCGCCTGGTCATATGCAGACATGCCAGGTATCTCCCCTGAAATCATCACGCACAAGTTGAGCATCAAACCATCCTTCTACCCCATCAAGCAGAAGCGCAGAGCCTTCGACGAAGAGAAATATCGTGCTATAGGAGAAAAGGTTGCCAAGCTGCGAAGCATTGGATTCATCCGCCAAGTCATCTATCCTCAATGGATTTCCAACCTGGTTATGGTCAAAAAGGCTAGCGGCAGGTGGTGGATGTGTGTCGACTTCAAAAATCTTAACAAGGCATGCCCCAAAGATAGTTTCCCACTACCCCGCATTGATCAACGTGTTGATGCAACCGCTGGACACGAGCTCCTCAGCATGATGGATGCTTTCTCCGGCTATAATCAGATCAGGATGCATCCTGACGACCGGGAATGCACCACCTTCACCACCGACAAAGGCCTGTATTGTTATAATGTTATGCCTTTCGGTCTGAAGAACGCAGGAGCAACTTATCAGCGACTGATGAACGCCATGTTTGCGGAACATCTGGGCAAGATAATCGAGGTCTACGTAGACGACATGTTGGTCAAGAGTGTAAAGGCTAGCGGACATGTGGCAAACCTAAAAATCATAGTAACCATCCTCTTGGCCTATGGTATGCGCCTCAACCCAGAAAAATGTTTCTTTGGCGTCACCGCCAGCAAATTTCTAGGTTATATTGTTAGTGAACGGGGCATCGAGGCCGACCCTGACAAGGTGTAAGCCATCCTCAACTTGAAGAACCCAGAATGGAAAGTGCACGTCCAATGCCTCCAAGGCAAGCTAACAGCCCTATCTCGATTCATCTCCAAACTGACCGACAGGTGCGCCCCATTTTTCAAAGTCCTTAAAACAACCCACAAGAAAGTCATCGATTGGAACCAAGAGTGCCAGGTGGCGTTCCAGGGCCTGAAGGAGTACCTAGCAGCAGTTCCACTACTTTCCATTCATGTGCAAGGCGAGACACTATACATATACCTAGCGGTATCAGCGGTAAGCTGCGCCATCGTCCAGCGGGAGAACCAGGACGAACTCCCAATATTCTATGCCGGCCGAGTCATGAACGGAGCGGAAACACGGTATCCACCCTTGGAGCAACTTGCTCTCGCACTTATCGTTGTCGCCAGACGCCTCCGCCAGTACTTCCAAGCCCACACAATCCATGTGCTAACCAATTAAACACTGAGACAAGTAATGCAGAACCCTAAACATTCGGGGTGCCTCAGCAAGTAGGCCATTGAGCTCAGCGAGTTTGACATTGATTACAAACCAAGAACCGCCATGAAGGGCCAGGCGGTGGCAGACTTCATTGCTGAGCTTACCGAGCGTCAATCCAAAACCGATGCACAACCTGCAATGGAAATGATGACCACTGAAAATCCAGCTCCCCAGTAGTCAGACTGGAACCTATATGTGGACGGCTCCACTAGCGCCAAGGCCAGCGGCGCCGGGGTCATCTTGACAGGTCCTGGGGGCTAAAGGCGGAGTACGCGTTGAAATTCAACTTCAAGGCTTCCAACAATATGGCGGAGTACGAAGCACTCATTGCCGGCCTACTCCTGGCCATCGACTCAGGAGCCGACAGTGTCAACATATTTAGCAACTCTCAGTTAGTCGTTAACCAGGTCAAGGACAGCTTTCAGGCCAAGGACCAGCAGTTGGCAGCATACTTAGGGTACGTCAAGACACTACTTAAAAAATTCAAATTTCACACCATCACACAAATCCCCAGGGAAAAGAACGCCAAGGCTGATTCACTAGCAAGACTGGCAACCGTCCAGCCACACTAAAGTCCAGCGGACACAAGGGTAGAGTGTCTCGACAGGCCAAGTATCACGAAAACCCTGGCGGAGATCTTCAACATTGAGGTCAATCCTAGCTGGATGGATGGATGAAATTATCAAATACAAACGCAACTAGACATTACCAGAGGACAAAGTCGAAGCACGACAACTCAAGCGGAGAGCAACCCGCTACAACATCCAAAACGGCAAACTTTACCGCCAGGGATTCACTCACCCCAACCTCCGCTGTCTAACCCCAGAGGAAGGCAAGGTCGTACTGGCAACAATGCACGGCGGAGAATGAGAAAACCACTCCGGCGCCAGATCCTTGGCCAATCGCACAATGCGACAGGGCTACTTCTGGCCTCCACTCGGTGACGACGCTCGGAAAATATCGAAATCTTGTCACATGCCCCGGCGGAACCACTATCGATCATCATCGGTCCATGGATTCATTCCACGTGGGGCCTTACCTGATGGGCAAATTCCAAACCGTAAAGGGCCAGTTCAAATACATCATTGTTGCTATCGACTACAACAGCAAATGGATAGAAGCGGAGCCCCTGACGGCAATAACTACCGCCAAGGTAATTCACTTCCTCTGGAAGAACATCTACTGTCGCTATGGTGTCCCGCATACAATCATCACAGACAACGGCACACAGTTCAATAACAAGGAACTCATATCTTTCGCCGCCAACCTGGGTACCAAGATGCGTTTTGCATCTGTCGCTCACCCCCAAACCAATGACCAGGTCGAAGCGGCAAATAAGATAATCAAGAAGCTGTTACAGAAGACACTTGACGGGGCCAAGGGTTTGTGGGCGGAGAAACTCCTGGAAGTTCTATGGGCCATCAGAACGACCCCAACTTCCGCCATTGGTGAAACCCCCTTTTGTATGATGTTCGGAACTGAGGTCGTCCTGCCCATCGAGGTAACTCAACCAACCGCTAGGGTCGAAGGCTACTGCCCCCAGACCAACAGCGACGGCGTCAACCTTGATAGGGATCTCCTAGAGGAAAAATGACATAAAGCCCACCTGCAGAACCTCCAGAACAAGCAACGGGTATCGCGTTTCTACAACGCTAGGGTCAAAGCCCGCAACCTTCAACTGGGGGACTGGGTAATGAAGGAGGTCATACCACCGCCAACGAAACTCCGCCCAACTTGGGAAGGTCCATACAAAATTGTAGAAGTCGTTAGCCCAGGCACCTTCTACTTAATGGACAAGGATGGCGTCACAACGACACACCCTTGAAATACCGAACACCTTCGGTATTACTACAAATAGTCATGCCGCTACCCACAAGCATCTTGACTTAGCTAAATTTTTGTTCAATATTTAGCTAAGGGAAGCTACCCAACGGGTACGACCCCGCTTTTGTAAACGCTGCTCAAGCAGCTATCAATGAAACGAGGAATTATTCAAACCATTGTTACCAAGTCTAGTGTTTCTGTTGTAGAATACGGAACGGGAACTAAGTATGAGATGCAAGGTAGAGAGGACGACACAAGCATGTATAGTGGTTCACCTTGCTCTTGAGGCAAGGCTACGTCCACTTAGATATTTTACTATGAGTGAGGTCAAGTGACCTTTGTAGTGATACAAGTTGGGGATCATGGATCCATCCTCTCTAAGAAAGGGAGGACTTCCCTTTATAGCTAAAGGAAGTCCCACTCTATCTATATTTCCAATGTGGGATACAATACACATATTGCTTCGATCTCTTGAAGCCTCTTGGAGAGCATGGGAGGGTGGCCTCCCTATGAGGTACCGGCCGACCTCCACCATAGCGAGGTAGCTCGAGTGTCGGACTACCGGATGCATATCGTAGGCAGGACTAGCCATGTCGTGGGGCCCACCTAAGAGGTCGTTACTTATGCTTGGCGGTATGTGATATAGATGGTATGTACAAGTCCCCCAAGTCCCCGAGTAAGAGGCGCTTCTTGGTTGGGGAGTTTAAATGTGATGCCGCCAAGTATGAGTGATGATCTCGTTGAACGCCATACCCATACTAGTCCCCCAACTCCGTAAGTAAGAAGGCCCACCTAAGAGGTCGTTACTTATGCTTGGCGGTATGTGATATAGATGGTATGTACAAGTCCCCCAAGTCCCCGAGTAAGAGGCGCTTCTTGGTTGGGGAGTTTAAATGTGATGCCGCCAAGTATGAGTGATGATCTCGTTGAATGTCATACCCATACTAGTCCCCCAACTCCGTAAGTAAGAAGGGACTCTACGGGTATGTTGGTGCACCAGGGCCCTCATCAAGCTAGTACCTGCAAAGAAGATGAGAGTGCACAAAAGCATATTGATTGCGCTAAGCAATCGAAGTGACATTTGAGTTGAATGCATCAGGGTGCATGAACATGTATGAGATGCATGATGCAAAGATGTGTGATGAACACGGTAAGACATAATGATATGTAAATGTTGTATGCACATGATGCACATGTGTTAGGATCGGGAGTGTTGTTACACGCTGAGTCCCCCAAGTCACGTAGTTAGTAAAACGAGAATTCGGACCTAGATATCGTTTGACGATGTCGGTGAGGCTAAGAATGAAGCTCCGGTATCGAAGTTACGTGTCATACTAGTGAGACTATGGCAAGACCATGATAGTCCCCCGAGTATGAGTGTGTAATAATTGCGCTCGCTCAAATTGAGCGAGTAGTGGGTTGTGTGAGTTCTGTCCTAATGTTTTATTAATGGGATGTAAAAGAAATTTAATTGTTGCGATCAACAATAGGTGAAAAATTTCAATATTTCCATTAATAGACCATAGCAAGAAAAGTATGAGTGTGAAGCTCAATGATAGTCTCGGTCGGGTACTACCTCCACTTGTGATGAGTGGTATGAATAAGTCCCCGAAGTGTAGAGAGTGCTCGGGAGGTGAGATGACTCAAAAGCAAGGGATTGGACCTTGGCTTACCCCTTGGTGGTACCTCACCCGGGGCAAGGATTTGGATGCAAGGGATTGGACCTTGGCTTATCCCTTGGGGGTACCTCGCCTGGGGCAAGGATTTGGATGGAAGGGACTGGACCTTAGCTTACGTAAGGGAGCTACCCTTTAGTAATCCCGCTGGGATACCTCACTCGAGTAGAGGATTTATGAGGGCCTGTAGGCCTCGTGTGCAACGACTTTGGTACCCGATGGGGTACTGTGAGGGCTTGGTGCCTCTGGTACCCGATGGGGTAGCGTGAGGGCTTGGTGCCTCGTGTACCCGATGGGGTACCGTGAGGGCTTGGTGCCTCGGGTACCTGATGGGGTAGCGTGAGGGCTTGGTGCCTCGTGTACCCGATGGGGTAGCGTGAGGGCTTGGTGCCTCTGGTACCCGATGGGGTAGCGTGAGGGGTTGGTGCCTCGGGTACCCGATGGGGTACCGTGAGGGCTTGGTGCCTCGTGTACCCGATGGGGTACCGTGAGGGCTTGGTGCCTCGGGTACCCGATGGGGTAGCGTGAAGGCTTGGTGGCTCCAGTACCCGATGGGGTGATTGATCCAATGATCCTGGTGGGGTGAGAGATTGGTATCTCGTACCTGATAGAGTATTTCTGGCCTTGGGCCTCCGGTACCCGATAAGTATTGGGCTGACTCGTATACCTAGTGGAGTAGATAGGCTCGGGGCCTCATGTACCCGATGAGGTGAGTGAGCCCGTGATCCTGGTGGGATTGATGAGGACTTAAGCCTCCTTAACCCAATGGGGTTGAATGAGGGCTGGTAGGCCTCCTTTACCCAGTGGCGTGGCTCCGGGTAGAATGATGATTTGTGCCTCGTAACCCCGTAAGGGTATCCGGTAGTTTTGGCCTCCGGTACCCTGTGACGTGGCCCCAGATAGAATGAGGGATTGTTCCTCGTAACCCCGGTGGGGTACCTCACATGATTGGAGGGGTTTTATGCAAGGATATGACCTTGGCTTACGTAAAGGAGCTACCCTTTGAGGGTACCGCGCTCGGAGTGAAGATTTTAAGTGCCGCATTTTACACTTATGTAGTGTCATGTGCATAGATGTAGTAATTTAATTGATTTGCAATTAAATTGAAGCATGACATAAACACGTAGGCATAATAGATATGATATCGAAATTATCAAATATCGTAGGCATACTCAGATTATAGCAATCGTTATTTGAAGCATATAAAGCATTGCATTAGCTCAAATTTGAAAGTGTAAATGAGACTTATCTGGAGTCGTGAAGTTGTATAAATATTGTAATTGTTTGAAATACCAAATCATGTTGGAGTTGTCAAAACATGATGCTCCATGTCAGCTAGAGAGTGTCGGTGGTCCATTTTGCCTTGTTTGTATTGGCAAGTGGCCCGTTAGGCGAGTGTACTGTCTTAAAAATAGATAAGTGATTAGCAACTTACTTATATAATTTAATTGACGAATGTAAAGATAATTTGTTTGTATACTCTGACAGATTATGATAAAGACAATGACGATAGCATAATTGGATCCACCATATATGTATTTATGCTTGAGAGGAGACTGGGTATAATGGTAGCACAATATATATGGAATGTCATGCTTTGTGATCGAAGACCACAATGACAAGTGTGAATGGCTGTAATAATTCACATGTGCATGTCCATTAATAATATACGCAAGATACATTATTGTAAAGCTGTGCCTCTGGAAGATTATATAAGATGGACATGGGAAGTTACAGCGATATATTGGCGTGGGGAGCCAACAAATGAGTGTAAAAAAAAATGGTAACAATTGAGTGTAAAACTAATGCTAGTTATTTTACTTAATTGAAAATCATGTATGGGAAGCAGCATGACTGCATATGCACATAATTAAGAAGACAAGTGTAGGGTGCATTTAGATGTGTGAGGCCGAGAATGAAAATTAGGCTAATATGTGATCTCGTTCTAATGAAGAGCGACAACTAAGAAACTCACGCTAAATTTGGTACTGATGCGTAATTGCAGCCATAGTTGAGTATTTTGAAAATTGAAAAGGATAGAAGTGTAGTAAGCTGACTTAAATGTGAGAGTCAATTGATAAGTATAATTAATTGTAATGTGGGCAAAGTTTGTATTGTGTGATCAGAGAGACCACCTAATAATTCTCCCCATGAGTGAAGTACTTGGGCCTAATTGGTTGACTCCATGCAAATGTGCAGTGCTTGACACATTCCATTCTAGCCGTCTCACAGCTGTGATGCAAGAGTTATATGAAATAGCTAATTGGAGAAGTATGTGGTCTCTCAGGGAGGTTCATGCATTTGTACTGTTGTAAGCATGCTTAAGTGTGACTTAGAACCAGAGAAATAGCATATAAAAGTCATAAACAGTGCAAACATCTGTCTGATAAAGATTATGCAGAAGATCACTTATCTGGATGGAGATTTCGCAGAGACCAGAAGGGATGAAGCACTGTTGTAGAAGTTTGTATGGCTTTCTTCTCTCCAGGCACTTACAGCTGGGAGCCTCGAAGCTTTGGGTGTACTGAGTAAATATTCATGCGGCCTTTTTTTTTTCGAGATACCGCTGTGTGTCTCTCATGCCCGAGAGAGCAGGAGTTAGTGAAGGAGGCCAGCGGTTGCCCGTGCTTATCTCCTGGATGGGTGTCTCGCTTCACCAAGAGTGGAGTTGCTCCCGTGGAGTGGAGATGTCTCCAGGTGCCAAGAAGAGATCGAGCTTGGTGGATGTCCCGGTTCACTTTGAAACGGTTACCGCTGATTAAGCAAGGCAAGAGCTTGTTGCCAACCAGAGGTTCTGAAGGTAGCTGGTACCGGTGATCTAAAGTGGCAACTGGTACCGGTGAGTTGACATGGTGGTCTATTGGTACCGGTGATGGTAGGGTGCCGGTGAAGGCAGGGGGTACCGGTGAGGGCAGAGGGTACCGGTGAGATGTCGGGTACCAGAAGCATCTCAAGAACTTTGCTGAGAAGTAGAGATATTGGACCATGTGTCGAGGAGAGAAGAAAAGGTTGAAAATCCGAGAAGTGATGCCCGCTGGTTCGGGGCTTGTGAGCAGTTGGAGATTGACGTTTCCAGGTACTGAAGCTTCTATTCCCGGTGGATACGGTGCTACCAAGCAAGATACAACCCGAGGCTTCTCTTACTGGAAGAGAGTGAATCACGTTGAGTTACTTGATCTGTACACTGCTCGATGGATGAGCTGCTGAAGATTTGAGCGTCTCTCAGGGAGATGCGCGACAGAGAAGGATGCCGGTAGGGTTACCGGGAGGCGAAGAAGCTGCCGGTGGGGTATGGGTGCCCAGATTTAGACTTGCCGGTGAGGTGATGAAGTTGCCGTTGAGAATCAACCGGGAGGTGAGGAAGAGTATGGTCCGGGGAGAATTTAAGTTCATGGGTGTCCAAAGAGGATTTGGCCGATGAGTTGAGGGCGCGGGGTGCTTCACCGAGTTGCCGGTATTGTCAGATCACACTGGACGAAGCGATTGCTAGACCACTAAAAGCGAGCTTAGCTCTAAACACCCATCCTGAAAGTCAATGACTGACGATGTCGGCCGGGATGTCCGCAACTCAGCTTGGGTCGAAGATGATGGTTATCATGGGGATCTCAGGATCCCGCGGAAGTGGTACTGGGTAGAAGTGGGAGTCAGCGCCTCCGGGATGAGTTGAGCTTGGGAGTGGAGTTGAGGGTACGGGGATGTGCGAGTACCTGCTGACCCATAGTACCCGGAAGCTTATGAACCCGGAAACTCATGAAAGTCCCGGATGACTCATACTACCCGATGACTCATGAAAGTCCTGGATGAAAGTCCCGGATGACTCAAGTACCCGGATGCTAAGCTGATGTACCCGAAAGCTTATAGCACCCGTTGGCTTAAAGGCTTGGGTGAGGTTGAGGGTGGGTGTCCTGCATGTACCCGGAAGCTTATGTACCCGTACATGACCCATACTGAAGGTTGGAGGTTTACACCCAAACCTAGGGACCTTCCTTCTAGCTCCAATGTTTCTGTTATAGAATACGGAACGGGAACTAAGTATGAGATGCAAGGTAGAGAGGACGACACAAGCATGTATAGTGGTTCACCTTGCTCTTGAGGCAAGGCTACGTCCACTTAGATATTTTACTATGAGTGAGGTCAAGTGACCTTTGTAGTGATACAAGTTGGGGATCATGGATCCATCCTCTCTAAGAAAGGGAGGACTTCCCTTTATAGCTAAAGGAAGTCCCACTCTATCTATATTTCCAATGTGGGATACAATACACATATTGCTTCGATCTCTTGAAGCCTCTTAGAGAGCATGGGAGGGTGGCCTCCCTATGAGGTACTGGCCGACCTCCACCATAGCGAGGTAGCTCGGGTGTCGGACTACCGGATGCATGTCGTAGGCGGGACTAGCCATGTCGTGGGGCCCACTTAAGAGGTCGTTACTTATGCTTGGCGGTATGTGATATAGATGGTATGTACATCTAGCACTAGGGGCAACTGGCAACGCCAGTCAGCGGACCACGTCCGCTACATTGTGTACTTGGTCCAATTTTAATTCCTTTAATGTTTCATTCGTTGGCAAAAGCAAAATTGTCAAAAACTCTAGCGGTACAGACATCATCAAAAAAAAAAAGAGCCTAAATTTCGAAACTTCATATATTCAGGGCTGGGCTCCCCCACCCAAAGAGAGTCAATTACATCAAAAGTCACGCCTCAGCGGCTACAAAATTTTTCCTAACTTCCATTTCAGGGAGTGGCGGGGTTGGCTCCACTACCTTCGGCATCTCCACCTGCAGCCTGCGGCGGTTGTGAACGGCTTGTTTGGTCGGACCCTCGAGCTGTAGGACTGGGGGTCTCTACTGTGCCATCCGCCCGGGTGTGGGCCGCCAGGAACCCAACACCGGATACCTCAGACTTGGTAGGAGTCCGCTGAGAGTCACCCTTCGGGAGTCCGCCACTCTCCCCACTACCCGAGCAGGCACCTTCAACCTGACCAGGGGCGGTAGCAGGGGCAGTACTTGTTGTCGGCGGAGCTTCCTTCGATGGCGGCACGACCGGCATCGACGCCTTCGCCCAGTCAATAGCGCCCTTCTGCTGCAGCATTTCCACGTTAGTTAGGCCACCGGCCTTCGCCGCTTCTGTCAGCGCCTTCTTATATTCCGCCAACTGCTTGTATGACTCCACAGTGGCGGTCGCAGCGCGGCTCCCCTCAGCTCCCAGCCGAGCGACTTCACCATCCAGCCGTTTAACCTCGGCCACCCTGGTTGCAGACTCCCGCTGAAGGATCTCAACCTTCTTTTCTTTGGCAGCCACCCGATCTTGCAGCAGGGACATCTCTTGCCCCAATTGGGCGAATTGTTCATTCCGTGCCAGGTCCCGCTCTATGGCAACAACCAACTTGCCACGAGCATCTGCTGCATCACAGTCGGCCTTCGTCAAGCGTCGCTCAACATCAGCCAACCTTTCCTGGGCCTCCCCCAAGTTCCTCTATAGGCCCACCACTTCCTCTCTGAGCTCCCGCTTAACCAGGGGCTGTTTCGACGCCGCCAGGAACATCTCATGCAGCCCAACGGAGATGTGCCCGAATGCCGTGCTGAAGGGCGATTGGTTAACGGCGGTCGACCGTACAATCCCCTCCAAGCCGCCGAACCCCAGCCGCTCACAGGGGTGATAAAGGAACTCCCGCTCACCGTCATTCAGGAACTCGGCGTACGCAGCAAATGAGTCCAGGTCGCTCGTGGCCGCCGCTTTCGCCACGTCCGCAGGAGCCTTGGGCGGAGCCTGCCTTGCCTTCTTCTGCTGCTCGCGGGCCCCAGTAATCTCCAGGGCATCCTCTTCTTCCTCGTCTGAGTCAAGTTGACGGTGTTTTCGCTGAAGCACCCACGTGCTTCCAGCGAGGGCAGGCCTCGAACCCCTCGTCTGCGGCTCTAACCCCACTATAGTGACACCCTCCGCTGGGCGCACTGTTTTCTTCTACACCCTGCGCCGTGTGGCCGGCGCTCTCTCTTTTTGCGGCAGCACCTCTCTCACTGCGCCGGTCCCCTCCTGAACGGCAGGCAGCCCGTCACCGCCAAGATGGGAGTGGTGCGGCATTGACAGCATCATTGGAACCTCGGACGGGCTCAGCGCCAGCGTCTCTGGGTTCACCACCATCTTTTGAGCCGCCAGCCCGGAAGCGTACGTGGTCTCCAAGAAGTTGTAGATCTCATCACGGTCCATGGCTTTCGCAAAGGCGTCACGGCTCGCTTTGTTCCCCGGCGGAGTTTCTACAAAAAGCAACAAACCAGTCAGCATGGGAACAATCTCTTTAAAGGTGCGGTATGGCGAAGAGTGCTTACCAATTGCACGAGTCAAGTGTTGATCGACCAACAACTCCCAACCCATGAGGAGAAGAAAGTCCAGCAAGTTGCGATTCCGCCAGCAACCTCTGATACGTGCCACGCGACACTCTTCTTCGCGAGTCAGGTTATACCGCAACCCCGCTGCACAAAAAAGGTCATTATCAGTACAGAATACAAGGCCGTGAAAAAAAAAAAAAAAAAAAAAAACCCCGCCAGTCATGTTCGGCGGAAACCGACAAATAACCTCGGATAGGCTGAAACTCCGACTTAATCCTAAACGTCGGCTCCCCCTCGTTGGACCCCGCCTGGTATTCCCACCCCGTCGTGGCAACACAGAAGGTCCCCCGCTAATATGACATTGAATCCCTCAGGTTCTTGATCAGCTTTGGCGCTCCCTGGCGGCGACTCAGGTTAACCTGCCCTCTGCAACCTTGGCGCTTCACATACACCAGCTCGTAGAAGTGCAGCACCTCCGCTACAGTCGGTGCCTCGCAACCCGACAACTGCCATAGCGAGTTCAGCGCCAGCATCAATCTCCACATGTTGGGGAAGATCTGCCCAAAGGCAACGCCAAACTCGCACACCAAAATTTGAAGGTTGGGCACTAACGGGAAGGTCACTCCCTGGCGGAATATTGCCTCGTGCACGGCGGCAAAGCCCGCTGGCAGGATCGAGGCCTTCTCCTCCACCGTTGGCGGGCGTAACTTCACAACGCTGGGCAACCGGAACATCCGCTTCAGCCGGTTGACGGCAACAACAGTCATCCTACCTCCCGACTCGTCGACAGGGGTGCCGTCCTGGAGGACCCATGCCGACTTGGCATCCTCTCCCGCTACATCTCCCCCGTCCGCAGAACCACTGGCGGCACTATTGCTTGCTAACCGCTCTTCACGCATATTGTGGGCAGCGGCAGCCTCCCCTGCCCTAGAACTCTCTGGAAGCGAAGCACGACCCATAACTACTTCCCACGGTATGGTTTGTAGCGGCTCAACCTCTAGCGGTTCTGGCAGTGAGGTTCCTGCACGGGCAGACGGACGCAACGAGTCAATAAAAATTCTATCCGCCGCGTCGAATGACACTTTAGATCCGGAATCCTCACTGCTTGAAATCTCTATGACGTCGGCCATCCTAAAACCCTAAAACCCAAATCAGTTAGCTCACACAAGATCTAACCTATCCCTATATCAGTTAGTGCCCAAGAACATCAAGAACAGTCACCCAGAAAATACCAAAACAAGAACAAACACTCAACCCAGATGCGACCATCTAGCAAATCCCTAAAAGCCCCAACTCTGTCAAACACAGTAACCCATCCCCAAACCCACTCTCACACCCTCACAACACGTCAACGACGAACATATCACACAGAAATACCCAAAATCCAAAAACTCGCCATGGCAGACATCCAATGAAATAGGGATAAAAATCAGAATACTAACCTCAACGATGGAGTCTCTGGTGAGATCGTGAGCGCTTGTCTTCGAGGCCGGAGATCTTCATTTTTTCGGGTATGATAACTCAGCGATATCGCCTCAACCTTCTTTTCCAATCTCATATGCACAGAGCTTGAAGACGACGAGTATAGTTCAAGGTTTTGAGCAAAGTGTCAAATCTTGCTAACTTCCCCCCCTTTTATCTCAACATCAAACAGTTCTACGCCGTCCATTGAAAAACGACATCACATACCAACCGTACACGCCTCCCACGTTTCCACTTACTCTTTGGATTAATCGAGGCGTCGCCTCGGTTACGAGATCCATCATTAGTTAGCATTAATGGCAGGGAGATGGCTAGGCGGAGGAGACACGCCTCCGCACGCTAACCCTCTAGGGGTTCACCACGTGTCAACCACGATCAGATGAAGCGTCTAAGGGAAGCCACCACTTTTGGGGAAGAAAGCGCCAATAGTCGGCATTATCCGTTGAGGGAACCCTGCTAGCGGAACTTCTTCCTTGTCACCTTCCAAGTGTCGAAGTCCGCTGAGCGAAACCCCGCTAGCGGAATTTCTCGCTTGTCACCTTCCAAGTATCGAAGTCCGCTGAGCAAAACCCCGCTAGCGGAACTTCTCGCTTGTCACCTTCCAAGTGTCGAAGTCCGCTGAGCGAAACCCCGCTAGCGGAACTTCTCACTTGTCACCTTCCAAGTGTCGAAGTCCGCTGGGCGAATCCCCGTTAGCAGAACTTCCACTCATCAACTTACAATAGGCAGCCTCTGCTACACGCAACACTGCAGGCAGAGCTCCCTCCATCTTGCAAACCCCGTGCTTTGCCGAGCGCAACACCGCTCAATAAAATATCGCCAAACACATCTACGCGACGCTGTTTCCTGCTGCAACCAGCGGGGGGTATCCGCCAGCGGTGAATCCCGAGGCTACGCCTCACTCTGACAACGACCGCCACGCAGCGTTAAGGTCAGATCGTCCCTACGGGACACGGGGACTTGTCAACAGTCTACGACGACCCTAATCAGGTACGTTGACCCCCGTCACTTGGGTACTAAGATTGGGCTCGCTACCCAACACCCTCTGTAGCTCCCCCTCAACAAACAATTTGCCGACCATCCGGAGGTCCGTCTTGGCTAGGAAGTGGGGAATCCCTGGCGGGCCTAGCAGGGGCCCACCCGAAAGGGTATAAAGCGTTCACTCAGTAAATCCATGGTTGACAACGCATTGACGCTAATTATGCTTTTCCAAGTCTAAGCGGAGATAACGCTTCACACCGCCGATCAACTCCCCAACAAAGATTGCCCTCCTTGACTAGGGACTTGGGGAACTTGTACCTACATGTACGTTTGCAAGCATAAATAGCTATAATGAGCCACGCTCATTGTACCGCCAGAGGTACCAACTCTCACCATGGGGGTGACTTGCGGAGACACAGCCAGGCGGGCTACCGCTTGAGCCCGGGATCGCCACCAGATCATAGCCGACGCACTGCCACGCGCCCTGCCAAGGTAGCATCAGAAGCTCCAGACGTTGGGAATCGAAGCACATTAGTCCCACATCGAAAACGAGAAGAGGATCAACCTCTTCCTCACCTATAAAAGGTTCTCTCCTCTCTCCTCATTAATTACGCATTTACTACTCATTTATTGTTATGCTGCCTACATGCATTGATTAACTTAGGCATCGGAGAAGTGAAGACCGCCTAACGCGGTCTCCCTCTGACGCCCTATCTCTCGTGTGACAGCTAGCGGAGGCCATCAAATCCTCAGAGTAGCGGTCCGCCTACCGGACCCGCGTTAAATGAAAGATCAGCTACCGCCGAACTTTGAGCATTAACAGCTGTTGAACTAACTCACCTGGGTTTTAGGGTTTGTGATGGCTAGTGTCGTAGAGATCTCGAGCAGTGAGGATTCCGGGTCTAATGTGTCGTTTAGAGTGGCGGATAGGGTATTTATTGACTTGTTGCGTCCGTTACCCATGCAGGAACCTCACTGTCAGAGTCGCTACAGAAGGTACCTTGGGAGGTAGCAATGGGCCGTGTCATGCGTCCAGAGAGTTCTAGGGCTAGGGAGGTAGTTGCCGCTCGCAATAGGCATGAAGAGAGGCTAGCGAGCAATAGCGCCGCTAGTGGTTCCGCTGACGGGGAAGAGACTGGCGGGGAGGAGATCGAGTCAGCATGGGTTCTCCTTGACAGTACTCCTATTGATGAGGCGGGGGAGGGGGGGGGGGCGATGACCATTGCCACCGTAAACTAGTTGAAGTGAGTGTTTCGACTGCCAAGCGTCGTGAAGCTGCGTCCGCCGGTGAAGGACAAGAGATCGTCGATGCTGCCAGCTGGGCATGCTGCCGTGCATAAGGCTATCTTCCGCCAGGGAGTGACAATTCCCCTCCTGCCAAATCTCCAAATTTTGGTATGCGAGTTTGGCCTCGCCTTTGGGCAAATTTACCCTAACATGTGGCGGTTGTTGATGACGATCAATTCGCTGTGGCCCTTGTCCGGTTGCGAGGGTCCAACAGTGGTGGGGGTGCTACATTTCTACGAGTTGGTGTACGCGAAGCGCCAAGGTTGCAGTGGGTAGGTGAATTTGAGTCGTCGCCAAGGGGCGCCTAAGTTAATCGAGAATTTGAAGGATTCCATGTCTTACTAGCGGGTGGTCTTCTGTGTTGCCACCGCTGGATGGGAATACCTAGCGGGGTCAAATGAGGGGGAGCCAACGTTCAGGATTAAGTCAGAGTTCGAACCTATCCGAGGTTAGCTGGACTCCACTGCTAAGTGTTTGTTTTGCTTGTATAATGATTCCTTGTGCTAATGACTTTCGTTTTTTTTTTTTTTTTTTTTTTTTTTTTTGTAGCTGGCTTGCGCTATAACCTGACACGTGAGGAAGAGTGTCGAGTGGCAAGGATCCGAGGCTGTTGGCAGAATATCAACCTGCTAGATCTCCGCCTACTCACCGGGTGGGAATTGTTGGTCGATCAACAATTGACGCCCCCCCTTGGTAAGTAACTTCCGCTGATGTTTACCCTGGCTTGGTTTGTCAGGCTAACTTGGTTGTTTTTGTATAGATTCTCCGCCGGGTAACAAAGCGAGTCGCGACGCTTTCCCCAAAGCCATAGATCGCACAGAGATGAATAATTTTTTGGCGGGCTTGTATGCCGCTGGGTTGGTAGCTCAACAAACTGTCGTCGACTCTGAGACATTGGTGGTGAGCCAGTCGGAGACTGCTGTATTGCTGCCGATGCCGCACCACTCTCATCTCGGCGCGGACGGTTTGCCAGTGGTCCAGGCTGGAACTGGCGCCAATCTCTGGGTTGCTGGCTGGAGCAGGGTACCGGCCTTCGGTGAGAAGGTGAGGGAGAGAGTGCCCACCAACTGCAGTGGGCCTCAGCGGGACAGAGTGGCGGCGAAGAAGGGACCCATTACCTTTGCAGTACCGGTGCCACAGGTGGCTTCAAGGCTTGTCACCACTAGTGGCACACAGGCGGTACTTCAGCGGAAGCATCGACAGAACGATGCTGTAGAGGATGATGCCTTTGATGTGGAGACGATTGGGGCCCGCCAACAAAGAAAGGCAAAGCAGGCTCCGCCAAAGGTTACCGTGGCTGCTGACAGGGAGGTGCAGACGAGTGGCGTAGACTCATTTGCAGAGTATGTCAAGTTCTTGACCGACCCTGAGCGGGAGTTTTTCTTCCATCTCTGCGAGCGGCTTGGCTTCTACAGACTGGAGGGAATTGTGCGCTCGACCGCCATTGATGAATCGCCATTCAGTTCGGCCTTTGGGCACCTGTCCATTAGGCTACATGAGATGTTCCTGGCGGCATCGAGCCAGCCCAAAGCCGAACGACAGCTGAGAGAGAAGATCAAAGGTCTCTAGCGGAAGCTGCAGGAGGCCAAGGATAAGGTGGTGGATGTTGAGCAGCGCCTGACTAAGGCGAAATTTGATGCCATGGATGCTCGCGGCAAGTTGGATGTCGCCATTGAGCGGGATCTTGAGCGGAACGACCACGTCTCCCAGCTAGAGCAAGATATATCCCTGCTGAAGGATCAACTGGCGGCCAAGGTTAGGAAAATTTAGATCATTCAGTGGGATTTTGCCTCTAAGTCCGCTGCGGTAAAGAGGCTGGAGGACGAGGTTGCCAAGCTGGAGATGGAGATGAATCGTACAGAGGCCGCCGCTGTAGGAGCTTTTCCGCCCATAAACCCTTGGCATCGTCAAGTTTCTTTTTAGCCGCTTCTAGATTATCTTGTCCGCTGCTTCGACCTGGCCGTTGGTTTGGGGGTGAGCGATAGATGCAAAACTCATCTTGGTGCCCAGGTTAGCAGTGAAAGATATGAGTTCCTTGTTGTTGAACTGGGTGCCATTGTCTGTGATAATTGTGTAAGGGACGCCTTACCTGCAGTAGATGTTCCTCCAGAGGAAGTGAGTTACTTTGGCGGTACTTATTGCCGTCAATGGTTCCACCTCTATCCACTTGTTGTTGTAATCAATGGCGACAATGATGTATTTGAACTGACCTTTAGCGGTTGGAAATTTTCCCAATAAGTCTAGGCCCCACATGGAATGGATCCATGGGCTGATAATGATTGACAGTGGTTCCGCCGGGGCATGGGGCAGGTCCGCGTACTATTGACATTTGTGGCAGGACCTTGACACCCTTCTGGCGTCGTTACCGAGCGTGGGCCAAAAGTATCCCTGTAGCATTGTGCGATTGGCCAAAGACCTGGCGCCCGAGTGGTTTCCACATTCCCCAGCATGTATCATTGTAAGCACATCTTTTCCCTCTTCTGAGGTCAGACATCGGAGGTTGGGATGAGTAAATCCCTGATGGTAAAGTTTGCCATTTTGTATGTTGTAACGGGTTGCTCTCTGCTTGAGCTGTCGCGCCTCGACCTTATCCGCTGGTAATGTCCCATTGAGCTTGTATTCGATGATTTCAACCATCCAACTGGGCCTGGTCTCAATGTTGAAAATCTCCGCCAGGGTTTTTGTGATGCTTGGCTTGTCAAGGTGCTCCACCCTTGTGTCCGCTGGACTTTGGTGTGGTTGAGCGGTTGCTAGTCTCTCTAGTGAATCAACCTTGGTGTTCTTTTCCCTAGGGATCTGTGTGATGGTGTGAAATTTGAATTTTTTGAGGAGTGTCTTGACATATCCCAAGTTTGCCGCTAACTGCTGGTCCTTGGCCTGGAAATTGTCATTGACCTGGTTAACGACCAACTGGGAATCGCTGAATATGTTGACACTGTCAGTGCCCGAGTCGATGGCGAACAGTAAGCTGACAATGAGTGCTTCATATTCCTCCATGTTGTTTGAGGCTTTGAAATTGAACTTCAACGCGTATTCTACATTTAGTCCCTCCGGTCCTGTGAGGATGACTCCGGCATCGTAAGCCTTGGCACAAGTGGAGCCGTCAACGTGAAGGTTCCAGTCTGACTGTTGCTGGGGGGCTGGTTCCTCAACAGTTATCATTTCTGTGTTGGCCTCTTGTGTGCCATGGTTGGGTTCATCCTGACGCTCGGTGAGCTCAGCGATGAAGTCTGCCACCGCCTGGCCTTTCATGGTGGTTCTTGGTTTGTAGTCGATGTCGAACTCGCTGAGCTCGATGGCCCACTTGCTGAGGCGCCCAGAGTGCTCAGGGTTTTGCATTACCTGCCTCAGCGGTTGGTTTGTTAAGACTTGAATGGTGTGAGCTTGAAAATATTGGCGGAGGTGTCTAGCTGAAACAATAAGTGCAAGAGTGAGCCATTCTAGGGGGATATCTTGTTTCTGGCCAGTTCATGCCGCTGCCGGATTAGAATACGGGGAGCTCCTCCTGGCCCTCTAGCCAGACAATAGCGCAGCTTACCGCTGGTTGTGATACCGCAAGGTATATGTATAGTGTCTCCCCTTGCACAGGAATGGAAAGAAGTGGGACTACTGCCAAGTATTGTTTCAAGCTCTGGAATGCCGCCTCACAGTCTGGGTTCCAGTCGATTACCTTCTTGTGGGTCGTCTTTAGGACTTTGAAAAATGGGAGGCATCTGTCAGTGAGTTTGGAAATAAACCGAGAGAGGGCGGTTAGCTTGCCCTGGAGGCTCTGAACGTGTTTTTTCCATTCTGGAGCCTTCATGTTGAGGATGGCCTGCACCTTGTCAGGATTGGCCTCTATGCCCCGTTCACTGACTATGTAACCTAGAAATTTGCTGGTAGTGACGCCAAAGAAACATTTTTCCTGGTTAAGGCGCATGCCATAAGCCAAGAGAATTAAAAATATGATTATGTTGTTTGCTAAGTGTCCGCTGGCCTCGATGTACTTTATCAATATGTCGTCTATGTAGACCTCTATTATTTTGCCAAGATGTTCCGTGAACAAGGCGTTCATTAACTGCTGGTAAGTTGCACCGGCGTTCTTCAAATAGAAAGGCATGACATTGTAGCAGTATAGGCCCTTGTCGGTGGTGAAGGCGGTGCACTCTTGATCATCGGGGTGCATCTTGATTTGATTATAGCCAGAGAAGGCATTCATCATGCTAAGTAACTTGTGCCCAGCGGTTGCATCGACCAGTTGATCTATGCGGGGTAATGGGAAACTATCCTTGGGGCATGCTTGTTGAGGCCCTTGAAGTCGACACACATCCGCCACTTTCCGCTAGGTTTCTTGACCATGACTAGGTTGGAAATCCACTGAGGGTAATTGACCTGGTGGATGAACCCAATGTTCTGTAGTTTGGCGACTTCCTCCCCTATTGCACGATACCTTTCCTCATCGAAGGCCCTCCGCCGCTGTTTTACAGGGTAGAAGGATGGTTTGATGCTCAGCTTGTGTGTGATGATCTCAGGGGAGATGCTTGGCATGTCAGCGTAGGACCATGCAAAGACGGCGGCGTTGTCCTGTAGAAACTGGGTGAGTTCAATCGCTACCTCTATGTCTAGTTGGGCGCCGATACGGACTGTCCGCTCAGGGTGTTCGTCAGAGATACTGATAACCCTCAAAGATTTTTCTGGGTTGGCTGGCTCCTTTTTGACATATTTCTTCTCGTCATCTCTAGGGTCCTCAAAGATGTTTGGCGGTGGCGCATGGTTTCCTACTGTTAGTATCTCATGGCGGCGCGTCGACCGTGCTACAGTTGTGGAGTAGCATTCTCTTGCCAATTGTTGACTTCCTTTGACACAGCCTGTCCTGTTGGGCGTAGGGAACTTCATGAGAAGCATGTATCCGGCTATGATGCACTTGAGCTTGTTGAGTGCCGGTCGACCGATGATGGCATTGTATGAACTGAAGCAGTTGACAATGATGAACTCCGTATGGATTTCCGCCGTACATGGACTGGCGCCGATAACTAGTCGCATGTAGTCAGAACCCAATGGTTGCGTGATGTCTCCGAAGAAGCTGAGCAATGGCTCATGATCCTGGAGTAATTTTCTATTCCGCTGCAGTTTGCTATAACAACCATTGAAGATGACATTGACAGTGGATCCGCTGTCCACAAGGACCCTCCCTACTGACTGTTAATGTTTAGAACGGTGATCTTAATTAACGTTAAATAAAGAGAAAGAGAGAGAGACACACACGCACAAGAAATATAGTTGTTCGTCTCCGCCTTAGCGGGAGACTACGTCCACTTGAATATTGTACTATGTGTGTTTGGGATTACAAAGTGTGTAATGGAGTGTCTTAAGTGTGAGGAGGAGGCATTCCTTTTATAGGTGAAGGAAGCCATCTCCTTTACATTTTCTTAGATGTGGGATGTAGAAATCACTATTCTAGTCTAGAAAGCCATATTGTGGAGGCAACTTGGCAAGGCCGGGAAGGTGGCTTCCCGGCGACGTATTTGCCACTTCTAGATACCGTAGCGTAGCTTGAACATAGGGCTACGAGATGCATGTCTCGGTTGAGCCTCACCGTTGTTTGTGGGTGTCCCAAAGAGGGTGTTACTTATGCTTGGTGATTTAGCAAATCCTCCATGCATAGTGAGAGGTATCTACACTGACCATTTATTGAGTATGGCGTCGATTAAGAATAGATCGTCGTGGGGTTGATGTACTCCGTGCTCCTCCTCCTCCTCTGAGAAGGTAATGGGTTCCCAACCAGACCTTGGGAGTTTAGCGGACCTCTCATAGTGGATATTGCAAACTTCGTTGGGCTGATTAGCGCGAGCATAACGCTTTTTTGCCCTGTGGGACATGTTGGTAATTGGAGCACCGCCGTCAATGGTGTTGATGCGGCCCATTTGTTCGATGTTGGCAACCACGGGTGGCAGTTGGTATATCTTGAACTGCTCCATCTTACCATCGCAGTACAAAGTCTCAAGAGCTGTCTTGAGAGCGTTGCAATTGTTGGTGTTGTAGCCATTGTCCTAATGGTGTTTGCACCATTTGCTGGTGTTCCTGGGCTTCCCTACCCTTGGGTATTTTCTTGGGGGTGGTGGCGGAATCTGGTCCTTGCACTAGTCGTATATTTCTTCATACGAGGTTGTGAGGACTGTGAACACTGCATACTGCTGGGAGAACTCCGTCTGTTTATTACGGTTATCCCCATGGGATGAGCGGTTGCCCTTGTTGTAATGTTGGTCCTTCTGCCGCTTGTTCTGGTAGGTGCCTTGTTGCCATTCTCTCTTCTTATCAGTTGGCGACGTAGCAGAGGTTTTTCTAGCGGTCTCCTGATGGCTGGAGGAAGGTTGAATGGACTTGGTAGGCGTTGGCGGCGGTGGGGGGGTTTCTCCATATGTGATGAATTATGCCTGTGCATGGATTGCCTGTGCATGGATCACAGCCTCGCTCATGACATGGTCATATGCGGCATTTGGATGATTGTAATTGAGATGATAGAGAAATGGTCCCTTGAGGAGTCCTTGCTTGAAGGCTGCCAGAGCCATTGTCTTGTCGAGATCGCGGCACTGAGATACCGCACCCCACCACCTGGTGACGAACGCCTTCAATGTTTCCGCTGCCCCCTGCTTAAGGTTGAACAGTTGAGTTGCGTTGTGATGTCCGGCGGCCAACAGGATGAACCGTGAGAGGAAAGTGTTTGACAGTGCGTGGAATGAGTTAATGGAGCTTGAGGGGCATTCGAAGAACCAGCTCATTGCCTCACTGTCCAATGTTTCGCTGAACAAGTGGCAGAGGGTGGCGTCATCAAATCCCTTATTGTTAGTGACTTTTTTGAAGGTGTCCATGTGGACGAAGGGGTCGGGCATGCCGCTGTAATGTGACATCTTTGGTGTCTTTGCATGTGCTGGTCTGACGGCCTGCAGGATCCTAGCGGTGAATGGTCCTGGTCTGGACATAAAGAACGGATTTGGAGTTGGCGCTGGGGAGCCTGTGTAGACCCCCGTACTTTTTATTGTTTATTTTAATTTGTCATATAAGGTATGAAACTACGTATTCGTAAGGTACACAAGTATTCACGCTTAGGTTAAGACTTTGAGGCCATTTAAAGGATTAAGAAATTAGAAAAAAAATCCAATTTGGGTCTAGAAAAGTATTTTTAAAGTATCGAGGCTTAGGACAAGCCCAAAAATTTTTTCCGAAAGGATTCGGTGAAGTGTCGGAGAAATAAGGATGTTTGATGATGTATTTTCGGATTGGGCTTAAGGAAAATTAAGAGGAAAATGAAAATGGAACAGCCCAAGGCCATTGGCCTAAAAGGAGGGGCAGATTCGACTTTTCACAATTAAATTTGGGAGAGGTATTTAAGCATCTCATTCTCTCCAAAACCCTAGCCTCTTCCTCATTTTCTCCCTTTCCTCTCTCTCTCTACCCGAGAGCTTCTCTCTCCTCATCCTTGCCGGAAATCGCCGCCGCCGCTGCTCGCCGGAACCCGGATTTCAACCAAAATTTCCAGATTTTCTTCTCTTCATCCCCTCTTTCCATTTCTCCAACCAAAATCAAGAAATTTGGCCATTTAATCCTCCAAAAACCCTAGAACCCAAAGCTAATTTGGGGGTTTTTGTGATTTCTTCTTTCCAAGCTTAAATCAAGGTAATATCCCTCCTAATCTAGCCTTTATTCATCCGATCTACACCTATTTCTTCCTAAATTTGAGTTTTTGATTTTGATTTGTGATTTTGTTTGCATGAACCCGATTTCTCCTTAAACCATGAAGCTAGGCTACGGGTTTGGCAAGGATTTTTGGTAAGGATCTATCCATGCAACCTTGTTTTCGAGTTTTTTGGTTGAGATGTTGATGTTGGATGGATTTGTAGGTGAAGAAGGCCAAGGAGAAGGAATAGGCCGTGATTTTTGAAGAAGAAAGGGTAAGGAATGGGTTTTGGACAAACCCTAGAATTTTTAGAATTTATTTGGTTGATTTTGATTATGTTGAGCTATTGTTGTTGGAAAAATTGTGAAAAATAGAGATTTGAGGATGGTTTAATTAGTAGGATTTTATTAGCCTAATTTTTCAAAGTGTTGGAATTTTGGTGATTGTTGTTGTGTAGTTTTGGCCAAAAGAAAAAGAAAAGGAAGAAGAAAAGAAATGGATTTGTTTTTGAAAGAAAAGGAAAATAAAGAAAATGGTAAAAGTTGGATTAAATGAGGTTTTAATGTGGTAAAGTGGTAAAAAGTGAAGAAGGTGAAAGTAAAGGTAAATTCGATACAAAGGAGGTAAAAAATAAAAGTGAAAGTGTGGAGGTAAAAGTCATGGTAAAAGTGAAAAGGTGAAAAATGAGATGTAAATGGGTAAAAGTAAAAGTAAAACTTTATTTATAATTATTTACTTATTTGTTTTTAATAAATAAGAATTATTTACTTATTTATTTTTAATAAATAATAAATAATGGTAAATAAAGAAATACTTGGTCAAAAGTCAAAAGTCAGCTCCGAGAGTTGACCAGGGTTGATCGACCTCGTAAAACGTGAGGATCGACTCGACTTTGGTCGCTCGGATTGGCGAAAGTTTAGCGGAGTGATAAGGACGTTTTCCTTTTTAAGAAAGAAGTAGTTTCCCAAATTGGTAAAGGTTGAAAGAAATAATTAATGGTCTCATTGGAATAAAAAGGATTTAGTGTACGCGGTTACTTAAAGTTGATCATAATGTTTACCTGGATAATTACTTACAAATTAAGTAATGGTTCAGGAAACATGATCGTTAAGGAAGCTTAAGCGGAAAGCATCAGAGTGTGGAGTACGCCAGCATTTTCCAGGTAGGGTGAGCTGCCCCTTCCTTGTTAGAGGCTTTTGGATATATGTGGAATGCTCTAGTATAATATTATGTTGCCTGCAAGTACTTTTGGTTGTTCATTAGTCGATGCCTCGTGATACCTGTGTTTTCATAATTGATGATTGTTGATTTCGAAAACCGAGGCTAGACTTGCATGTTGAGATACTGTACCCTTTGTATGTTTGTGTTTGACCTGAAAGTGAATGGGACCTAGACGCGTAGATTCCTAGGGATCCCACGGTGTCGATAACCGTGAACCTCCGGAGGGGGCTGTGCTCCTATGTTTGTCGAGGAAAGGTGAGTACAGACAGTGAACCAGTCATAGGAGACTCAAAGCCAGAAAATGGACACTTTCGCTACTTGTAGCCATAAACACTATAGAGTAGTTGGCCGGTTCTCGAAGGATGACGAATCAGGTCGGTCACCGATTTATTTTAGCTTAGCCGGCAGATAAGTATCTCGGAGCTCCAAATTGTGTGAAGCATGCTGCATATGATTTCCTGAAACGAAACAACTGTGATTGTTTTTGTTTGCATTTGTTTTACTTGATTTTACAAATGCACGCAATCTATATTCTAATAGTTATGTTTTACCTATTAGTTTTCAAACCTAACTAAGGTTGGGTCGGCCCCTATTGGGCTAGCGAGGACGAAATGCTCACCCCTACATTTCAGGTTACAATGAGGTCATTCCGGATGATTTGGATTAGAAGTGGGTCGTTGGCCGAGTTCGTGTGTTGTTGTTCTTGTTGCTTGAAGTTCTTCCCTTTTGGTATTCCATCGATTTACTCGTTTTTCATTCCATGTTGAACTCTGTGAGGTCCGCCTACCTGGGAACGCGCCTCACCCCTTTGTTTTATTGTTGTTGTTGAACTTTCCTTTCATTTCGGTTATGATGTAAGCCCTAAGGCGCCACAATGAACTTACCCACTTTATTTTTTTAAGCATTTCCAGACTTGTTCATTTGAGTATTGGGTTGTTGATTTAAAATCCTTTCTTGAATTTTTTTCTTGGTCTCCTATTTTCTAAAATTTGTATTTTCAAAAAGGCCTTGTAGTATTAAGTTGGTAGGTCAACGGTATGTTTACGACGTATCGAGCTCTTATTGGCTTAATATTACGGCGATGTGGTATACCCATTCGGGTCGCCACAGCCTGCCTCCGCTCGGATTAGCCTTTGCTCTAATTGTTGCATCCTTTCCGGGATTAGGGCGGTTGTGTCACCAGCAGGCCCCTCCTGGAGGTTCCGCTGAACCAACTCCCACCTGGGGGCAGGTGGATTACCTTCAGTTCTAGCCCTGGCTGCTGAGTGGTTGGTGTTTGGCTGTGATTCTGCCTCTTGCTCCATCATTAAGCTGGGTAGAGGAGGCGGGCCAATTACTTCTGGTGGGTTCAGCGGTACCTTCATCTGTATGACTGGTATGAGTACCTGTATTGGGTCGACTGCGTCTGGGGCTCCGCGATTGCTCGCTCTGTACTGTGTTAGTGTTTGCTTCCAGCGCCTTTTTTAATTCGTCGAACTTTGACATCAGTGTGGCCACCTGCTTTTGGGCCTCGGCCTTCTCTATGCGCTCCTTGTTTGCCTTGTGGAGGTCTGCCAATGCTAGCTCATACATAGCGGCAAGGTCCCAGACCGATGGGTGACTGCTGCCTGGTTGGGTCTCCGCCGCAAGGTTTGATGGGTATTGAATAGTGCACGGTTAATGTTTACCACTGGGTCAACGTTAGTTGCTAAGTTTGTGCGGTGGGGGTCGGTGGACTGGTCCACTTGCTACTGAGAGTTTTCCTCGCTACCGCTAGTCATGGTAGTTGTGGTGGGATGACCTTTGTTCAAGGATTCCCATAGACAACACCAATGTTAATGCTTGAGATTTGGTGGTAGCCAAATCTTTACTAACGCTGGTCTGATGGGCGGACCGCTACCCAAATGATCTGGTGGCTTCTGCTACCTGTCAAACGAAATACAAAAAGGTGTCAAAGGGAGACTGCGCTAGGCGGTCTTCACTTCTCTGATGCCTAAGTCAGTCAATGTATATATATGTTTGACAGAGTAACAATAGACAAGTAGTTAATGCGTAATTAATGAGAAGAGAGGAGAGAACCTTTTATAGGTGAGGAGATAGCTGATCTTCTCCATGTTTTCGATGTGGGACTGATATGTTTCAGTCCCAGCTTCTGGAGCTTCTGATGCTATCTTGGCGCGGCGCATGATTGCGCGTCAGCGGTGATCTGGGGGTAAGCCGGGGCTTAGGCGGTAGCCTGCTTGGCTGTGTTCCCGCAAGTCACTCCTTTGGCGGGAGTCGGTATCGCTGTCGGTAGCATGAGCGTGGCTCATTATAACTAATTATGCTTACAAATGCTCATGTAAGTACAATTCTCTAATGATATTCTCCAATGATCGCCATATATTCTCGGATGACTACCACGTCTTCTCCAATGATCGTCATGTATTCACCCACGATCGTCGTGTATTCTGTCACTGCCTTTGGCAGTTTTCAATGAAATTGGCTCAATATCGCCATTTCTTATCTCTCTCCATCAAAATATCGCTAAAGGCATGGACACGCTGTATAGCAATCCCAACTATTGCCTAACACATAACCAAGCTGCAATGGCTATATACCAAATATCGCTAAAGGCTGGTTGTGCTGATATAGCATTATAAGTGCTATTACTCACAAACCCTTGTAATGCCTAAATGCGATCAAAACGAAATGCCAAAGTGAAATTCTTAAATGCGATCACAATGAAATGGCTAAATGTGATCAATGTGAAATGCTTAAATGCGATCACAATGAAATGGCTAAATGCGATCAATATGAAATGCTTAAATGCGATCACAATGAAATGGCTAAATGCGATCAATATGAAATGCTTAAATGCGATCACAATGAAATGGCTATGCGATTAATGTGAAATGCTTAAATGCGATCAAAATGAAATGGCTATGCGATTAATGTGAAATGCTTAAATGCGATCACAATGAAATGGCTAAATGAAATACGATCAAAATGAAAAACCTAAATGAAAGGCGATAAGAGGGAAATGCCTAAATGAAAGGTGATCAAGGTGAAATGCCTATATGAAAGGCGATCAGAGGGAAATTCCTAAATGAAATGCGATCAAGACAAAATGCCTAAATGAAATGCGATCAAGGTGAAATGCCTAAATGCGACCAAAATTAAATTGCTAAATGAAATACGATCAAGACGAAATACCTAAATGAAATACGATCAAGCTTAAATGCCTAAATACGATCAAGTTGAAATGGCTAAACACATGATCAAGATGAAATCGCTACAAGCATAGTTGTGGTAACATAGCCTAACACTATCCTAGAAAACACCCCATATCACCACAGACATAATTACGACACGCTCTCCTTTATTTGATATCGCCATGTGTTCTCTCCAATATATGATATCGGCATGGGTTATCTTTCTCCAATACACGGTATTGCCATATTTTATCTCTATTATACGACATTGCCATGTTTTGTCTTCATTGCACGATATCGCAATGCTTTATCTCTATTATACAATATTTCTATGTTTTACCTCTCTATTATATGATCTGGCCATGAGTTGTCTCTCCAACACGCGATATCGCCATATGTCATCTCTCCATTATATGAAATTGGCATGAGTTATCTTTGTCCAACATGCGGTATCGTCATGTTTTCTCTTTATTATACGACATTGCCATTTATCTCCATTACATGATATCGCCATGTTTTATTTCTCCATTACATGATACGATATCGCCATGGCTTCTCTCTATTATACAATATCGCCATGTCTCATCTTTCTCCATTATATGATCGCATGTCACTACACGCAAAACAAAAGGCTGTGCCAAGCTTAATAACAGTGATATCACCTTGTACATTCCAGCCATTATCGGCTACATTCATTATAGCCATTATTGGCTTCACACCAAAATTATTATATTGCCATATGCAAAAGTGGGTTGACATGGTCAAGGTTATCCCAATAGACACCAAGTGTACCAAGTACACCTTATAATGAGCAACACCTAACGCCACATGCTAGCGAGCAACACCTAATGCCACATGCTAGCGAGCAACACCTAATGCCACATGCTAGCGGGCCCTGGTCCAAACCCTGTTATTGAGGGACTCGAGGGACTGGTTACCCCAAGGAAGACACACTCACCAAATGTCCAATGAATGCTTGCGCCGTTTTTACTTGAAAAATGAAATCACCACCCCAGTCAAGACTCCCCTTAGCTGGGGACTTGGGGGACTGGGGGTAATGGTTGTACGAAATCCATGTGGCAAGGATACTCGCCTTGCACTTCCGATACTTCTACCATGGACAAACTCCCCACCCAAGAGAACTGTTGACCGGGGACTTGTTGGTATAGATACCTCTCAAGCACAAGTATCGGAAGCACAATGCTCATTAGCCACTTAAAGTAACGCTAATAAAGTTCAGACATGATGCCGATACCATAAACTTGTGGTATCGGGTGAACCACAGCTAGTCCCACATTGGAAACAAAAGGGTGACAAGCCTATCCCCACACTATAAATACGTGTCTCTCCACTCATTCAAGGTAAGCTACCATTCTCCACTAGCTCCTACCTAGTCTACATTCTCACATGTATCTGACTTAAGCATCGGAGAGTCGAAAGCTGGTTAGCCCGGTCTTCCCTCTAACCTCTGTTCATGGTTGACATGTATCAGATCTTAGAGATGGAAGCTCTTACCACCACCTCGTTTCTTCACCAAAAACAGTTTATTTCTTAAAGATCCCATCGAGAATTCAAGTTGTCCTTACTATTTGCATCTCCTAATATGGTCCACAATGCATTGTCACAAACATTCTTCTCTATATGCATCACATCAAGATTGCGACATATCAGATTGTGCTTTCAATAAAGCAACTCAAAGAAGATACTTTTCTTCTTCCAATTATGTGGTTTTCATTTTTTTTTCCATGAGCTTCTACTTCTACAGCTGCTGGTTTTCTTTTCCTTGTTAGGAGATCCTCCCTTTTGTATTTGGTGACACTACCTTCATATTCTATTTATCTCAACAAATCAACTCCAGACAATGGGTTAGGCTTTGCTCTAAATTTTTGTTTAGCATTAAAATTCTTTCCATCCTTTCGTAACCTATGGCTATTGGGCAGCCACCGACGATGACCCCCATAAGAATGCTTCTTACCATTACTCAACCAACAAGAGTCAGTTTCTGAGTTGCAACATGGACAAGCATACTAACGTTTTGTACTCTACCCAGACAGATTTTGCATAGGCCGAGAAATCATTAATAGTCCACAATAAGGAAGCATGCAATGTAAACATTTCATTGCTTGATGCATCCCATGTTTATACACCTCTCTCCCATAATTCTAGCAACTCTTCTATCAATGGTTGCATATAAACATCAATCTTATCACCTGGTCCTTTACGACCATCAATAAGCAGTGACAAAAAAAGAAATGGTTGCTTCATGCACAATGAAGGAGGTAAGATATAGGGAAACACAATCACTGACCAAGTGCTATGAACTATATTCATTGTCCTAAATGGTTGAACCCATCAGATGCTAACCCAAGCCTCACATTTCAAATCTCATTAGAAAAGTTAGAATTCTTAGCATCAAAGTCTTTCCAAGCCATAGAATCTGCAGAGGATGCCTAAAAACACCATCATTTTTTCTCTCTTCTGCATGCCATCTCATCAGTTTTGCTGTTTTTGATGACATAAATAGCCTTTCCAACCTTGGCTTTAAAGGAAAGTATCTAACTTGTTTTACTGCCTTTTTTTTTTTTTAGATTTGCTAGTTCCAACATCAGTTGCATGTAGAGTCTTTTTTGTCTTCCCATCTAAACCTCTTGCATACTTTACATTCATCTAGGTTTATGTCATCATTTCGGAATAACATGCAGTTGTTCCTACATGTATCCCAAGTTTGATAGGTGAAACCTAAATTTTTTGTTATCTTTCTAGCCTCATAGTAGGACTTGGGAAGTAACACACCCTCCAGAAAAGCACTAGCCATGTCCTTGAGTAGGCCCGTGAATGATTTATCTGATCACCGGTGTAACACTTTATTATGCATCATTCGAACAATGAATGATAAGGCAGTAAAGCGTTTACAACTCGGATATAGTGGAAGTTGTGCACCTTCCAACAACTTAAAAAAAATTAGCAGTAGTTTGGTTTAGCCCAACTTGGGGATCATCTGATGGAGGATCATCAGTTTCACCCATGTTTTTGGAATGCCTATAGCCTCATGTAGCATTTCAAACATATCATCTTGGACATTTGAATGAACTTCAGTTTCAATTTCAGAGTTGGCATGGTTAATAGCAATTGGAGGCTCTCCGTGGTCAATCCAATTCGTATATGATCGGTTATTTTTATGCCAACAATTTTCCTACTACCGATTTGAATGTCAATTGTAGAATAAGAAAGTAGGGTCTCCCGTAGAGGATTTAAGGACTAATTGTAAGACTTTCCGAGTTTAAGAGTTGATTGTGAAGTTTGTGAAAACAATTGAAAGTAAATAACAAGTAATGAAATTGCTTAAGGTTGAGAATCAATAGAGAAGCAGAAGTCAGGGAATGTATCCACCATCAATCAATCAAGTATACAAACCATGTTTAACCTAGTCGTATTTACCTAAGGATGAAGATGCTCAAGTTAACCCCTGAATTAACCTATTGTTTTTCCTTCCTTGTATGCTAGGTGAGAGACGCTCTACACCTAACCTATTTCCTAAAATGCAACCTAGGTTGACGCAACTCTAGATTTAACACATAGAAATAGAAATCATTAAGATTAAGAAAAACGAGACATCACAAGACATTATGAGTACGACGCGTCTCAATTAATCTAGGAACCTAATCACTCGCCTTATAGACGATTTACTACTCTAGAACTTTCAATGGAACCTTCTTAAAAGGAACAGGCAATGATCATTCATAGCAATAGAATCCTAAACATGCAATCTAAGTTGGCCACCAAAGAAAGCACATAAAGAAATCATCAATGTAACAATAGTAATTAAGTTCTCATCCATTGAATAAACAAAAACTAATTAAATGTCATAACATGGCATACAATCATGATTGGGGCTTCAACATGCCCTAACTACTTAGAATTTAGTTGCACATGGTTTGAATTGGAAGCACAAAAGAATTCATAAGCAAAGTAAAACAGAAAAATCCTAAAAATCAAGTTGGAAAAGTTTTCAGAACGACTGGTCGTCGGGATCCGCCGACTGGTTGATGGATGGCTGATCTGCTTTCTTCTGCTCGGGTTTCTTGCTTGATTCTCGTGCGTAAGAGTCTTTTCATTAGATTTTCTAGCCTTTTTATAGTGCTCTTGAGTCCTCCTTTATTCCTTTTTGGTTTGAGAGTCCTTAAAGTGTAGAGAAAATCAACTTCTTAATTCTCTGATTGAATTAGGATTTCTCCACTTCACTTTGTCCAATGAGAATTCACCATGTCATCAGCAATATCTCTGCGAATATCTCCTTAATTTGCTGCGATATCTCCATGAATTGGGCTTCTCGATCCATCAAGGTCTTCTGCTTAGGCAAGGACTTCAAGTTTTTCCTTATTTGCGCATCTTTCCTCAATATTATCTTCTTTTTGTATATTTGCTCTGAAAAACCTAATAAACACAAAAGTAAATAAATAAGGAGAAAATAGAATAAACTAATAAAGATTAATATAGGGATTAACCATATACACGTCGCATAAAATGCTCCTATCAGTATATTTTCTCAAGAACCCATTATCTTTCAGATGTTTTCGGACAGTTTCTTTGGGCAAATAAATGGGCCGGTTGCAACATTTTCTACATGGACAAGTTATTGATTCACTTTCATTTCTATTGGTGTATGCAAACTTCAGAAATTCTTCATAACCATCAATAACCCTCTTTGACCATCTGTTCCCTATGTTAATCCAACTCTTATCCATTGTGAGATGCAAGTTTTCAAGATCAATCAAATAAACATTGAGTTTGAATTATGTATGTCAAAGTCTAAAGTACTAAAGGTTTGTCAAAGCTACATATTTGTGTTAGTTAAGTTTTCCGTTATTTAGAGATTTGTCTTGGTTTCATTAAGCTACATTAGAATCATATGAATGTCTTTTATAGTGTGCAACTTATTTTTTACGAAGTCATATAATGTCTTAAGATAGATTACATTTCAACTCTAAAAGGTTAATATAATTAAGTTAAAAAAAAAAAAGGAGCATAGCCATATTACATTGCCACACACAAGCTTAATACTTCTTCCTTAATAAATGAAAACAACAACAAATATACAAAATATGGGGATGAAGAGAAATATACCAACCTGCTAATATCAAGCACTTGACTCTAAATTACCGATATTAACTCTAGTTCTTCACTGCTGACAATTTGACAAGATGAAAAAGATTTGTTACTTGTGACTCAACCAAGCCGAGTCAAGAAACAAAATGATATATGTTTCAAACTTAGTCTATAACATGATCACATGAATCTGAGTGCAAAAACAGTACTTCAAATACAATACACATGAATCTGAAGTGACTTTGCAGAATGGATTTTGTGAAAGATCTAACAGCGAAAGCAAAATCCAAATGCTTCTATCATACATATACATCAAAAGATCAATTATAGTTGTATGCCTTCTCAGTGTCATAAGGTTAAACTCTATCAGCTTTTGTTAAATAAAACAAGAGCTGCTAAATCTAAAACTTAGGTCTACCCACTCCACATATGCAATTTGAGGATTAGACGCACATTATTACCTATTTGAGAAAACAAATTTGGGAAAACTACAAGATTTTTGAATGGAGTTAGGAGGTGACCAATAAGGTGGCAATTTTCACAAGATATGACGATGTCACTCAAATGCACTACAAAGTTTGAGGGTTTATATTGATATTACTTAACAAGACCTGCTAACATAAACAATAAGCATGCTGGGTTAGCACATATATGAAACACCCGAAGTTGATATGACAAACTCGTGTAACTAATATTTATATGAAAGAAAATGATTAATTTCTTTAAGATCTTGATATAGTAATGAGTGAATGCTTACAATTAATAATATTATTTCCTCTAGTTTTGCTATTACCGATATCAGGTAGGTATTCAATTTATGAGGAGTGCAGAGTAATACGTCTGGTCTGGATATAAGGAGAAGTTAGTTTTATACTTCTAGTTCACAGTCTATATGCACTACAAAGTTAGTTCACATTTGGTTTCCTCATCTTTGTTCATTACTCATCTGCAGCAGTACTTCCCACCTATCCACCTAGTACATACTTCTACTTTCATTAATGGAATACTACTCATTTACGGCTTCTCTCAAATTCAGCAAAGCCTTCAATTAGAAAAAGTAGTCCAGCCACAACCCACACATCAAGACATATCGAAATTATGTCTTCCTATTCTTCCAATTTCAATTCTTAGTAATCAAAAACAATTCTCAGTAATGTTGTAAATATTTGTGGATAATCATGTAAATAGATGTTGAGTAATAGGTGCCTATCCCTATAGATTGGTGATTGATAGGTTGTAATTGTAGGAGCGATTGAATTGTAATTGAGCATTACCTTTCTGTGTACACCATGTAGTCCTATATAAGGCTCCTCACGGTGAGATGAATAATACACACGTTCTACTCTCTCTCTCTCTCTCTCTCTCTCAAATTTTTCACTTTTGTTTTACAACACGTTATCAGCACGAAAAGCTCTAGAATTTAGATTGTGAGTTGTGGAGAAGAGGTGGTTAGTCATTCAATCAAGAAAAGAGGCGGATCATTGTTCAAGCTCTTGGATTGGCTGAGAAGACAACCTTCTCAGTTCTGCACATATAAACTGAAGATTCATCCGCTCTTCATTAAGTAATGTTTTCCAAAATCTAATTTTTATATTCATGCTTATTGAGCCTATTGATTGAATATGAACAATCACCATGATGCATGAACCCCCAAATTTACTTTATTAATTTATTTGGTTGATACATATATATATATGTCGTATATATTCGTTCATGTGTTTTGGATTGTTTGATTGGAAAAGAAAAAAAAAAAAGATTATTTGGCTGTAGCTGACAGGGTCCGCCCCGGATTCCACCCTGGAATCCGAAGTGGCCCCGCGGGACCCACCTTTAAGGAAGGTTTACCAAAAATTTTGGCATAACCTCCCTTAAAAATGGGTAACCCAAAACCTGTAGAATTTCAACTTCACTTCTAAACAACCCTCCCAAAAACTCCTGGAGCCACCTGCTCCCAAAACCGCACAACTTCACAATTTAGAGTACCACATTATCCAAATAACTCAAATTACAACCAAGTCATAGGTTACAATATTAGTACAAAATACTCAAGGTTATCAGAGCAATCTAGAACCAAAAGAAATAACGATACACAAAGTAGGTTAGCAAGTAACCTACGAGGGATAGATGACAGCGGTGGTGCTAAGCCTCAACTCCTAAAGCCGAACAGCTACACTGCGAACTGGGCATTTGAAACCGAAGGGCCCAGGGGAAAGTACAAGAAAAACGTTAGCGTGAGTGGACAAAAATAAACAATTTCAAATAAAAGGGATTTTATACTTTCCCACATTTATTTCTCTAAAAACTTCAGATGCATGCAATGATTAATGACAAATAAACAAGAGGAGTTCCACTCATGAAAACCGACTAGCCCCGCTAGTCACATACGATTTAAAAGAAAAAGTTGGAACTCCGATACTTACGGAAAATAAGACCAGCCCCGCTGGTTAAACAAAAATCGAGCTAGCCCCGCTAGCTAAGTAGTAAAGTGAGTAGGGGAAGGCGATAGCCATACGAGTGAGCCTCCCAGGCTCGGGTGATAGCCTCCCAGGCTAAAGTACTCCTATTACTCCCGTAATATACCCTTACGCCACTAAGTGTAGCGATAGGATACTGGGCTTCAGAATTACTGTCACAGAGACAGTAACCAGTGCCACAAAGGCGGAGGGCTTCGGTGATCCCATCACCTCGCCACAAAGGCGGAAGATCAAAGCTAGCAATGATAAGTCACCCGAAGTATGGCAAAAGAAAATCCGAAAACCACAGTAAATTCATAAAACTTCCCCAACTCTCGTAAATGAATTTCCAAAGACGTGTCCCACACGCCAAGATAATCTCAATTTTAAAATAAATAGGAGAAATAATATTACTCGTAAACCGGAACAAAATCAATTTCCAAAAATCATCATCAAGGCATTCCCAATGCCAAAATCGAAAGTCGATAAATAAATAAGAAATATAACTCCATCGAAATCCCATTTCGAAAATCCTTTAAAAATCTCAAATCGAAATGAAATATAATTAGAGAATAATTCCGGAAATCACCTCGGAAATAAGATAATTCACCATTAAGATTATAAGTCAAAAGCAATTTCAGAAACGAATCAATAATGAAAGTATTTATATGAGATAATACAAAATCAATTTATAATCTCATACTCGAAAGGTAAATCGATGAATAAATAGAGCATACTTTAAGAAATAATGCATGCATCAATTACTTAAAAACAAAAGTCCACTCACGATATACAGCTAACGTGGTATCCAAGCGTAAGGATCTTCGTCGAGCGATAGGTCGGTCTCACGTCCTGTACACAATTATAATCCGTAAACAACAATTTGATAACTATTTACGATAATCAATAATTAATCTCAAAACCCATAACCTCAACTTCACCAATCCTCTTCCACACCCAATCAAACTTCACCATTAATATCCATCCGTCGATTAATGTATTCCATATCGGAACAAGGGAAATCCGAAGGTCGGATTCCCACAATTCAACAACCAAAATTCCCAAACTTCGGAAATTCATAATCCATGTCAAACTTCTCCCAAACTTAACCAAAATCACATAATTAACCTCTACGACAATTATACAATTTAAAGGGCTAAAACTGAAATTAAAACACTGCCCACACACGCCTCCACGCGCCGCCACAGTGGCAGCGCGTGGGCCCCACGCGCCGGCGGCCACCACCTCCGATGGCCACCATATTTTGACAGTAGCACCTACTCAACACACTGATCAATTCTCTCAACTACAACACAACCCAATTTTACCTCGAAGTGGTCGAATCAAGCCGGTGAAAATTTTCTAGAAAAGCTCAAGAACCCTAGAATCGGGTTCGATCGATTCGACCCCTACACTGCAAATTGAGAAGCAAGACCTTAGGCAAAATAATCTCCTGCAAAAACCGAACCTTCGATGTGAATACGGTGGCCGGAGGTGGCCGGAATGGCCGGAAATCGGCAAAATCCCAAAACTGCAACCGTTACCTTCCCAGCGAGAAATCGAGCTCCTCCGGCCAAATCTCCCCAAAATACCACCACAGATGCGTCAAGGGGGAGGAGACGAGCTTGGGGATGGCCGGATTTTGCCGTGGGTCGGCCGGAGGAGGGAGAAATCGGAGGAGGAAGAATCGGGCCGAAGAGGAAGGAAATGTCGGGGGAGGAGAGAGAAAGAGCCGGGTAGGTTTCCAAAAATGGAAACTTACACAGCAACTCGGCTATTTATAGAAACTTACTATGAATAGTAACCGTAAACAGTAACTTTAATCTTTCGCCTATAACTTTCACATAGGAACTCCAATTTTTACGCACCACATATGCACGCGCTCGGTTTAACGTCCTCTACAACTTTCATGAAGGAAGTTTCCTCAAATTTTGATCCGAACGAAAAGTCAACTTTTAGGGCCACTAAACGTACTGAAACGATAGTAAAAGTGAAAATAAAGGTCGTTTACCGTCCAAATGACTAGTAAATGGGTAATTGAGATACGGGATGTTACAGTAGCTATTTCTAGCACTTGTAGCACCAATTCACAACTAGAGAGCATCAATCAATCATGAAAAAATAAAGTCTGCTATTTCTGGGATTCAAACCCAGCCACAGAGTGTACCAGCCCAGCATGTTGTCCACTGTGCCATTATGGCCAATTGGTAATTATCACCACCATTTAATATTAATACTGCCAGAAGCAGATTCAACTCCATTTAATTGGTGATTGATCAATTGATTCAATTCATGTTTTGGTTTTGATTGACATTTATCCAAAGCAATTGCCAAAAATAATTTCACAATGTATCTTTTATTACTACATTTTAATATTGTGTATTACGCGAATTATGGACTTAATTTTTGGTTACACAAATTTGAATATGCCATTATAATTCTTTATGCTAGAAGCATTATGGGCTAAATTATTATGCAATTATTACATAAACATTATGCCAGAAGCATTTGTCCAATTTATTACCTATATGAAATGCCAGAAGCATTAATGGGATTTGAACCCATTTCCTTAGGTACATAACCGCTGCATTAATTTATTTACGTTACGATTTAATAACATATATTGAATTTGGTTATATTATAATTGAGAATATTAAATGTGCCTAAGTCAGAAGCTAAAATCAAGCTAAAAGTCACAACAACAAATCCAAGCCAGAAGTTCAGGCCCAAGGTGCAAGGCTAGCACAGAAACTCGCCACGTGTTGCCATGACAATGGTTATGAATCTTCTCCAACTAGGCTAATCCAGTTGGATGCGATGTCTAGGCAAGGTTCAGATGAGGCCGTGTACTTAAGTGAGCCTCGCTCCACCTAAACCTCATCCTTCCTTACCTGGTCATATTCAATTGGAGTTACCTAAAGAGTTGAGTAATAATTTTTTACTTGGCAGACCAGCTTGAGCCCAACATGCCCACTCTCCCTCCGCGGGACCTAGCAGCCCAGCAGGTCTCACACACCATTTGACTTACGCATGAAAGCCCGGGTCACAAGCCCGCAGACTAAGCCCGATAGGCTTCACTATCAAGCCTACTCCTTTGGTCCAGCAAAATCAAATAAAAGGAAAAATTATTTGATATTGTAAATAGATTCACCATATTTAATGTGTAAGTAATTGCCAGAAGCATTTATTCACATAATTGTATGATAATTAATATGTTATTTTATTAGCATGCAATTAATATCTCAATTGATTTGTGATTTTTATTTATCCAATCTGTGAGATTATTTCAATTTGCTCAATTCAATATTATTGTGTTACTTGTCTAAATTTTCGCACTAGAATATATGTGTAGAAAATGCAGGTACCTAATGAACTAGAAGTTCATAAATGAACCAGCAGTTCCTACATAAATCGAACTTGTAGTTTCGATAATGTCGTTTAAGAAACTTGAAGTTTTCTTCATAAATGAACCACACATGATAAAACTAGTAGATTTTACATGTTTAATCTGATTTGTCATACCATGTTGTAAGAACTTGAAGTTTCCATTTGTTGCTCATGGATTTTTCCAAAAAGCACTTACCACGATTATTTGTTCTTTAATATCAAATTTTAGCAATTGAAAGTTTCTGGAAGAAATTATCTAAAGTTGGCATGTTTTCTTGCCTGATGCAAAACATGATTAGCAAAATATTGAACAAGCCCATTTGCCCAAAAACAATACAAGGAGAGGCACTTTATTAATTCTCAGAATTGATCACTATCTTGTTGCTCACTAAAATGAACAACAACCTCCTATTGAGGAATGATCAAGCTAAGCCCATCGGTACCCGAGCAGCACTTTTGCTTGAAGGAATTGATGTTGCTCATTGCAAACCTAATCTCGAAAGGAGAGATTGTGACCGTGGAAGGGACAAAGAGTCTGATCTTTTGAGACAAGTAAAGAGAGGTGGGCCCATAAATGGCCCATATAACCGGCCCAAAACATGGCCCCATGTTATAGTGCCCCTGCTTAATAAGCCAAAGTGGAAAGGAACACTGGTTCGGCCCGCCGCCACCAAAATTAGCATGATATTTGTTATCGATGTGGAGGAATTAACTGCTGGTCCCGCACCTGCTGTGCGATAGCCGAAGCAATAGATGAGTATTACACCGGTCGCGGAACTCGAAATACCAACTTTATTAAAGGGTCATTTTCCATCGATTCCACACTAGAGATCATGGATTTTCAGGCAGTTACTAAACATACCAAGAATTAGAACTCGAAGACATGGGTATAATTGGCCCATTGTGCCATATTTTCATCTTAATGAATGAAACATCTTCAGATTTTGGTGATTTATGTTTTCAATTATTTTGGATTATGAAAATGTGGTTATGTTCAAATATATTTAATTCAATCAACTTATTTATACATGTGATCCATTGAATTAAATAAATGAATAGGCATATTCTGTGGGGAAGTTTGTTGTCTGGTTAAAAGTGCTATTACGCACACCATATTCTCAGATCGGAGATGTTTTTCAAACTTATTGTCTATTCATACCTCTGTAACAACCGTATTAGGCCAATCCAACTTGATAGAGGATTATGGCAAAACCCATAGTATGTTGTCCAATGGTACTGAACCTACCATTAATGAGGCCTTATAATCTCCACGTTCCAGAAGAATGTTATTGAGTGTTAAGGATATTCGAACCAACAGTTACCACGTTGAAACCATTGAGAAAAATGAGTGGAATATCTTTGCATAACCTCCAAGTGTGCGGCCAGAAGCGTACATTGGAGAAATTGAAATCTATTAGCTAGAAGCTAAATAATTCAAGTAACTACTTGCTATGGCATGACCATTTGAGACACCCAGGTCCAAGTATGATGCACCGTATCCTCAATTCATCACAGGTGCATCCCCTGAAGGACTTAATATACCCAATGCAAATAGTTCTAGACCACGGAACACGCTCTCTATTGGTTTTGAGGGGTTCACTTTATGGATTGAAACAATCTAGACGGAGGTGGTATAACCGTCTAAGTGAATATTTGATCGGGATGAGATATGTGAATAATAAACTATGCCCATGCGTGTTTATTAAGGAAACAAGTTCCGGGTTTACAATTGTGCGGTCTATGTCAAAGACATGAATTTGATTGATACTCCTGAAGAGATCAAGGAAACCGCAAAGCACCTGAAGTTGGAATTTGAGATGAAAGGCCTTGGGAGAACAAATTATTGTCTCGACCTGGAGCACGAGCATAGTGCAGATGAAATTTTGGTCCATCAACCAAATTTCATCCAGAAGATGTTAAGACGCTTTAATGAGGATAAAAGCAAGCACACCCATGGTCGTCTGAAGTCTAGAGAGAACCATATCGTCCTGCAGATGATAACTGACAAGACCCGCCCCGAATTCCACCCTGGAATCCGAAGTGGCCCTGCGGGACCCACCTCTAAAGGAGATTTACCAAAATTTTCGGCATAACCTCCCTTAAAAATGGGTAACCCAAAATCCTGTTGAAAGCTAATAATTCACTTCAAAAAAATCCAACCACAACTCCTGGAGCCACCCTGCTCCCAAATTTAAACAACCCAACTCAAAACTATCCACATCAAACCTAAACTCCGAAAGATACAATTTACTACAAACACCAAAGTTAGGTCATCGACCTCGAATATAATACATATAAGTTGGGTCACATATCCCTTAGTAATCAGAGCATTCTAGGAATATAAATAGACAAGGAATACAGTAGGTTAACCAGGTAACCTACAGAAGGTGATGGCGGAAGCAGGTGCGGTCACTATGGCTCACACTCGTACACCGAGCAACAACACTGCAATCTGGGCATTTGAAACCGAAGGGCCCAGGGAAAAGTATATCAAAACGTTAGCGTGAGTGGACAAAAATAAGTAATTGAAAGAAAAAGGGTTTTATACTTTTCCACAATTATCTCAATAAAACTCCCGATGCATGCAATAATTAAGAAAAGACCGACTAGCCCCGCTAGTCAAGAACAACAACAAAGAATATGGGGAAAATGGGTTCACCATACGGGAATGGAGCCCCTCAGGCTCAACCTACCCTCGACTGCCACTCACACATAGATTGTGCGAGGAGGAGAACTAATAACCTCAACTTCCATTCACACATAGATTGTGTGAGGAGGAGAATATCACCTCGACTACCACCCACGTGAGGAGGAGAAAGCTACCTCACTGCCACTCACAAACACAAAGTAAGTGAGGAGGAGACCTATTCACATGACCCGCGTATGGTGAGGACGGAGATCATCCAAAGCCAGTAAATCTGTATAATTTCCCCACTTATCTCACGAAATAAGAATCCAAGTGTATAAAGACGTGACCCCGCACGCCAAGATCATCTCAAGTTCCAATATAAGTAGGGTATAAAGAAGTATAAAGTTTTGCTTCTTCGAATTCTTATTTCGTAAATCTCTTAAAAAGCTCCAAGAGCTGAATATAAATATAAAATCAATAGTATAAATTTCCGAATCCGCATAAAACAAAATCCTCAAATCGAGCATAACGAATCTTAATTCAAAAGTTCAAACCAATAAAACATTCAATAATCCAAACCAAAATAAAATGCTCGATAAATAGTTGTTAAATCAATAACTTAAAACTTGCGGAATTTAATTTGCATGCATCAATTAAAATCAAAGGTCCACTCACAATAAGCGGTCAATCCTGACGTCGCTCGTGATTCTCCTCGTTTGGAGACTCCTCTCGTCCTGTACGAAGAACAACCATAAATATATAATTCACAGGACGGAACTTTAACTTTACGATACTTATAATTGGAAATTCAAAACATCCCTCTTCCTAAAATCCGACTCCTCAACTCTCTACAACATCCATCCTTAATGCTCCAACAATAATCTGTCATTGATGCTATACCTAGAGTGAATTCAAAAGGAATTCGGCGATCGAATTCACGATAATCAATAATTAATCATTTAAACTCAATTTGTAAATCCTCCAACTTCCACCAAACTTCATGCATTACGTTCTACAATCATTCACTGGTACAGGGGATTAAAATGACGTCTAAAACCCTACTGTACGCGCCTCCACGCGCTACCTACAGTGGCGGCACGTGGGGACCACGCGCCGGCGGCGACCTTCTCCGATGACCACCAAATTCCGGCAACAACATCATCTCAACAGACCCAATCAACTTCTTAACTACAACATTGATCAATTTTAACTCTAAATGGCCGAAATCAAACAATGAAAAAAAAACCCAGAAAACTTCAAGAACCCTAGAATTTCAATTCGTCGATTCGACCTCTACACAACAAATCGTGATACAAGGCCATAGGGGAAATGATCAGTGATGAAAACCGAACCTTCGACGGTGAGATGGGGGCCGGAGGTGGCCGGAATGGCCGGGAATCGGCCAAAATCCAAAACTGCAACCGGGGAGGAAATTCGTTCGATCCGAGCTTTTCCGGCCAAATCGTCCAAAGATGCTTCCACAGACGTGACCGGGGGAGGAAACCGAGCTTGGGGTTGGCCGGATTACGTCCGGAGGCGGCCGGAAGAGGAAGAACTCGGAGGGGGAGCGAATCGGCCGAGAGAGGAAGGGAGAGTCGGGGAGAGAGAAAGAGAATGGGGGGGTGGGTTTCCGGTTTTGGAAACCTACCCTGGTAAGTTTCTATTTTTATCCAAAAGTTACCATGAACAGTAATTTTCTTAATTCACTCATAACTTTTGCATACGAACTCCGATTTTTACGTACCACATATGCACGCGCTCGGTTTAACGCCCTCTACAACTTTCATGAAGGAAATTTTCTCAAATTATTAACTCACAAAAAGTCAATTTTAAACCACCCCCTAAACGTTAAAATTATAACCGCGAACGGTAACCATAAGGAATTCCATGCAACTGAATAACAAGGGTATATCAGATATGGGGTGTAACAATAACGAAGAGATATTGGTGCCAGAAGTCCCATATCTAAGTGCAATAGGCTCATTATTGTACTTGGCTCAATGCCCTAAATAGGACATCTCATTTGATGTGAACTTGTTAACTAGATATAGCTCTACACCAACACACCACCACTGGAATGGCATAAAAGACATTTTTCACTACCTTAGAGGTACAGCGGATATGAGCTTATTCTATCCCTACGCATCAAGGAATGGATCAAACCCCCTTGATCCTCAGAATGATGCTTGCCTTGTTGGATGTGCTGACATAGATTATCTATCAGACCCGCACAAGGCACGTTCCCGAACTGGTTATGTCTTTACCATTGGGAATACTGCAATTTCTTGGAGGTCTACTAAATAAACCCTTGTTGCTACTTCTTTGAATCATGCTGAGATATTAGCTCTTCACGAAGCAGTATGTGAATGTACATAGCTAAGAGCTGTTACAAAGCATGATCAAAGCACATGTGGACTGCATTCCACCATTGATGAACCAACCATTATCTACGAGGATAATGCTGCTTACATAGAGTAGATAAAGACGAGTTTCATCAAAAGAGACAACACCAAACATATTGTACCAAAGTTCTCCTTCAATCAGCAACAACAGAAGCATCAGAAGATTGAAGTTAAGCTGATTTGATCTTAAGACAATTGTGCAGACCTCTTCACCAAGTCACTACCAAAGTCTACATTCCAGAAGCATGTCCAAGGAATTGGTCTACGTAAACTATCTGAATTACCTAACATGTAATTTTCAGGGGGAGTCGAAATCAGGGGGAGTATCTTGAAGCATACTCATTTGATCATCGTGTACTCTTTTTGTCCTTCATCCAGGGTTATTTTGTCCCACTGGGTTTTGTTACCTGGCAAGGTTTTGATGAGGCACATCTTTAGCATGGTCACCCCACTTACTATATCCAGAAGATGCTTTGATTCGACATATATATGCATTTGCTCATCTTTTCCCTTCGACCACGGGTTTCTCCCACTGGGTTTACCGGGCAAGGTTTTGGTGTAGCAACTCTAATGCATCCCTCTCATAGACATACTATCTACTTATGGTGCTGATAAGAAGACTTCACCTATCTCTAAAGCTGTGATACTGGCATACTGCTACTCCACACTCAAGCGCATTGTGCTCGTTTTCTCCTTCGACCAAGGTTATTTTTTCCCACAAGGTTTTTTATTACTTGGCAAGGTTTTTGACTAGGCAACTTAGAAGCGCACACAGCCTATGCAACACTATTGACATGGAATATCCAAGGGGGAGTGTTGTAAATATTTGTGGATAATCATGTAAATAGATGTTGAGTAATAGGTGCCTATCCCTATAGATTGGTGATTGATAGGTTGTAATTGTAGGAGTGATTGAATTGTAATTGAGCATTATCTTTCTGTGTACACCATGTAGTCCTATATAAGGCTCCTCATGGTGAGATGAATAATACACACATTCTATTCTCTACGTCTAAACTCTCTCTCTCTCTCTCTCTCTCTCTCTCTCAAATTTTTCACTTTTGTTTTACAACAAGTAATAAAAAAATAAAAAAATCGTAGAAACCCTAAATGCCTCTCAATTTCCCGTAATTAACCAAAGCAACACTCCAAGGCTTTACTATTAGAATCAAATATGGACTTGTCACACATTAACATTAAGGATATTGATAATTAGCTAAATGTCAAATCTAGTTTAACATGGACACAAACTCAAATCAATACTTGTAACTTAATGAAAGAGTGTATCAATTCATTAAGGTAAGTAATCCAGTTCTTGGTCTGCAAGAAAGACTACAATGAAGTGTTACATTCAGAATCTAACTAGCTAGGAAACCTAATCCGATAAGTAATGCTTTAATGGGAAGCTTCTTGAGGGTTAAGTCACCTATATAAATAAGATGAATTGGTCCCTGCTGCCACCACGATTATTGCATTAGTTTTGTCCATTGAGAAGCAAGGTTGGTAAGCAACAAAAAACTATATTCTAGTGATCATTGTTGTGTAGTTGTAGAGATGGAATCCATGCCAGTAATTGCTGAAGGTAAGTCTTGATTCTTATGTGATTATTGTCAAACTTGTACGCATATGATTGTGAGCATGTATATGGTTTTACAATTGGTATCAGAGCATAGGCTCACAAATATGAATTCAGTTTTTGCTTGGCATGAAAATCGTTTTAGGGTTTTGCAAAACAAACATTAAAAAAAAAAAAAGAAGGTTTTTTGCTTTACGGGTCAAGTAACTGATCAGGTACTTGATCAAGGTAAGTTACTTAATCTAGACCCAGTCACAGCACGCGGACTGTCCAAGCCCAAACCCAACCAAAACATGAAGAACAGGTGACCATTGTATCACAACGGTCAATTTTGTTCAAGACGAAGGTTTGGGACTGGATTGGGAAACGCACAAGATGTTTTCATCTCGGGAGGGGATTCAACACCCCAATTGCTGTGAATCAAGAAGCCAATAGAGTTGATTGCTGCATCTGGACAATGAATTCACGCTTCCGCTGAGATTTTTTGCAGCAAATTGTGGAAAAAGCAAAAATAGATTTTTCTGTGAAAATTGTTTTCGATTCATAGCATAATTTTTAAGTTTTTGATTGTGCTCAAGAATCCTAGTAGCATTCCCGGCATGCGTTAGGCTAGAGTAGATGGTGACTGGATGAAATTTACAATTTATTGATTGTTCTGTGGTTTCTTGGAATCGAAACAATTTAGATTGTGATTTGATATGCATGTTCAATTGATTGATGATATTGCATTGTATCTATGATTGTGTAAAACTATATGAAGAACAAAAATCTCCCATAAATTGTTTACACATTGTTAAAGTTGACAGATACAAGAGCTTATTTTCTTACAATGATGAATCTGGATATATAGAATATAAAGTAAAAGAGCTCATATGTTTTGTGATTTTCTGTTGCCATAAGTGATTATGATGCACAAAGTATTCTTCATTGATGTTGGCAGAAAACACTGATCAGGTACCAGACCAAGTAACTGTACCTGATCGAGTAACAAAACTAAAATTGTGTTTTGTGTTTTAAAACTATGCTTCAGTTTTATCTTCCAAAGAAGTGGTCAAGTGTGGTTTTAGAATACAAAACAGTAGTATGCATGCTTGATGAAAATAAATATGGATACTTAGAAATTTTTCTTCTGTCTAAAGATGTGGATAAATTTCTTTGGATAACTTGTTTTCATTGAACATGGTGTATTGATAAAGAACTCCAGGATGTTATGCTTCTGCTCAAAAGTGTTGCTTAACATTGTTTTTGTTATGGACTGACATGAATGCAAGTATGGATTGTTTAGGTTTTCTGTATGTTTTTTGTTTTGGTAGCTTAAAGCTTAATAAAACACAGAAAACTTAAAGTTACTTTCTTTACAAATTGAGAACTCACATGAATTTTGTTTTGCTCCTTAGGTAACTCTTACATGAACTTGAACAGTGACTTGATGCTAACTAGAACCAACTATAGAGCTTGGCTAGATTCTGTAGAGAACTATATGAGAATGCATGAAAACATAGACTATTGCTTTATTGAGGATAAGCCTGCAGAATTGAATGAAAAGAGCACCAAGAAAGAAACTGATCTTTACAAAAAGTGGCATAGATCCAATAGAATGGCTAAGAACCTCATTCGTTCCTCCATGTCTAAAACTGTCAGGGGAAGTGTTTTTGTTGAAGAATACGGAACCTAAAGTAAGAAGCATGATGGGGAGAGAGAGAGGCACAAGCATGTATAGTGGTTCACCTTGCCCTTGAGGCAAGGCTACGTCCACTTAGATATTTCTACTATGAGTGAGGCCAAGTGACCTTTGTAGTGATACAAGTGAGAGGATCATGGATCCATCCCTTCTAAGAAGGGGAGGACTTCCTCTTATAGCTAAAGGAAGTCACATTCTAGTTTACATTTCCGATGTGGGACATAATACATATATTTGCTTCCCTTGAAGCCTCTTGGAGAGCATGGGAGGGTGGCCTCCCGACTAGATACCGGCCGACCTCCACCATGGCAATGTAGCTCGGGTGTCAGCCTACCAGATGCATGCCATAGGCGGGGCTAGCCATGTTGTGGGGACCACCTATGAGGTCGTTGATTATGCTTGGCGGTATGTAATATAGGTGGTATGTACAGGAAGTATAGAGGAGCCTGAGCTAGCATCAAATTTTTTGGAACTCATAGGTGCTAGGTTTAAAGAAAGTGAAAAAGCAGAAGCAGCTAGGCTAACCAAGGAGTTTCATGACTTGAAGTATATGGGTTCAGGGAGAGTTAGAGAGCATATTATGCAGATGATCAATATAAATGGCAGGCTTAGGGATCTCTTGATGGGAGTTAGGGATGAGCAGGTAGTGCATTATGCACTACATTCCTTGCCTAACAGTTTTAGTCATCTTAGGACTAGTTACAACTCTCAAAAGGGAAACTGGACTCTAGATGAACTTATATCCATCTGTGTGGATGAGGAAGCTAGGATCAAGGAAGAAAAAGAACCTGCTACAGCCATAAACCTCATAAAAAAGTCTAAAAGGAAAAATCCCCAGAACAAGTTGAAGCCTAGCTATCAAAGCCATAACTAAGAGTTCAACAGCTGCAGTGGTCAAGGAAAACAAGCCATTTAGGTTCAAGTGCTACTTTTGCAAAAGAGTAGGACACATGAAAAGGGACTACACTGGCTATAAAAATTGGTTAGCCAAAAAGTGTAAGATTTTTTCTAATACAGTTTTTTCTTTAGAAATTAATCTTATAAATGTTGAGCCACAGTCTTGGTGGATAGATTCAGGCTCACCTATTCATATTACTAATTCTTTGCAGGGATTCATAAGGAGAAGAATCCCAAAAAGTGATGAAGTGAACCTGTGTGTAGGCAATGGCATGAGAGTGGCAGTCAAGGCTATTGGAACCTTAAAGCTCGATTTAGGATTAGGAAAATTTTTAGTTTTGGACAATGTTTTTTATGTACCTTCCATGAGAAGAATTTGGTTTCAGTTTCTCTTTTAGTAAAATTTGGTTGTAGACTTGTTATGGATAGTAATGGAATTCTTATTTCTAAAAATTCTGTTGAAATTGGTTCTGGTGTTATTATGAATGATTATTTATAGTTAAATTGTTCAATGGCTCAACAAGAAATTTTACTTATTGAAAATAACACAAACAGTACTAGCACTTTAACAGGTGTTAAAAGAACCAAACTAAATGAAAAGTCTGCATTTTTATGGCATAGAAGACTCGGCCATGTTTCAAAAGAGAGACTGAAAATTTTGGTGAAAAACAACATCCTAAATGAACTTGATTTTTCTGATCTAACAGACTGTGTGGAATGCTTTAAGGGAAAAATAACTAATACTAGAAATAAGACTGCATATACAAGCCAAAATTTATTAGAACTCATACACACTGATATATGTGGACCATTTAGGCATCAAACTATATGAGGGAATGTGTATTTTATCACATTTATTGATGACTTTTCTAGATACAGTTATATTTATCTACTTTCAGAAAAGACACAAGCATTAAAAGCCTTTCAAATCTTTAAGTCTAAGGTAGAAAATCAACTAGAAAAGAAAACAAAACAGTAAGATCAGATAGAGGTGGTGAGTTCTATGGAAAGTACACTGAATCCGGCCATCAAAAGGGTCCATTTGCCTTGTTTTTGCAAGACAATGGAATTAAAGCTCAATACACAACACCCTATAATCCACAACAGAATGGTGTTGCAGAGAGAAAAAATAGGACTCTTCTGAACATGGTTAGATGTATGATGTGTACAACTGGCTTACCAAAATTTTTGTGGGGTGAGGCTTTAAAAAATGCAAATTATATTTGCAATAGGACACCTAGTAAGGCTATAGAAAAGACTGCTTTTGAGCTTTGGTGTGGCAGGAAACCTAGTCTTCATCATTGCCATGTTTGGGGATGTCTTACAGAAGCTAGGATTTATAATCCAAGCTTGAATAAACTTGACCCCAAAACTGTTAGTTGCTATTTTATAGGTTATCCAGATAAATCTAAAGGCTATAAATTATATTCTGCTCATCATTCACCTAGAATTTTTGAAACACATCAAGTAAAGTTTCAACGTGAAAAAGTTTACAATACAAACCTTGAGGATTTAACCTCAGATTTTGAGGAAATTGTGTCAGATGAGAATATAAGTGTAGCATTGCCTTTAGAACAAGATGTAACTGATCAAGTCACTGGTCGAGTAACTGATCAAGTAGCTGTATTTGGTCAAGTAACTGATCAAGTACCTGTAGCTCAACCTAATCCTGAACATCCTCAGCCTAGAAGATCACAGAGAGCAAGAAAACCAACTTATGGGGGGGGGGGGGGGGAGAGTGACTACATTGTTTATCTGCAAGAAGCAGAAATTGAAATGGATTGTGCAGAGGAAAATGATCCAACTGCATTTAATCAGGCCATTGAAAATAATGAATCTCACCAATGGTAGCTAGCAATGGAAGCAGAAATTGATTCCATGAGCCAAAATGCAGTTTGGGAATTAGTTGAACCTAGCCCCAAACAGAAGCCTATAGGTTGTAAATGGGTTTTCAAAACCAAAAGAGATGCAAATGGCAATGTAGAGAGACATAAAGCAAGATTAGTTGCCAAGGGTTTCACACAGAAGGAGGGCATTGACTTTACTAAGACTTTTTCTCCAGTTTCTACAAAAGACTCGTTTAGGATAATCATGGCTTTAGTGGCTCATTTTGATATGGAGCTGCACCAGATGGATGTTAAAACAGCTTTCTTGAATGGTGAACCAGATGAAGTGATTTATATGAGGCAGCCAGAAGGGTTTGTACAAGCTAGAAGTGAAAACTTAGTGTGTCAGTTAAGAAAATCAATTTATGGCCTTAAACAAACTTCTAGACATTGGTACAAGAAATTTGATTATGTGATTTTTACTTTTGGATTTACAGAAAATCTTGTGGATGAATGTGTTTATTTGAAGACAGTTGGGAACAGTTTTATTTTCCTAGTTCTCTATGTGGATGATATACTTTTGGCTAGCAGTAACCTAAAATTGCTTAAAGACACTAAGAATTTTCTGTCAAAGAATTTTGACATGAAAGACTTAGGAGAAGCATCCTATGTACCAGTTATTGAGATTAAAAGAGATAGGGCACAAAGACTACTTGGTTTGTCTCAACAGAATTATATTACCAAAGTTTTAAAGAGATTTGGTATGGAAAAGTGTGCAGCTGGAGAAGTTTCCATGTCTAATTGAGATAAGCTAACTAAGAAGCAAAGTCCCAAAAGTGATGTTGACAAAGAAAATATGGAGTCACATCCTTATGCTAGACTTGTAGAAAGTCTCATGTATGCACAAGTCTGCACTAGGCCAGACTTGTCTTTTGCAGTAGGGATTTTGTTAAGATTTCAATTCAATCCTGGCCATGAACATTGGGTAGCTGGGAAGAAAATGTTGAGGTACCTGCAGAGAACCAAGGGTTATATGCTAGTGTATAGGCAAGTGCAGGATCTGAAACTTGTTGGATTCTCAGACTCGCATTTTGCAGGGAATTATCCAGAATCCAAGAAGTCGACTTGTGGATATGTATTCTTGCTTGCAGGAGGTGTTATTGCTTGGAAAACCATGAAGCAAACTCTTGTTTCAACTTCTACTATGCAAGCTGAATTTATTGTAGTATATGAAACTGTGTGTGAAGGACTTTGGATTAGGAATTTTCTCATGTAGACCAAAGTATTGAGTCACATTGTGGCTGACACAGTTGTGATTTATTGTGACAATGTGGCTACAGTTTTCTTTAGCAAGAACAGTAAAAGGTCAAATAATTCCAAGCATATTGATTTAAAGTATTACAGTGTTAGAGAAAGAGTAAAGCATGGTGAAATAGCTGTTTTGAGCATTGACACGAATTCACAGCTAGCAGATCCTTTCACCAAGGTCTTGTCAGTGGCTGCATTCTAGAAGCATACAACAAGAATTAGAGTTTTGGCTAGCTTAGATGTTTATGTTCAGTAGAGAGTTAATCCAGTTGGAGCAATTTAAATTTCAAAGGTTTTTGAGTTCTTGTATTTTCAGTTGTGATCTTTTGACTTTATTTATCACAACTTATTTGTAATGGCAGTTTATTATTATCAATAAAATTTCTTGAGGTATTTTCAGATTTTGGTTATTGCTGCAGCTTTTATCGAATGTTCTGAAAATTGTCGATTTTGTACTTAAAGTTATACTTGCTATTAGATAGCTTAAATCATGTATAGCATGATGTTAAGGTTCAAGCAATAATTTTAAGCCATCAGTGTTCAGAAAATTTGCTTGAGTTTCTGGTTTAAGAAACATAAAGTAGGATCTGTTATATGCCTTCTTGTTGATACACATTAGCATATATCGTATCACTTCTGGATTGACATATGTGGATTACAGGAGCTTATGTTGTGGTTTAGAAACTCTGTATTTTTGTTAAAATGTATACTGTTTCTTGCTCTGCATAAGTAACTGTGATCTGACCATGTTGGAATGGAATTCTGGTTTGGATTGTAGTCTGGCGCGCACTTCAGTAAGTTAAATAGATTATGGCATTTTCTAGTGCAAGTTATCAAGGTTAATATGTGACAGTCCAAGGGGGAGATTGTTAGAATCAAATATAGACTTGTCACACATTAACATTAAGGATATTGATAATTAGCTAAATGTCAAATCTAGTTTAACATGGATACAAACTCAAATCAATACTTGTAACTTAATGAAAGAGTGTATCAATTCATTAAGGTAAGTAATCCAGTTCTTGGTCTGCAAGAAAGACTACAATGAAGTGTTACATTCAGAATCTAACTAGGAAACCTAATCCGATAAGGAATGCTTTAATGGGAAGCTTCTTGAGGGTTAAGTCACCTATATAAATCTGATGAATTGGTCCCTGTTGCCACCACGATTATTGCATTAGTTCTATCCATTGAGAAGCAAGGTTGGTAAGCAACAGAAGGCTATATTCTAGTGATCGTTGTTGTGTAGTTGCAGAGATGGAATCCATGTCAGTAATTGCTGAAGATAAGTCTTGATTCTTATGTGATTATTGTCAAGCTTGTATGCATATGAATGTGAGCATGTATATGGTTTTACATTTACCTCAGAAAAACTACAAAAGAAGCAGAACCACTAGCATAAGTACACGACCTACAGATGCATACAGCTACTATCTGAAATTTAAGAGCTTGATTGGGAAAGAAGGGTTCTAGGTGCAATTGAAACAAGATTGAAACTCGACTAGAGCTTAGAATCCACCAGTTCAACCACAAAGAATCATAAAGTTTCCACCATTAATGAAAACAACTATCAACTCTCATTTTCAGCACATCATTTTCATTCAGGAATTCTCACAAACACATGGTGTGCAATACCAAAACCACACTCAAACATTAAACCAAGAAACCAATTCACTTGTAGAAGCAGCCGACGACGATTTGAAGCTCTAAGAAAACTCAGGTTGCTGTAATTTGACCCTTCTGGGTGTGCTTGGCTATATTTGGGTCTTTGTCAATGTCGGCAGTAGTCGAGAGAACATATATGACTCAGTGCTTGGGTGAGAGAGAGAGAGAGAGAGAGAGAGAGAGAGAGAGAGAGAGAGAGAGAGAGAGAGAGAGAGAGAGAGAGAGAGAGAGCGAGAATTGTGGCTGTAGAGGGAAAAAGAATCAGGGCTTCAGACAGTAGGAAATTTGACACAAAAAACAAAAGGAAAAAAGGAGGGAAAAAAAAAATATAATAGGCGGCAAGATGTTTATTCATTTCTCTGATGGCTTTTTTCCGTGGTAAGTTTTTTTTTTTTTAATATACATATATGAATTAGTTTTGCGACGGCAGAAGGAAAATGTGTCGCAATTGATTACAAAATTACTACGGCAAAGATTTTTCGTTGCAAATAATAATGCTTAATCGCGACGGAACATTTTCCGTAGCAATATAGTATCAATTGCTATGGCAATTGATGCTGAAGTAAAAAGGCAAAGCAATTGAGGTTTTTTTTTAGTAGTGGAACCACCGACCCCTTGCCCACAGCCACCAAATACTTGGCAGTTATATGTTGACAGAGCATCTAATAGGAAGACAAGCGGGGCCGGTATTTTGCTAGTCAACCCGGACAACCAAGTTTAAGAGTACGCCTTGAAATTTGTTTTTAAAGCATCGAACAATGCTACAAAGTTATGAGGCCCTCATTACTGGTTTACAAGTCACACAAGAGCTAGGTGTCCAGCACCTCCACATCTTCAGCGACTCCTAATTGGTTGTAAATCAGGTCAACGGGGACTTCGAGGCCAAGGAGCCTCAGATGTCATCTTACCAGGCTCTTGCTAAGGCATTGGTACAACGATTCACCACATTCACAATTACTCAGATACCAAGAGCAAAGAATAACAAGGTAGACGCCCTCGCCAAGCTTGCATCAACTTCTCCAAGTGTTGCATATGGGGCCACGAAGGTGGAATTACTGGAAAAGTCAAGCACTTGTAAGACGGTATCTGAAATATTTGCCATCGACAACACTGCCTCCTTGATGGATCCAATTAGATCCAATACTCAAGTACATGGTTGTTGGCTTAGCTCGGAGGACAAAGTTGAGGCCAGAAGGTTACAACTGAGGTTAGCCCAGAACACGATTATGAATGACAAGTTGTACATAAGGGGCCATAGCTTCCCCAATCTCAAATGCGTCACACCGGAAGAAGGGCATAGTATTCTCAAGGACATCCACAGGGGTGTCTGCAATAACCACGCAGGAGCCCGATCTCTTTCACACAAGGCTCTACGAGCCAGGTATTTCTAACCAACTAGGTCAGCGCGAGCTGAAACAATATCGAGTTTTTGCCATAAGTGCCAAATGTACGCCAACATCCCAAGAGCACCGCCTATCGCTCTCTCCATTCTCCTTGCACCTTGGCCTTTCTGCCAGTGGGGCCTGGACCTAATTGGTAAGCTCTCTACAGCGGTAGGACAGTTCAAGTACGCCATTGTAGCGGTGGACTATCAGACAAAGTGGGTAGAGGCGGAACCTCTAGTGGCCATTATGACAGAAAATGACAGGACCCGCCCCGGATTTCACCCTGAAATCCGAAGTGGCCCTGCGGGGTCCACCTTAGAAGAAATTCTTTCAAAAATTTGGCAGTACTTCCCCGAAAATGAACTACCCAAAACCTGTAGAAAGAAAATTTACACTCCTAAATCAACCCATCCTTATCCTCCTGGAGCCACCTGCTCCCCAAACCACAACTCCAATTTCACAAATAATAGTCTCAACCCACATCATAAGATTAATTTCACAGGTTATCAGAGCAATACTATTCCATTAGGTAACAAAGATCACAGAAATAGAATGAGTACGCGGAAGCAATGCTGTTGGCTATGCCTCGACTCCATGTACGCCCGACCTCATCTAATTTCGCCTGCAAACTGGGCATTTGAAAACCGAAGGGCCCAGGGAAAAGTACGTAAAAACGTTAGAGTGAGTGGACAAAAATAAATAAACAATTTTTAAACCAAATGGATTTTATACTTTCTCACATTTATTTCTTTAAAAAAAAAAATTCCCGATGCATACAAGGATTAACGAAAATAAAACAAGAGGAGTTCCACTCATGAAAACCGACTAGCCCCGCTAGTCACATACGATTTAAAAGAAAAAGTTGGAACTCTGATACTCAAGGAAAATAAGACCAGCCCCGCTGGTTAAATGAAAATCAAGCTAGCCCCGCTAGCTTAAGTAGTAAAGTGAGTAGGGGAAGGCGATAGCCATACGAGTGAGCCTCCAAGGCTCGGGTGATAGCCACCCAGGCTAAAATACTCCCATTACTCCCGTAATATACCCTTACGCCACTAAGTGTAGCGATAGGATACCGGGCTACAGAATTACTGTCACAGAAACAGTAACCTGCGCCACAAAGGCGGAGGGCTACGGTGATCCCATCACCACGCCACAAAGGCGGAAAATCAATGCTAGCAATGATAAGCCACCCAAAGTATGGCAAAAGAAAATCCGAAAACCTCATAAATCCATAAAACTTCCCCAACTCTCGTAAATGAATTTCCAACGACGTGTCCCACACGCCAAGATAATCTTAAGTTCAAAAATAAATAGGAGATAAATAAATATAAAGACTAACTCCATCGAAATCTCATTTCGAAAATCTCATAAAAATCTCAAATCGCCGAATATAAATATAATATAAATAGTATAAATCCGGAAATCACATCGGAAATAAATAAATAAAAGAAAATAAGCATAATCCAATGACGTGACCCCGCACGCCATAAAACCTTCAAATAATCAATTATCCAAAACCATTCCTGAAATTAACCATATGCTCGGGAAATTAATACGATAAACAAATTATAACCTCGGAACCAATTAAATAAAAGCATGCATCATTCTTTGAAAAATAAAAGTCCACTCACAGTACTATTCCGACGATCACGCATTCGTGTTCCGTCATCGAGCAATAGCTCGGTACGTCATCCTATACACAATTATATTCCGTGAATAATTCTTCCATAATTTAATACAATTCCTAAAATCAATTCCTCATAATTTCACCTCCCAATTCTCCTCGGATTTAGCCCAAATTATACCACTAATACCAATTCGTTAATTTAAAGGTTTCAAGGCAGAACCGAGAGATATCCGACGGTCGGATTCTCGTAATTCGATAATCGAAACCCTAAACTTCAAAAATTCATAATTAATTTCAAGTTTCTCCAAAAATTACCAAACTTCATATACAAGCTCTACACAATTTATAGGATTTAATGGGCTAAAAACCGGAATTAAAACACTGCCCTACACGCCTCCACGCGCCACCAACAGTGGCAGCGCGTGGGCCCCACGCGCCTGCGGCAACCACCTCTGATGGCCACCAAAATTTGGCAGCACCATCTACTCAACAAACCCAACCTCTTTCTCAACTACAACAAGTTCCAATTTTACCTAGAAGAGCTCCAATTTGGCCGGTGAAAATTTTCCAGAAATTCCAAGAACCCTAGAAATTGAAATTGTTAATTCGACCTCTACACTGCAAATTGAAATGAAAGACCTTAGGGTAACTGATCTATATCAAAAACCAAACCTTCGACGCCAATTTGGTGGCCGGAGACTGTCGGAATCGGAAAATATCGGCGTTGACTCAAAACTGCTACAGTGACCGTCCTCTTCTTCTCGTTGCTGCACCTTCCACAGTTCATATTAAGCTACGAAACAAACCCAGAAATGAAGAGAAGGAAGAGAGCTTTCCAACGACATCTTATATGTCAAAATCCGTCGCCGGATGGAGGAGTTATGGCCGGAAGAAGGTGAAGAGATCGGAGAGGAAGAGAGAATCGGGGAGAGAGAAGGGAGAGGGCTCGGTAAGTTTCCTAAAATGGAAACTTACCACAGTAACTCGGCTATTTATAGAAACTTATCATGAACAGTAACTTTAGTATTTTGGTCATAACTTTCGCATATGAACTCCGATTTTTACGTACCACATATGCACGCGCTCGGTTTAACGTCCTCTACAACTTCCATGAAGAACATTTTCTCAAATTTTGACCCGAACAAAAAGTCATATTTTAGGGCCCCCTAAAAGTACTTAAACGACAGTAAAAGTGATAGTAAATGTCGTTTACCGTCCTAATGATTAGTAAATCAGTAAATTTAGGTTCGGGACGTAATAGAAAAAGTGAAGAATTTCTTGTGGTGGAATATCTACTGTAGATTCGGAGTCCCGGACAATATTGTCACGGACAACGGGGCCTAGTTTGATAAAGATAAGTTGGGGGCTTACACTGAGACCATGGGTAATAAGATCTTGTACGCCTTACCAGCAGATCCACAAACCAACGGCCAAGTAGAAGTTGTCAACAAAATAATCAAAAAGATTCTAAAGAAGAAATTGGACGACGCCAAGGGCCTTTGGGCCTCCAAGCTCCCAGAGGTTTTGTGGGCTATTAGAACAACAGCAATGGAAGCCACTCGGGAAACTCCCTTCTGCATGGCTTTTGGAACAGAGGCAGTCTTCCCCATCGAAACACAAATCCAAAGTGGAAGGATTGAGTACTTTGACGCGGGTACCAATGCAGAGGGTCTTCAGCTAGATGCTGATCTATTAGAGGAACGATGGGATGTAGTGCACATGCACAACCTCACAAATAAGAGGAGAATAGCCCGCTACTACGATGCCAAAGTGCAATCCCAGATGCTTAAACTGGGGGACTGGGTCATGAAACAAGTATACCCAGAGCCAAGACGACTGGACCCTTGGGTTCCTATGAAATAGTTGAGGAAGTCGGTCCAGCTACCTTCTACATCCGGGACATGGACGGGGTAACTTTCCGGCACCCATGGAACACACAGCGTCTCTAGTACTATTATAAGTAGCTCCTGGAGCATCTTACCTTAGCTTTTTGATCATCCAGCTATGGCAAGCTACCCATCAGGTACTTACTTTGTATGGGCCACCACATGGTACTTGAATGGAAAAATGAATTATTCATACAATTGCTTCCATTTTTACCTTAGTTACCAGGCTTCCTAGACAATCAGCTATACTGTTAATTAGTTTATTCCGGTAATAAGTATTTTAAACATACAAGCTTCGATAAGGCATACAATAAAAGCAATCTTAATCTCTTTCAACATTCCCATTCAAGTAGCAAAAACATTACAGTCATCCACAAAAAAAATTACTTAGCCTCCCAAGCATGTGAAATATTCAAAAAGGGTACCTAAGTATCGGCTCAACAGCCATTGTTCAAAATAAGGGCAACTAAAACAAAAAAACATCAAGGGTTTTTATCCTTGGGCCTCAGACTGACTCCCACCGGCATCACCCTTAGCTCCAGCCAGCTCAGCTGCTTTCTATTCAGCCTCCTGTTGCTTCTTCTTCTTTTCAAGCTGTGCTCGCTTGAATTTTGCCTCGTCCAAGTACTCGGCAGCAACCCATTCCCAGAACTTGTGGTTTACAGCCCTATTCTGGGTACCAAGAAGCATGTCTTCCAACTCAGCGGAAGTCTTATACTCCTCAATTGCCTCCCGACGCTCTCCAGGTACTCGCCCTTGGCTCTCCATGTATTCGCCTTCTCCTCAGCTTCATGGAGAAGCTCGAGCTCTTCTTCAGCTCACCTACCATACCTTCAAACTCGGGAACCCGCTTTTGAACCTCCTCCAACTTCTCAACCTTGGAAAACAGGGAGGTGACTTTCTGCTTCAGGGAGTCCCGCTCTCTCTCCAGCTCCCTTTCTCCTCGTGGAGGTACTTCACCTGGTCGGACAGGCTACTCACTTCCTCTTTCAGCTTGGTCTCTTATTCGCTAGCGTCAATGGCATAGACATTATACAAAGCTTGTACAACCAGTCATTAGCACTACAGGTAAAAAATAAAAATAAAACCCAAGTTCACAGCTTTAGAGTAAACATACCCACATCATTGACTCCTGAGCCAGCAGCCTGTTTTCTTGTAGAGTGTTGTCCTTGGCGCGTACCCGGTCAAGGTCGATATCTTTTAAGTCCGCCAACATGGATCGCACGAACTTCTTGTCTGCCACCCCATATTCAGAAAGTAGCTGCTTGATGGGCTTCTTCGGGATTAGCTGCACCGCCGGAGATAGCAAGCCCATAGACTAGGTGGACTTTGGAAGTACTTAAGGGCCCTTCCTAGCCTTCTTCACTTCAGTCCTCACATCCTTCCTAGTGTAGGTGACCTCCTCCTTGTCACCACTGCGGTGACGGTGCCGGTGAACCCTCTTCCTTTTCTCCCCAGGAAGCATCGACCCCTCACTGCCTAAGGACCTACTGGAAAGGGAGGCCTGGGAACTCGACGCCTTGGATTTCTCTAGGTCCACTACAGTGACAGCAGTCCCGACTGGATCTTCCCTTTTCTCTATCTGAGCATTTGGGTATGGTTCTCCATACCCTTCATCCAGTATCTCCAACAGAATGTCTTCAATCGAAGGCCTAGTCTTCTTGCCCACTAGATCAACATCGATCTTGAGAGCATCCTCCCCTTAGCTTATCAGCCAATCCATCAGCTTTAGGTCGTCCATCCTGTCCTCTTCTTTTCACTTCTTGGTTTCCTCTTCAGTACTTTGGCTACAAGAAGAATAGTCTATAACAGTGAAGAGCGGTCATTGCAACAAAAAAAACAAAAACAAAAAAACAAAACTCCTCATACGCCATCTCACCGGGTACTCTTCCTAGTCCCAACCTATCAAGTATAGAATGTCGAATGAACCTATATGAACTCTTCTCTTCCGAATCAGCCCATACAGCATACACCCTCGCTATGCGTTTCTTCTCTATGTCTATTAGAGTGTACGTCTGGTCCCCGATGGCCTGAAAAATACCAATCAGCTGCCACCGTCCTCTGGCAAGGAACACCTTGTTCTTCCACTTCTTTCTTTGTGAGGTGGGTAGATCGGTCACAAGGGGCTTGTAGTCCGGGGCGGTGAACGTAACGGTACCTTCACACTTCTTTTTCTTCAAGTACATAGCTCGATACACGGCTTGGAATTCGTTTATTATGGGCCAACCTCGCTTGTACAAGTCCCACATTGCCATCATACTCAGGAGCTGCCTCCATGCATTGGGGGTTAATTATCCTGGTGAAAAATTTTGCATCCTTAGCATATATTGCATGGGTCTAGGTAACGGCAATGAAAGCCCCTGGTTAAATTGATTCTCGTGGAGAGCCACCCACCTAAGTGGAGGGTTGCAGGCCATCTCACCGAGACCCAGCGACCTAAGTTCCACTTCATCCGGTATTGCCCACCTTCGTATGAGGGAACTAATCTCCTTCACTGTCATGCTTCTCCCAGGCTCGTCAGCGTGTACCTACATATGGGCACACCTTCGAGAATAGCAATGGTTACATCGCCCCCAGACCCCGGATGTCCTTCGCTTTCGCTAACCTCCTCACTTCTTGAACTCTCTGAAACCACCCCTGTCCAGGACGCGGTTTCCTCAGCCTGGTACCCACCCCTGGTACCGCTGCTAGACAAATAGCTATCTATAGCCTGCACCGCTTGCCTCGCAGAGGCTTTGTAAGATGATTCTTCTTCCCCATAGCAGCTCTTGTTTCTGATTCTGTCCTAAAAGAAAGCCTACGGGTACCTAGCCTTGAAGTTTGGTGTATCTGGAATCAGAAACAAAGGAGCCTAGAATCACATATCTAAGGCTCCATTGAAGTGTGGATCACTCCCCACTCCAACTTGAAAACCCAGAAACCCAAGAACAGACCTAGAATACCCAAATCATTGCCTCAAGGATTTCTAACCACTTTCGCATCCAATTCATGTTATGGTATACAGCTTCAGCGTCAAACACAATTCGAAGAAAAGAAAATCTCACACACAAACAAGCACAAACCCAGAAAGTTGCAAAACCAAATACCAAAATAAACCGAGCAACTCTCCAAAAGAGAGAAATCAGATCTTCTTACCTCTCTCTACTACAATCGCTCATCCCCCTAAGCTTTTCCAAACACAGTCTCAATCCTTCGTCTCTCCATTCCAAATTGACAGTGACAGAGGCAAGCATAGAGAATTTCACGAGTGTTTCAGAAAACTTGCGAAAAGTGAAGAGGAATAGCTGTTTTCCCTCTTAAATTCAAGCTAGGGTGAATCGTAACCGTCGAAAGCGAAGAGTCACCAACCGTAGGATCATGCCACATGTCCTACTCTCTCCCTTCACTCCTCAAATACGCAAACCGTCAGAGTTGAGGGGACGGGCATTTATTACCTCCTCCGAAATCTACGCACCACGTGGCTCACATGCACTAAGTTTTGTCCCATTGGGAACAAGAGGCTCACGCTCTCCTTCTACCCCACTAGGTACCAGAGGCCCTAATCCTCATTCTACCCCACCGGGTACAATAGGCTTTACCCCTCACTCAGCCCCATCAGGTGCAAGAAGCTCACGCCCTCATTCTACCCCACCGGGTACAAGAGGCTCACGCTCTCCTCCTACCCCACTGGGTACCAGAGACTTAAACCCTCATTCAACCTCACCAGGTACAAGAGGCTCACGCTCTCCTTCTACCCCACTGGGTACCAAAGACTTAAACCCTTATTCTACCCCACCGAGTACAAGAGGTTCACGCTCTCTTCCTACCTCACTGGGTACCAGAGGCCCCAACCCTCATTCTACCTTACCGGGCACTAGTGGCCCAAACTCTCAACCCCATCGGGTACTTCATCTGGCCCCATCGAGTTCTCATCGACTGTACCCTAGCTACCTATAGTCACCAAACCACTCGATCCAGATATTTCTTCATCGGGAACTTGGGGTACTCCATACTGGCACAGTATCTATCAGCACCTTGTGCTAGAACCAAGCAAGTCCCCACCTGTACTTAGATAAGCATTGCCAAGCATAATTAGCTATAATGAGCCACGCTCATGCTTCTACCAGCGGGACCAAATACCACCAACGGTGTGACTTATGGAAACACAGCCAAGCAGGCTACCACCTGAGCCCCGGCTCACCCCCAGATCACCACTGACGCGCAGCCATGAGCCGTGCTAAGATAGCATCAGAAGCTCCAGAAGCTGGGAACTGAAGCATATCAGTCCCACATCAAAAACGTGGAAGAGGTTAGCCTCTTCCCTACCTATAAAAGGTTCTCTCATCTTTTTTCATTAATTACGCATTTACTACTTACCTACTTTTATTCTATCCACATAAATACATTGACTAACTTAGGCATCGGAGAAGAGAAGACCGCCCAGCTCGGTCTCCCTTTGACGCTTTTTGTATTTTATTGACAGGTAGCGGAAGTATTGATCACATCACAAGTAGCGATCCGTCCATTAGACCAGCGTTAATCAACCAAGGTTTAGCCATTGCTGAATCTTAGACATTAACATTGGCGCCGTCTGTGGGAACCCTTGAACAAAAGGCCATCCCACCACAACAACCACCATGACTAGCGGTAGCGGGGGAAACACTGAAGAACAGGCCGACCAATCCACCAACCCAACGACTAGCGCTAACCCAGCGGTTAACGTTAAGCGTACACTATTCAACACACCTGTCAACCCTGGTGTGGAACCCCAAGTCATTCCCCAGGTCCCGCTGACCCAAACTACAGCGAAGGCTCAACCAGGTAGCATTCACCCACCGGTTCAAGACCTCGTCGCCATGTATGAGCTGGCATTGGCGGATCTCCACAAGCCAAACAGGGAGAGCGAAAAAGAGAGTAGAGAAAAGGCCGAGGCCCAAAAGCAAGTTGCCACGCTGATGGCAAAATTCGACTAACTGAAGAAGGCGCTAGAAGCAAATGCTAACCCAGCACAGAGTGAACAATCACAGAGCACCAGACGTAGTAGATCCAATGCCTGCGGATTGGTACCAGCGCCAACCATACAGATGCAGGTACCGCTGAACCCACCAGAACTATTGGGAATGGGACCACCTCCTCCACCCCGACTAATGGTGGAGCAGGAGGCGGAGTCACAACCACACACAACCCGCTCGGCAGCCAGAGCCAGGACTGAAGGTAACCCACCCGCCCCCCGACGGGAATTGGCGCAGCGGAACTTCCAGGCTGGGCCCGCCAGTGACGCAACCGCCCTAATCCTGGAAAGGATGCAGCAATTAGAACAAAGGCTAATTCGGCGGAGGCAGGCGCCTGAGTGCTAATTCCAAACCCGCCCTTTGCATCTAGGCGAGGGCAATTCACCGGTAGAATCTTGCAGGCCGTCAGACCAGCGCATGCAAAGACACCAAAAATACCACATTATAGCGGAATGACTGATCCCTTCGTACATATGGACATCTTCAAAAAAGTCACTAACAACAATGGGTTTGACGATGCAACCCTCTGCCACTTGTTCAACGAAACGTTGGATAGTGAGGCAATAAGTTGGTTTTTTGAGTGCCCCCCAGGATCCATCGATTCATTCCATGCACTATCAAATGCTTTCCTCTCTCGATTCATCCTATTGGCCGCCGGACACCACAACACAAGCCAATTGTTCAACATCAAATAGGGCACAAAGGCAACATTGAAGGCATTCGTCACCAGATGGAGACTGGTGGCATCTCAGTGTCGCGATCTTGATAAAACAATGGCGTTGGCAGCCTTTAAGCAGGGATTGCTAAAGGGGTCGTTTCTCTATCACCTCAACTACAACCATCCAAATGCCGCGTATAACCACGTCATGAACGAGGCCGTCATCCATGCACAGGCAGAATTCATCACATATGGAGAGATCCCACCACCACCGCCAACGCTAGTAAAGACCACTTAGCCCTCCTCCTTTGGCCATCAAGAGACCAACAAAACCTCTACACCACCGCCAACTGATAAGAAGAGAGAGTGGCAACAAGGCAATTACCAGAGCAAGCGACAAAAGGACCAGCACAATAGCAAGGGCAACCGCTTATCCCATGGGGATAACCGTAACGAACATACGGAGTCCTCCCAGCGGTACACAGTGTTTACAGTCCTCACTGCCTCGTATGAAGAGATATACTACCGATGCAAGGACCAGATCCCGCCACCACCCCCAAGAAAGTACCCAAGGGTGGGAAAACCAAGAGACACCAGCAAATGGTGTAAATACCATGAGGACAGCGGTCACAACACCAATAACTGCAATGCTGTCAAAACGGCCATTAAGACATTATATCGTGATGGTAAAATGGATTAGTTCAAGGTGCGCCAATCGCCACCTGTGGTTGCCAACATCGAGCCCATGCGTCGAATCAACACCATCGACGGCGGTGCTCCGATCACCAACATGTCTTACAGGGCAAAAAAGCGCTATGCATGCGCCAACCACCCTAATGAAATTTGCAACATCTGCTATGAAAGATCCGCCAAACTCTAAAAATCTGGTTGGGAACCCATCACCTTCTTGGAGGAAGAAGAGCGCGGAATACACCTACCCCACGACGATCCATTCTTGATCGACGCCATGCTCAACAAATGGTCAGTGGGAAGGGTCATCGTGGACAGTGGATCCGTTGTCAATGTCATCTTCAATGGCTATTACAATCAACTTCAGCAGAATCAGAAACTACTCAGGGACCACGAGCCTTTGCTCAGTTTCTCTGGTGACGTCACCCAACCGCTAGGTTCTGATTACATGTGCCTAGTCCTCGGCGCCAGCCCAGGCACTGCGGAGATACATACAGAGTTCATTGTAGTCGACTGCTTCATTCATATAACGCCATCATTGGGCGACCATCGCTTAACAAATTAAAGTGCATCATAGCATGTTATATGCTTCTCATGAAGTTCCCTACACCCAATGGGACAGGCTGTGTAAGGGGAAGCCAACAGTTGGCACGAGAGTGTTATTCAACAACTGTAGCCCGATCAACGCGTCGACATGAGATCCTAACGGTAGGAAACCATGTGCCGTCGACAAACATCTTTGAGGATCCCAGGGACGACTGATAGGAGCATTTTATGTGACGTGTATATGGTTAATCCCTATATTAATCTTTGTTAGTTTATTCTATTTTCTCTTTATTTATTTACTTTTGTGTTTTTTAGGTTTTTCGGAGCAAATATACAAAAAGAAGATAATATTGAGGAAAGATACGCAAATAAAGAAAAGCTTGAAATCCTAGCCCAAGCAGAGGACCTTGACGGAACGAGAAGCCCAATTCATGGAGATATTGCAGCAAATTATGGAGATATTCGCAGAGATATTGATGATGACATGTCGAATTCTCATTGGACAAAGTGATGTGGAGAAATCCTAATTCAATAAGAGAATTAAGAAGTTGATTTTCTCTACACTTTAAGGACTCTCAAACCAAAAAGGAATGAAGGAGGACTCAAGAGCACTATAAAAAGGCTAGAAAAGCTAACGAAAAGAATCTTACGTGTGAGAATCAAGCAAGAAACCCGAGCAGAAGAAAGCAGATCAGCCATCCACCGACCAGTCGGCAGATCCCGCCGACCAGTCGGCAGACGACTTTTCCAACTTGATTTTTAGGGTTTTTCTGTTTTACTTTGCTTATGGATTCTTTTGTGCTTCCAATTCAGACCATGTGCAACTAAATTCTAAGTAGTTAGGGCATGTTGAAGCCCCAATCATGATTGTATGCCATGCTATGACATTTAATTAGTTTTTGTTTATTCAATGGATGAGAACTTAATCACTATTTTTGCATTGATGATTTCTTTATGTGTTTTCTTTGGTGGCCAACTTAGATTGCATGTTTAGGATTCTATTGCTATGAATGATCATTGCCTGTTCCTTTTAAGAAGGTTCTGTTGAAAGTTCTAGAGTAGTAAATCGTCTATAAGGCGAGTGATTAGGTTCCTAGATTAATTGAGACGCGTCGTACTCATGATGTCTTGTGATGTCTCATTTTTCTTAATCTTAATGATTTCTATGTGTTAAATCTAGAGTTGCGTCAACCTAGGTTGCATTTTAGGAAATAGGTTAGGTGTAGAGCGTCTCTCACCTAGCATACAAGTAAGGAAAAATAATAGGTTGATTCAGGCGTTGGATTCACTTGAGCATCTTCATCCTTGGGTAAATAAGTCTAGGTTAAACATGGTTTGCATACTTGATTGTTTGGTGGTGGATACATTCCCTGACTTCTGCTTCTCTATTGATTCTCAATCTTAAGCAATTTCATTATTTGTTATTTACTTTCAATTGTCTTTACAAACTTCACAATCAACTCCTAAACTCGGAAAGTCTTACAATTAGTTCCATAAGTCCTCTGCGGGAGACCCTACTTCCTTATTCTACAATTGACATTCAAATCGGTAGTAGGAAAATTGTTGGCATAAAAATAACCGATCAACGACAAGGACAAATTTGTGAAAGGAGCCTATTACCCAGAAGCATCTCCGACGAGCATCCTGAGCGGATAGTCCGCATCGGCGCTCAACTGGCCCTAGAGGTAGCGGAAGAACTCACACAATTCCTATGGGACAACGCCGCCGTCTTTGCTTGGTCCTACGCTAATATGGCAGGCATCTCCCCTGAAATCATCTCGCATAAATTGAGCATTAAACCATCTTTCTATCCAGTCAAACAACGGCGGATAGCCTTTGATGAGGAAAGATATCGAGCAATAGGGGAGGAAGTCACCAAGCTCCAGAACATTGTATTCATCTGCCAAGTCAATTATCCCTAGTGGATCTCCAACCTGGTCATAGTTAAGAAGCCTAGCGGAAAGTGGTGGATGTGTTTGGACTTCAAGGCTCTCAATAAGGCATGACCTAAAGATAGCTTCTCGCTACCCCGCATCGACCAATTGGTTGATGCCACAGCGGGACATGAGTTGCTTAGCATGATGGACGCCTTCTTAGGATACAACCAAATCAAGATGCACCCCGCTGACCAAGAGTACACCACCTTTACTACCGATAAAGGCCTATACTGTTACAATATCATGCCTTTCGGTTTGAAGAACGCTAGGGCAACATACTAGTGATTGATGAACGCCATGTTTGCAGAGCACATTGGAAAAATCATAGAGGTTAATGTGGACGACATGTTGGTCAAAAGCATCAAGGCAAGCAGACACGTGGCAAACCTCCGCATCATATTTGCCATTCTCGTGGCCTATGGTATGCGCTTCAACCCCGAGAAATGTTTCTTTGGCGTCACCACCAGCAAATTCTTGGGCTACATTGTTAGCGAGCGGGGCATAGAGGCTAACCCTAACAAAGTGCAAGCCATCCTCAATATGAAGTCCCCGGAGTGGAAGGTGCACGTTCAGAGCCTCCAAGGCAAATTGACCACCCTCTCTCGGTTTATCTCCAAACTCACCGACAGGGGTCTCCCATTCTTCAAAGTCATGAAGAAAACCCACAAGAAGGTAATTGACTGGACCCCAGAATGTGAGGCGGCATTTCAGAGCCTGAAAGAATACCTAGCGGCGGTCCCACTTCTATCCATCCCTGTACAGGGGGACATACTTTACATTTACCTACCGGTATCCACATCCGCAGTAAGCTGTGCCATTGTACGGCGAGAGGGACATGACGAGCTCCTAGTATTCTACCCTGGCAGGGGCATGAACGGGGCAGAAACAAGATATCCCCCCTGGAGCAACTCATTGCACTCATTGTCTCCGCTAGACGCCTTCGCTAGTACTTCCAAGCCCACACCATTCATGTCTTAACAAACCAATCACTAAAGCAAGTCATACAAAACCCTGAGCACTTTGGGCGCCTTAGCAAGTGGGCCATCGAGCTTAGCGAATTCGACATTGACTACAAGCCAAGAACCGCCATGAAAGGCCAGGCGGTGGTAGATTTCATCTCTGAGCTCACTGAGCGACAGGATGCCCAACACAGAAGTGGTAACCGCTGAGGAGCTAGCCCCCCAGCAGCAGTATGATTGGAACCTACATGTGGATGGCTCCGCCTGCGCCAAAGCTTGCTGCACCGGAGTCATCTTCACAGGACCAGGGGGGCTGAACGTGGAATATGCATTGAAGTTCAATTTCACAGCCTTAAACAACATGGCGGAGTACGAAGCGCTCATCGCAGGCTTACTCCTCGCCATTGATTCAGGGGCTGACAGCGTCAACATATTCAGCGACTCCCAGCTAGTCATTAACCAAGTCAACGACAGTTTCCAAGCCAAAGACCAACAGTTAGCGGCATATTTGTGGTACATCAAGACACTTCTCAAGAAATTCAAATTTCACACCATCACACAGATCCCCAGGGAAAAGAATGCCAAAGATGACTCATTGGCAAGACTGGCAACCGCCCAACCACACCAAAGTCCAAGGGACACAAGGGTGGAGTGTCTTGACAAGCCAAACATCACTAAAACCCTAGTGGAAATCTTCAACATTGAGGTAAACCCAAGCTGGATGGATGAAATAATTGAGTACAAGCGCAATGGAAAACTGCCAACCGAAAAGGTCGAGGCAAGGCAACTCAAGCGGAGAGCAACCCGCTATAATATCCATAATACCAAACTCTACCCCCAGGGGTTCACCTATCCAAACCTCTGGTGCCTCACTCCAGAAGAGGGAAAGGTCGTCCTTGCAAAGATACACGCTGGGGAGTGCGGTAACCACTCTGGTGCCAGGTCCTTGTTGTGAATTTGGCTCGTTGATATGCCTAAGTTGATTAGGATTCAAGGCAAAACCAGATGGGTAAATGAAGATTAGTGCACACAGGAATTCTTCTAGTATCCTAATGGGTTTTGGAATAGGAAGAGTTATTCCTATTGATTTAGACCTGGAAAGTAAGTTCTATTCTAGTTAGGAATAGGAAAGCTAGCTCTCTTTCCTTGTTCTAATAGTTTTAGGATTCCTAATGTGACATGTTTGTAACTAGCACTTATAATCTATAAATAGGGCTGCAGGGAGGTCACATTATGTGTCCTCAGATTAGAGCAGAGATCAAAGAGAGATCTCAGAGAGTTCTCAGCTACATATAAACACAGGGGCAGGGAGAGCCAAGGGTGATAGAGAGATCTAGCAAAGGGTTTGGGGATTAGCATAGGGATTTCAATAAGTACTTGTAATCAAGTTGTTATCTCCATAGTGCTAGTGATTCTCAAGAGAGATCATACAGAGGACCTAGGCAAAGTTTTTGTCGAACCTCTATAAAATTCTGTGTTGGTGTGTTGTGGTTTGTCTTGCTGTGATATTTTGCATCATCATCCTATTACTGTTTGCAGTCATAAGTCTATAAAGAGAAACAAGGTTCTGGGTAAAAGGTGCATATTTACTACAGTCCCTGGCCAATCGAACGATGCGGCAAGGCTACTTCTGGCCTACGCTAGGCGACGACGCCAGGAAGGTGTCAAGGTTTTGCCACAAATGCCAACAGTACGCTGATCTCCCCTACACACCAGCAGAACCCCTGTCAATCATCATTGGCCCATGGATCCACTCCACGTGGGGCCTAGACTTGCTTGGCAAATTCCCAACCACCAAAGGCCAGTTCAAGTACATCATTGTCGCCATTGACTGCAACAACAAATGGATCGAGGCGGAACCACTAACGGCAATAACTACCGCCAAGGTAACTCACTTCCTCTAGAAGAACATTTATTTCCGCTACGGCGTCCCTCACACAATCATCACAGACAATGGCACGCAGTTTAACAACAAGGAACTCATCTCTTTCACCGCTAACCTGGGCACTAAGATGAGTTTTGCATCTGTCGCTCACCCCCAAGCCAACGGCCAAGTCGAAGCAACAAACAAGATAATCAAGAAGCTGCTAAAAAAGAAACTCGACGACGCCAAAGGTTTATGGGCAGAGAAACTCCCGTAAGTTCTGTGGGCCATTAGGACTACCCCAACTTCTGCCACTGGTGAAACACCATTCTGCATGATGTTCGGAACTGAAGCCGTCCTACCTATTGAAGTCACTCAACCTACCGCTAGGGTCGAGGGCTACTGTTCCGAGACCAACGGCGAGGGCGTCAACTTTGACAGGGACCTCCTCGAGGAGAAACGCAACAAGGCCCATTTGCACAACATGCATAACAAGCAACGGGTATCGCGTTTCTACAACGCCAGAGTCAAAGCTCGGAACCTCCAACTGGAGGACTGGGTAATGAAAGAAGTCATTCCACCACCAACGGCACTCCGCCCAACTTGGGAAGGACCATACAAAATTGTGGAAGTTGTTAGCCCCGACACCTTCTACTTAATGGACAAGGATGGCGTCACAATGACCCACCCTTGGAATACCGAACACCTTCGGTATTAATACAAATAGTTATGCGGCAACCCAAAAGCATCTTAACTTAGCTAAATTTTTGTTCAATATTTAGCTAAGGGAAGCTACCCGATGGGTACAACCCCGCTTTTGTAAAATGCTGATCCGTTAGCTATCAATGAAACGAGGAATTATTCAAACCATTGTCACTAAGTTCAAGCACAAGTGTTAACTGGCAACGCCAACAATATTCGGCGGACCACGTCCGCTACATCGTGCACTTGGAACAATTTTAATTCCCTTAATGTTTCGTTGATTGGCAAAAGCACAAGTCAAAACTCCGGCGGTACAACAACATTAAAACAATGCAACCATTATACAATTCCAAATTTGGAAAAATTTCAGAGGCAAATACTTCATATATTTAGGGTCGGGACTCCCGACCCAAAAATAGTGTCAACTTTACAAAAGAAGCCTTAGCGGCTCTTAAAAAAAAAAAAAAAAAAAACCACAAATGCAAAGGCCATGACTCAAATAATCTTCAGGGATTGTTAGGCTCAGTGGCAACTTTTGCACCATCCACCGGTGGTTGTCGATCGAGCAGGCGGCTCGTCTAATCAGACCCATGAGCATTGGGGCTCGGAGTCACCATGGTGCCATTAGAGTGGGTGTGAGCCGCCATAAAATCAGCGTGGGAGACTTCTGATTGAGTTGGAGGTGGAGTCCACTGACAGTCATCCGCCGTACGGTCACCGCTCTCGCCACTACTCGAGCGGACACCTTCAGGTTGAGTGGGGACCACACCGCTCGCAGGAGGCCTCTGCTGACCTGACGGCCTGGCGGACTGGGATGCTTTGACCCAGTCAATGGCGCCTTTCTCTTTCAGCAACTCCAGGTTAACGGTGGCACCAGCTTTCGCCGCCTTCATCATTGCCAGCTTGTGCTCCTCAAACTGCTTGAACACCTCCACGGCGGCGACCTATGTGCTCCTCTCAGCTTCCAGACGGGCAACCTAGCCTTCCATCCTTTTAACCTCCGCAGATTTAGCGGCAGAATCCCGCTGAAGGATCTCAACTTTGTTAACCTTTGTCGCCAGTTGATCCTTCAGCAGGGATATATCTTGCTCCAGCCGAGATACGTGGTCATTCCGCTCGAGGTCCCGCTCAATGGCGACATTCAGCTTGCCGCAGGATCCATAGCATCACATTCTGCCTTGGTCAGGCGCTGCTCAGCACCCGCCAGCTTGTCTTTGGCCTCCCCCAGCTCCCTCATGAGACCTTCGATCTCCTCCCTCAGCTGCCGCTCAACCAGAGGCTGGCTCGTGCAACCCGACGGATAGATGTCCAAACGCGGAACTGAAGGGCGACTGATCCACGGCCGTCGGATGAACTGTCCCATCCAGACCTCCAAATCCAAGCCTTTCGCAAAGGTGGAATAGGAATTCCCGCTCTGGGTCAGTCAGAAACTCCACGTAGGCAGAGAAGGAATCCAGACCGCCCTGCGGCACCTCCCCAGCGACCGCTACAGTCACTGTCTACGAGGCTTGCTTGGCCTTCTTCAATTGACGGGCCCCGACAGTCTCCACATCAGCAGCCTCATCCTCTTCATTGGCCTCATTCTGTGGCCGTTTCCTCTAGAGAACCGCCTGTGTAGCACCAACGGCAGCAGGCCTCGATCTACCTTGCGGCTCCAACCCCGCAATAGAGGCGGGTTCCTTCGTGGGCACCACCCTCTCCTTCTGGGGCCCAAGCCGATTGGCGGGCGCCCTCTCCGCCAGCATCACAGGGGCGACAGAAACCTGGCTCCCTCCAGCAGCAATTTGCTCACCCCCACCCTCGACCGACTCCAGGGAGTGATGTGTGAATGGTGTGGCATCGGCATCAACACCGGCGTCTCTGACCCACTCACCGCCAAGGTCTGGGGGTCAACAACGGTTTTCTGGGTAGCCAACCCAGCGGCGTACATGCCCTCTAAAAAATTATTAATCTCTGCGCGGTCCATGGCTTTGGCAAAAGAGTCGCGGCTCGCTTTGTTACCTGGCGAAGAATCTATACAAAAACAACAGGTTAGCCAGATACAAACTAAACTAGGGCACAGATCAGCGGAAGTTACTTACCAAGGGTGCACGTCAACTGTTGATCGACCAACAACTCCCAACCGGTAGAAGACGAAGGTCAAGTAGGTTGCGATTCCGCCAACAGCCTCTAATCCCTGCCACACAGCAGTCTTCCTCGTGCTTCAGGTTAAACCGCAAGCCTGCTACAAAAAAAAAAGAAAAAGAAATAATGATTAGAACAAAATAGAGGAATCATCATACAAGCAAAACCACTAACTTTTGGTAGCGGAAGCCAGCTACAACCTCGGATACGTTGGAACTCCGACTTAATCTTTAATGTTGGCGCCCCCTCATTCGACCCCGCTTGATATTCCCACCCCGTGGTAGCAATACAGAAGGTCCCTTGCCAAAATGACATCGAATCCTTCAAGTTATCTATTAGCTTGGGTGCCCCCTATCGACGAGTGAGGTTCACCTGTCCGCTACACCCTTGTCGCCTCATGTAGACAAGTTCGTAGAAGTGAAGTACCTCCGCCATGGTAGGCCCCTCACATCCCGACAGACGCCAGAGCGAGTTCATCCCCATCAACAACCGCCACATGTTGGGACAAATCTGCCTGAACGCGAGGTCGAACTCACAAACCAAAATTTAGAGATTTGGCAATAGGGGAAATTTTACTCCCTGGCAGAAGATCGCCTCGTGTACAGCGACATGCCTCGCTGGCAGAATCGACGTTCTCTAAGCCTTCATCGGAAGCCGCAGCTTCACAACCTAGGGAGGCGAAACACTCACTGTAGTAGGTTCACGGCGGCTACAGTCATCGGCCCACCCGCCTCGTCCACTGGGGTATCGTCTGGGAGGACCCAGGCTGACTCAATTTCCTCCCCGCAAGTCTCTCCCCCATCAGCATAACCACTAGCGGCACTATTACTAGCTAACCTCTCCTCGCTCCGCTGAAAGGCGACTACGTCCTCCCTGGCCCTAGAATTCTCTGGACGCCCGACACGACCCATGGCTACTTCCCAAGGTATGGTCTGTAGCGGCTCAATGTCTAGTGGATCGAAAAGTGAGGTTCCTGCAGGGGCAAACGGACACAACGAGTCAATAAATATCCTATCCGCCACGCTGAACGACACGTCAGACCCGGAATCCTCACTACTCGAGATCTCTACGACGCTAACCATCAAAAACCCTAAAACCCAAACCAGTCAGTTCACACAAGATCTAAACTATCCATATGACAGATTTTAGCCAAGAACATCAAGAACAACCAGACCCAGTGACAGGACCCGCCCCGGATTTCACCATGAAATCCGAAGTGGCCCTGCGGGGCCCACCTTAGAAGAAATTCTACCAAAAATTTGGCGGAACTTCCCCTAAAATGAGCGACCCAAAACCTGTAGAAAGCATTTACACTTCTAAATCAAATCATCCTTATACTTCTGGAGCCACCCTGCTCCCCAACTCAACATCAATCTCCAATTCACAAAACACAAACCTCAACTTGAAAAAAAACATAAATTCCATAAGTAATCAGAGCAATTCTAATAGAAAGGTAAATAAGGACAACCTAACTCAAAGGCAAACGCGGAAGCCATGCTGTTGACTATGCCTCAACTCCGTGTACACCCGACCTCACTAATTCGCCTGCAAACTGGGCATTTGAAACCGAAGGGCCCAGGGGAAAGTATTGAAAACACGTTAGTGTGAGTGGACAAAAATAAGCAATTTTAAACAAAAGAGATTTTATACTTTCCCACATTTAATTTATTAAAAAATCTCCCGATGCATGCACTGATTTAGGAAAACGAAACAAAAGGAGTTCCGCTCAAGAAAACCGACTAGCCCCGCTAGTCCCAAACAACTGAAAGGAAGGATGGAAACTCTGATACTCAACAGAATAAGACCAGCCCCGCTGGTTAAACGGAAATCAGACTAGGCCCCGCTAGTCAAGTAATGATAGGATATGGGGAAGAAATATCACCATACGGGTAATGGAGCCTCCCAGGCTCTACCTACCCTCGACTGCCACTCACACATAGATTGTGCGAGGAGGAGAACTAATAACCTCAACTTCCACTCACACATAGATTGTGTGAGGAGGAGAATATGACCTCGACTGCCACCCACGTGAGGAGGAGAATAAATCACCTCGACTGCCACTCACATACACAAAGTAAGTGAGGAGGAGAATAAGCTACCTCAACTGCCACTCACAAACACAAAGTCTGTGAAGAGGAGACCAAATCACATGACCCGCGTATGGTGAGGAAAAATCATCGAAAACCAGTAAATCCATGTAGCTTTCCCACATTTCTCACGAGATAGAAACCATGTATTCAACGACGTGACCCTGCACGCCAAGATTACTCTCAATCTCAAAATAAATAAGTGAGAAATAGAAATAAATCGACGGCGTGTCCCACACGCCCAAAATATTCTCAAATCCGTAAAGGAAACCGGAAATTAGTATAAGCAAATCCCATTTCCAAAAAATCTCTCAAAATCTCCAAGAAACCAACCAAATCCAAAATCCTTAATTAGGCATTCCTGATGCCAAAACCGAAAGTCAATAAATAAATGAGAAAATCCAACTCCATCGAAACTCATCTCGAGAATCTTCCAGGAACTTAAATCGGCAATTAGAAATATACTTAATTCCGGAAAATTACCTCGGAAATAAGCAATTTGTCAAATAATATTATAAATCATAATCAACCTTTGAAACTCATTATCGACAGCCAATCCACGAGATAAACCGAGATCGAATTTCCGAAAATCAAATCATTTGCTCAATAAGTAATATGATTAAAACTAGAGCATTATTTAAGAAAATAAATGCATGCATCAATATTTAAAAATAAAAGTCCACTCACAGTACTATTCCAACGATCACGCATTCGTGTTCCGTCATCGAGCAATAGCTCGGTACGTCGTCCTGTACACAATTATATTCTGTGAATAATTCTTCAATAATTTAATACGATTCCTAAAATCAATTCCTCATAATTACATCTCCCATTCTCCTCGGATTTAGCCCAAATTATACCACTAATACCAATTCGTTAATTTAAAGGTTTCAAGGCAGAACCGAGAGATATCCGACGGTCGGATTCTCGTAATTCGATAATCGAAACCCTAAATTTCAAAATTCATACTTAATTCCAAGTTTCTCCAAAAATTACCAAACTTCACAAACACTGCTTACTCGTCGATTTCAGACTATCTAACAATTATGGAGGAAATTCGACAATCGGATTCACGATTAACATTAACTGAAATCCAAATCTTTAGAAATTTATAATCGATTAAAAACTTCTCCAATTCCAACCAAATTCACATAATCAACCTCAACAAAAATTATAGGATTTAACTAGCTAAAAAAATAGAATTTAAATTCTGTTTAAACCTCACCACTGTTCACGCACCGCACTGTTCACGCATGGTACTGTTCACTCGGCGGTCAACTTCTTCGATGGTCACCAAATTTTGGCAGCAGCTTCATCTCAATCCCCCTAGCATAAATTACTTCAAATACCAAAAATAGAAACTAACAGAAACAATGAAACAGTGACGAGACTCTTATTACCAACCTGAAATAGCAAAACCTTTGAGGAGCTTGGAGGTGATTATCTTCCCGGCGACAGTTCTCTTTCCGCAAACAAGAACACTTGATTTGCACAAGCACAATCCTCGGTTCCCAGAAGGCGAAAGGTTGAAGACGAGTTGACTTTAAAGTGCAGAACATGTCAAAACCACTGGTTTCCCTCTCTTTTATGTCAACATCAAACAAATCTGAACTGCCTGTTGAAAAACGACATTGCACGACAGCCGTACACGTGTCCCACGATTGCACTTACTCTCTGGATTAACCGAGGCGACACCTCGGTTACAAAATCTATAATTACTCGCATTAATGGCGAAGAGAAGGGCGTGCTGAGGAGGCGTTATCCCACACACTAACCTAATGCTTGACGGGCACGTGTCGGACACCATTAGATGAAGGGTCTAGCCGAAGTAACTGTCAGGGGTGCACCAACAAGCGGGAGTCTCCGCTAAGCGCAACACCGCTAGCGGAACTTCTCCCTTTTCATCTTGCAAGCGAGAGTCTCCGCTAAGCGCAACACCGTTAGTGAAGCTTCCCCCTTTTATCTTGCAAGCGAGTCTCCGCTAAGCGCAACACCGCTAGCGGAACTTCTCCCTTTTCATCTTGCAAGCGAGGCAGTCTCCGCTACATGCAACCTCGCTAGCAAAACTCCTTTTTTTGCGGGTATCCGCTACCCACGCGACACTTGCCACTTACTCACCAAGGCACTTCCGCCAACAGCGATTCCCAAGGTAACGCCTAACTCTGACAACAACCGCCACGCGGCGTTGCAGTCAAGATATGCTCATCTGGGACACGTAAGGGGACGTGTCAACAGTTTTTGATGGCCCTGATCAAGCACGTTGACCCCCGACACTTGGGCACCAAAGATTAGGCTCGCTACCTAACACCATCTGGAACGAGAACTTGGGGAACTTGTACATACTAGCTGTAACTCGATTGCCACAAGGTATTGATACCACAAATAGGCCCCGCACCCAAGTATCATATCATAGGCCGGGTTCTCTACCCACAATGATGAGATCCATAATGAGCCACGCCTTTGGCAACAAGGGCCTTGGGCCTGCTCGGTACAACTCACCAAAGAATGCACCAGAGCCTTCTGAGGCTGCAAAAAAGCCTGCTACATCCCACATCGAAGACATGGGAAATGCCTTTCCCATATCAAGGTATATATGTGAGAATCAACAACCTCCAGGAGGGTAATAACTTCTTTCCCTTACTATTTACTGTCAAAGTATATATCAAACCTCACTCAAGCATCGGAGAGGCATAAACCGTCTAGTACGGTTTATTCCTTTAACGTTGTGTGTTCTGTTCAAATAGGGACTCGGAGTTATATTGGTACCTATCAACGGTATAGCATTCTGTGTGACGTACTCAGAGAAATCCACCAGAAACAGTTGTATTCTTCTACTTCTATCTTTTGAATTTGAACAAAACTAGGGTAACCCAACGTCATATAGACTTCTAGAAGAAGTGTGCTTCTTTTACACTTTTTACTTTACCAAAAATATTTTTCTTTATGGGCTTTGGAATTTTTTTTCGATTTCAACATATTCATACTCCATATTTGTTGATGTCTAAAAGTTCAGCGACAGTTGAACCTTGGTAACGCTGATCCGATGGGCGGACCGCTACTTGTGATATTCAGAGCTTCCGTCTACCTGTCAAGTAAAATACATAGGGCGTCAGAGGGAGACCGCATTGGGCAGTCTTCTCTTCTCCGATGCCTAAGTTAGTTAATGTATTTATGTTGACAAAGTAATAGTAGGTAAGTAGTAAATGTGTAATTAATGAGGAGAGAGGAGAGAACCTTTTATGGGTGAGGAGGGAGCTAATATTCTCCATGTTTTCTATGTGGGACTGATATGCTTCAAATCCCAGCTTCTGATGTCATCTTGGTGCGGTGAGTGGCGGCGTGTTAGTGTGATCTGGGGGTACGCCTGGGCTCAGGCAGTAGCCTGCTTGGCTGTGTTCCAGTAGGTCACTCTTTTGGCGTGTTTTGGTACCCCTGGTGGTGGCATGAGCGTGGCTCATTATAGCTAATTATGCTTGCAAATGCCTATGTAAGTACAAGCCCCCCAAGTCCTCAGTCAAGGAGGGCAATCTTGGTTGGGGAGTTGCCTAGTAGTTTCGAAGCGTTACTTCCGCTAGACTTGCAAAAGCATAATTAGCGTCAGTGCGTTGTGAACCATGGACTTATTGAGTGTACATACCTCTACTAGCAAGCTGCTTTGCTACATCACCAAGCATAAGTAACACCTTTTTTGGGACACCCATAAGCCATAGTGAGGCCCAACCGAGACATGCATCCAGTAGCCCTATGTTCAAGCTACGCTACGGTATCTGGAAGTGGCAAATACGTTGCCGGGAAGCCACCTTCCACTACTAAAAATAATTGCTTTTGCGACGCCTATTTTGCGATGGCAATTTGGGCTTTTGTGACGAAAAAAACTTTTCGTGACTGAAAAATGAGCCTTTTGCGACGGAAATATTGGCGTTGCAATAGGCGGTGTCACAAAATCCATTTGCGACGGTAAAATGCTGTCGCAAAAAGTATTTGCGATGGAAAACTGTTGCCGTCGCAATGGTTAAACTATTTGCAACGGATACTTTGCCGTCGCAAAAAGATATTTTATTTAAAAAAAAAAGGGGTGAATTGGTTGCGACGAATGCTTTGCCGTCGCAAAAGAACAGTTTTCCGTCGCAATGGTTAAACTATTTGCAACAGATACTTTGCCGTCGCAAAAAGATATTTTATTTAAAAAAAAAGGGGGTGAATTGGTTGCGACGAATGCTTTGCCGTCGCAAAAGAATATTTCATTTATAAAAAAAAAATTAAAAAAATAAGTTATTAAGATATATTAACATTGTAAACTTACAATAAAACTAATGAAATGGTGCAATACAAAATGTCATAAACATACAAAATGCCACTCATAAACATTCTAGTCTGGTATACATAAAGTACACCAAATCACATAACATATTTATACTATGTTGAATTGAACAAACTATGAATTACTCAAGCTGTTCTTTAGCATACTGAAAGTTACAAAAGGTAGTTGAATCGTTGTCTGCATCTGCCCCATCTCCTCCTGAAATTGACAATTAACTCTAGTCAACAATATAGTCACAAGTCGAGAGCATGAAATCTACTTGCATCAAGGAATGCTAACAAAAATAAAAGGAAGATAACCTCAATTTGATTTATAAATGATGTCAAGATCATGTATACAAGACGAGAAGACGAGAAGTTGTGAGATACATGTCAGATTCAGTTCAGTACATGACATTTTAATGAGAAAAGGCAAGTGCTAAAAAAGGATACATATCTTCTGATGTCAAAACCAAATTAAGGAGTAAGAACAAAGAAGAAATAGCCTAATGGAGAAAGCAACACCCCCACCTTCTTTACTCTAAAAGTCATACACAGGAATCAGGATAAACAAAACTTGAGACATGAATTAGACAAAAGAGGTTAACTTTGCAACGGGGCTGTAGTATCTGATCAGTTCAAGTTGGTCTAGTATTGCATTGTGGTCTAATCAATTCACATTTTCATTTATAAAAAGCAAGACAGATGATTTACCTTTCTTTTCCCTTTGTTAGCCATAGGAAAATAAAAAAGGAAATGCAAAAACTGTATAAGGAAGCCACCCTGCTTATGCTGCAATTTAAGCTAGGCCAATACAACTTAGGGTAACCTTAACTTGATTCACTGATTATTACACTATAATTACCTATTGACAGAAGAAAATCATGAAGTCTACAACTTGATTCATACGTATAATCAGTGTATACATTGTCATAGACATGATAAAAAGTATAATATGATGATTTGTTTTTGTACCTACATGTGCTAGAACGAGCATAATTAGCTATAATGAGCCACACTCATTGTACTGCCGGAGGTACCGAATCTCACCAAGGGGATGACCTGCGAAGTCACGGCCAGGCGGGCTACCGCTCGAGCCCCGGACCGCCCCCAGATCACCGCTGACGCGCCGCTTCAAGATAGCATCAGAAGCCCCTGACGCTGGGAATCGAAGCACATCAGTCCCACATCGGAAACAAGAAGAAGATCAACCTCTTCCTCACCTATAAAAGGTTCTCCCCTCTCTCCTCATTAATTACGCAATTACTACTCATTTATTGTTATGCTGCGCATATACAGTGACTGACTTAGGCATCAGAGAAGTGAAGACCGCCCAACGCGGTCTCCCTCTGACGCCCTGTCTATCGTGTTGCAGTAACAAGAATCACCTAATCCTAGGAGTAGCGGTCCGCCCACCGGACCCTCGTTAAGCAAGGAATCGGCTACCGCCGGACTTGAGCATTAACAGTTTTTATCAATATCATCACAGCTAGGTTCATCAAGAAGTGTAGCAATTGATTTAATCAATAAGAGAAACCAACAAAGAAGAACCAATTCCATTATTTTCAAGTTTATATCTACATCTCCCCAGAACATAATCACAGAAAACTTTTATTATCATGTACAAATTTAAACAAAATTGAAGATCCCAAATTTTAGTTTTCCTTGACATGTTTACAAAATCCCAGCTTCAAAGACCAGTAATGATAAAATTGGCTTATGCTTCAAAATCCCATCCAAACACTGAAGCAAACAACAATTAACTTTTACAACAACTCAAAAATTGATAATACAATTCCAAGCATATGCTTTAAGCAGAAAATAAGTATAATTGCCAACAATTTTCGAACACGATGAACAAAATTCAATTATGCCTATGTATATACGCAAATATACAGACAAACTAATGTTGAACTCACCAAATTGGAGCTGATAGTCTTAGCCTTATCTTTCAATTTAGGCTTACTATCCAACTGGTGAGAGCCGATTTTGACTAGCTGTGAATTCAAAGCCACCCATGATTTCCCACCCACTGGGTGACTTGAAGAGGAACACTGTGTGGACGAACCAAGCGTGATTGTCCTTCAATTTTCTGTTTTTCAACCGGCCTCATCAGTGTGACTCCCATGCATGTTCTCTGCATTACCTAAAATAGCTAAGTTACAGGACGCACGCCATATGATAATGCATGTAGACAAGTATACTTCTCATATACATTGGTAGAATTAATTTTACAGTTTGATTCATCAATTGGTAATGAACTGCCTCCTAATTTAACTCTTATAAAAAAGAACTATCTTGTTTACGTTCCACACCAAAATTTCGGTTCATATATACTCTTTATATAGAATGTATGGTTGATTAATCATAAGTGTAACGTGCTACTATATACGTACATGTTATGAGTCTTGACCATGAGATGGAAAATCTATACGCCTCTAAACCAGTATCCACCATTAGTTGCACATCTTCCTACGATTAAAATCATTATATATGTGCATATATGATACATGAATTCATCCCAACAATAATATATTTATTCAACCATTTCAGACAAGATCTATTGCAACAAAACGTAGCTATACTAAGCTTACTTCCACCAACAAGCCATCAATTATATATGCGCAAACTAGTTCCTTTTTGGACGTTAACTCGAAGCCTCGTTTAAATTTGCTAGTTAAAGTTATTTTTGGATTCTTAAACCTTACAATTGTATAAGAACTATACATGAGTATTCCCATCAGATTATCGACGTGAGACTCAGATATGGCATATAACAAACAATGCACTATTCGTATAAATAATTTGACCAAGCAACAATAATAAGACTTGGGAAGCAACAATAACAAGTAGTTAATCAATACATATGAATATTAAATTAAAGATTAGTGGAAAACCCAATTAAATCTAGATTGCAATGTGTGCGCACCTTGTATTTATGATACTCATCACATGCTACATCTCCAGTGGCTCCATGCATTTACCTGAATTTTCCAAGTTAGTAATGAATTTCACACATTTGGAAAATGCATGCAAGTCTTTTGATTCAAATTAATTGCAATTGATTATTATATAGTTTGATGTATGTAAATAGAGGCAACTGCGAGATTTCAATACTCATCACTATCAATAATTAGAGAAAAATTGGTTAGAGAGATAAGGTTAAAGCTTGATATAGAGTTAATCAATGAAAATAATTTGGTGTTGGATTTTAATTCATATTTATATTTGTGTTATAAAACTATAAAGTGTGCTAGACTATGCCTGTGAATATCTTAAAAGCTTCAGGTGTTTTCCGCTTCTTTGTAGCATGAAAAATTTGGCTTCTCTTGGCTAGGTAGATCCCTGGATCAACTATAATTGGCTGGATCCTATACAACCTTCTACTTATGATATTTCAACAATCCAAAAAAAGTATGGACATAAGAATTATATATGCAGCTTCAGGTTCAAATAGAAATAATTGTGAGAAAATAGAAATACGTGTGAGAAAATAAAGCTACCCTCGGTGATATAGTTTGCCTATTCTTTCCATCCAAGGTCACTGATGTGATCAATGAAATTGAGATCCCGTCTTACAGAGGAGAAGACATGGGACTGGTCTGACAAACCAGAAGCAGAAACAAATAAGTTGGCAGAACTTATTAAGGAAAACAACAGGGTGCAATAATTTATCAAGACAAGCAATACAAAGCAATTACAGTACATATCAGAACTTGCATAAATAAATGAGTATTGAATAAAATGTGGCATTCTAGAGTATTGATTTCACCCCAACCTTGAAGGATAGAACAAAGTGACAATGGTAACAACAATACAGAAATGCTGGTTATCAAACTCACTGACTACATAAATATAAATTGGGACTTCAGATCCTCACATAAGGCTCGAGGTAGAAGTTACTCCTAATAAGAGTTCATCATATGCAAAAGTGACATATAAGCTTCAAAGAATTGCCAGAGAGGCCATAGTTGCTTAGGATCTTGCAAACACTACCGCCATTTGAGTTCTGTTTTGAGTTTTTCATCTATTTCATAGACAGCTACTTTGTATGTCCCCTTCTCTTTTCCTACTCCTACCATGCTATGTATAGATTATATGCACTTTCTGAAGCGCCTTTCTATTCTAAATTAGGAGTGACACTTAATAGATCGAATACTTCAATCTGACCTTTCTTAATCACAATAGTGATTATTGAGGTAAAGCAGCATGTGTCATGAAGGATATATCTTTAAGAACACAAAATTGATCTGCAGTTATAGGACATTTCATTAAATGCAGTAGCAAGCTCAAGATCTTGATCAAAACAACAATAGAGATCTTGTACATTGATTCATGGCAGGGTCTTTAAGATTAAACTTTAATAGATTCTTGGCAGTGGATTGCCTTCTTTTAAAAACTAAATAAAGATTCTTGGCAATACGCGAAGCAAATTGAATACTTTTGACATACAAATACAAAGAGAAAAGAGAATGAGGGGAATGTGAGTTTAGGTTTTACCAAATTGGGAGGCAGATCAGAGAAGGAGGAGAGGGGGAGCATCTCGAGCACGGTGAGTGAGAGAGAGAGGCGTCGTCAGTGATAGGGGAATTAAACTATCAACTGTCACAAAATGATAAAATGGGCAACCAAAGTAGTAAGGTCGTCTAATTCAAACCCAATTTTACAAAATCCCAAATTCTTCGCTGAGCAATTTCAACAATTCATTGAAACCCTAAAGCACCAAAGCGGTGACAGCTCTGATTTCTATGGAATTTATGGAAAATGAAGAAGGAGAGAGATAAAGATACCGGCCAGCAAAATACCTGAGAAGCTTCTCGATCTTCTCGCACTTTCTGATGAACTTTCCAAGTTTCAACTCCTCTGTCCTGCACCTCATCATCACCACCTTTGACCTTTCTTGTATAGCATCGCTCGCCATCAGATTTGGGGTTAATGCCAGCAGCAGTTCGTCGTCCTCCATACCCAATCCATTTCTTGGTTTCGTTGCTTGAATTTGGCTCTCTTCTCTATCTGCGCCTATGTGTATATTTGAGAACTCTCTCTGATTTTGTTTTCTTTCTCTGGAGTCCAGAATTCCTCGTTTTGTGAGAATATAAGCGACGGAAAAATGAAACTCGTCGCATTCTATTTAAATTCATTCGACGGCAACACTAGATCCGTCGTAAAAATATTACAAAAATGCCACTGAAATATTGCCGTCACACGCGCCGTTGTAAAAACATAGTTTTCGCGACGGAAAGAGATGCCGTGGCAAATTTTCGAAGCAATTGCAATTGTTTTTAGTAGTGTTCCCGGCCTTGCAAAGTTGCCTTCACAAACATGCTTTCTAGACTAGAATAGTGATTATTACATCCCACATCTAAGAAAATGTAAAGGAGAAGCATTCCTTCACCTATAAAAGGAATGCCTCCCCCACAACTCAAATCATCCCATTACAGACTTTGTAATCCCCACTTGGGCCGCAAGGCTTAACACACTAGTAAAATATTCAAGTGGACGTAGTCTCCCGCTAAGGCGGAGACGAACCACTATACTTCTCGTCTCTCTCTCTCTCTCTCTCTCTCTCTCTCTAAAGCTAACTAGAGACCCCCTCGGATCTCTAACGTTAACATTGCCGCCGTCTGTGGGAAGCCAACACAAAGGCTTCGTCACTTACCATTGAGTTAAGTCATCTTAACCGAGCTCAAAATAATTTCTTTCTTTGAGTTATATAATTGATATTCTTAGCGGCAACTTGTGCCATCTACCAAGTCAAAGCTTGGTCAACACCGATCAAGTCTGGTCAACGCTGATCATGAGCGGTCAACACCGAACAAAGCTAAGTCAACGCTGATGGTGTTGGTCAACGCCCATCTCAAAAAGATCAACGCTGACCTGCAAAAAAAAAAAAAAATTGGGTGCTAATTTACTCAGGACACCTAGAAGTTTATTCTGCACACCCAAACTACCTCCTTCGTCGCTGCATCAGGCCGCCCAGAAGTCTATCCTTAGTCGATCACCTGTGTTAATAGGCCAATGGCAGGAATCTCTTATTCGTCAATCAACACAAGTTCAACTTTCTGCTCCGTCAACGCTAAAGGTCCTGCCTCCGCCAGACACAGTTCTACCAAGCAGCAAACCCAGAGCCTAGCAAGCTCTACCGCTAGCAGATCACCGCCGCTAGGCACCAATGCTAAGCTACACGGCTAAACAAGCTCCACCAAGCGTTACACCTCCGCTGGACTGTTCACAGCTGAGCTTCTCCTCCGCCGACCAAAGCTCCATCAACGAGGCCTGCTAGCTGAGCTCTGCTCCGCCGAACTTCACCTCTGCCGGACTTTCACCGCTGAGCTTCTCCTCCGCCGACCAAAGCTCCATCAACGAGGTCCGCTAGCTGAGCTCCGCTCCGCCGAACTTCTCCTCCGCTGAGCGACACCGATGAACTTCTATGCTAGGCACCATCGCTGGGCATCCTTCGTTAGGCACCATTGCCGGCAGACCAGGGCCAGTGATCTTTGTTTCCCAGGGTCTTCCTCCCTGCATGAAAACCATACAGCGTTCACCTACACTTGCCTCCATCACTCACTTGCAATCGACCTTTAATGCTGGGCACTACCATCACAAGTTCACGACTGCTATGGACCCCTCGAAACATGCTACAGACACCCAACTCGTCTCTTCAAGGCATCCAGCGAGCTGCTCTTAACACGTGATAGTGCTTCCATCAAGATAAGTTTTTCAAATGTTTAAATTGTCACGATAAAGGGCCAGGCTCAGTATCTATATAATTGTTGTCATATTTACAACATCGTATGGATAAAGCATGCTTGCGCGCAATATCTCTAAACTCAAACATATTCAACGTGGTTTATGTTCTGCTATACTCCAATTATGATGCCACGCATCAAATGCATGCCACACTTGTCCGTTTAACGCATACTATGATCTCACAGCCTTACACATGCCTTCACACTTGATTATCTAGATAAACTTTCTCAGTTTTGTCTTCTCCTAAGAGAAATTTATATAATTACTGTAGGTATAAATATATATGTTAAAGACTACACATATATATATGCTACATATATGTGTCACTGCTCTGTCCATGTTCTTTCATGGTTGGTATGCCACCTACAGATCCATATATGACTCGTTACGTACTGCCACAACATGCTACACTTATTCCACACATAATTGCTTTCTATGTACTCTATTACTAAAGCATCTAATTGGTATTCAGTACATGAGCCCTTAATTTGTCTCTATTGGCATTCAAAATCTCTCTAAGCCAAGACATGTCTTAACTTCATTTGTGTGCATAGGACTATCGAGATGAACATAGGCATCCATCCCTTAGTTCTTCTAATGATGTGAACCACTTACTGATTATGGTGCCATGCTTTACATTTGATAATTACTACCGGATTCATGTTCCAATCTTGCTATGACTCGCAAGAGCTAGCAAAGTTTCTGACGTACTTATGCAATCGTAAATTCAAGCTTCACACTTGTTTTACACCTCTTGTGCGAAGGTCACACTTTCACAAGTCTATAGGTCACAGTGTTTTCAAACATAATCTTATATGTTATTCCACCAAGTCCAAATTTAGACACGCATATGGTAGATGTACACATATATGCTATACTTAGCTTAAATTGATACATTACTTTGTTCATCTTATCAAAGTACATATGCAAATTATTAATGTTGATTTTACAAATCCACATATTAATCGTCTATTTCTTCAAGGAAATTCAATTATTTCTATCGGGCATTCAACCGCAACTACGAGTTGATGGACATTATCGGAATACTTTATCCGCCACAAGCAATGGACCGTCATTCTCGGCCAACTCCGCTAGCCCCCAAATCGGCATAAGATAAGTCACTATTTCTTATCTCTTCCGATCTTGCAACTGGAGCTATTGCCATGCCTTTACATGTCTCCATGACCCTTACGCATGCCGACAAAATGTTACTAGCAACTTTACTACAAGTACATGCTACACACATACATGCTTAAATTCACGCTCTTGTGACATTCATCTAAGAAGCTTGTGACACTTACGACTTAATTAAACATGCTCGGACAAACGACTTGCTCGGGTTGCGACTCGCTTGGGTATCGAGTATGGCCACGACTTGCGCTTGGGCCATGCCCCGCATGCTCGCACAGCGCCTACACACTCAACTACACCCAACTTGCTCGATCATGTCCAACATGCTTTACTTAAGCCCTAAGTTCACAAACGCTTCATACTATATCACCGGGACTACTCCCACAATTTTCTTTGGACACCCATTACACTTGCCACCATCTATTGTGCGTGTTATATGGCCATAAGATCCACATATACAAATACGAACATTTTACATGTTCATACACATTAATGGAATATTGAATTCTTCTACCATTTGTCTCTCGCAACAAATCGAATTCTTTTCGCATTCCATTAATACGAGCGGTAACCAATACAATAAAGCATTCCACATATGCGCGTTTTTTTGTCTCATTGTGCAGGTTAACGAGTCCCTTCTTGCTTATGGAGTTCGGGGACTTGTAGGGGCTCCGTGCCGCCCGGTTACTTATGCTTGATGACCACATGATTATAACTCCCCAACCAAGAAGCTCCTCTTACTCGGGGACTTCAGGGACTTGTAGATACCTCTACTAGCAAGCTACTTTGTTACATCACCAAGCATAAGTAACACCCTCTTTGGGACACCCACAAGCCATGGTGAGGCCCAACCTAGACATGCATCTCGTAGCCCTATGTTCAAGCTACGCTACGGTATCCGGAAGTGGCAAATACGTCGCTGGGAAGCCACCTTCCCGGCCTTGCAAAGTTGCCTTCACAAACATGCTTCTAGACTAGAATAGTGATTGTTACATTCCACATCTAAGAAAATGTAAAGGAGAAGCATTCCTTCACCTATAAAAGGAATGCCTCCCCCCATAACTCAAATCATCCTATTACACACTTTGTAATCCCCACTTGGGCCACAAGGCTCAACACACTAGTACAATATTCAAGTGAATGTAGTCTCCCGCTAAGGCGGAGACGAACCCTATACTTCTCGTGTCTCTCTCTAAAGCTAACTAGAGACCCCCTCGGATCTCTAACGTTAACACTGAGCAAAAGCTTTATACCCTTTCGGGTGGGCCCCTGCTAGGCCCCCAGGGAGTCTCCCACTCCCCGGCTAAGATAGACTTTCGTTTGGCCGGTGTATTGTTTGTTGAGGGGAGCTGCGCTAAGCAGAGGGTGTTGGGTAGCGAGCCCAATCTTTGATACCCAAGTGGCGGGGGTCACCATGCTTGATCAGGGCCGTCGAAGACTGTTGATGTGTCCCCTTATCCCGGAGGACCATGGCTTCTATGACGCCGCGTGGCAGTCGTCGTCAGAATGAGGTGTTGCCTCGGGAATCGCCGTTGGCCGAATTACCTCCATTGATATTAACCGGCAAGAAGTGTCGTGGGGACCCGACTGGTTGCCGTTCAGCGGACTTTCTTGCTTGCAGGAGGGAGAAGTTCCGCTAGCGGAGTTGCGCTTAGTGGAGACTCTTGCTTGCAAGAAGAAAAAAGTTCCACTAGCGGAGTTGCGTTTAGAGGAAACTTGCTTGCAAGAAGAAAAGGGAGTTGCGCTAGCGAAGACTCACTTGCAAGCAGAAAAGGGAGTTCCGCTAGCAGAGTTGCGCTTAGCAGCGACTCGCTTGCAAGAAGAAAAGGGAGTTCCGCTAGCGGAGTTGTGCTTAGCGGAGACTCGCTTGCAAGCGGAAAAGGGAGTTGCGCTTAGCGGAGACTCGCCAGCAAGAAGAAAAGGAGTTCCGCTAGCAGAATTGCGCTTAGCGAAGGCTCCGATGATTGGTAGCCTCCCTCTTCCATGGTTACTTCGGGTAGACTCTTCGTTTGATGATGCCCGACGCGTGGCCTTCACAGATTGGTTTAGCGTTCGTGATAACGACTCTTCAGCACGCCCGTCTCTTCTCCATTAATGCGAGTAATTATTGATTTTGTAACCGAGGCGTCGCCTCGGTTAATCCAGGGGGTAAGTGCGTTCGTGGGGCACGTGTATGGCCGTGGTGCGATGTCGTTTTTCAGCAGACTGCCTAGATTGGTTTGATGTTGACATAAAAGAGAGGGAAATTGAGTAGTTTGACACTTCGTACTTTGAACTGATATCGTCGTTTTCAAGCTTTGATCTAAGATTCGAGGAGGAAATCTTGCGATTTCGTGAAGTTATCGATCGTTGAAGGGCGAATGCCTCTTGAAGTGAAGACTAGCACTCTCAAGCATGCCAGAGTTTCCGTCTTTAAGGTTGGTATTCTGAATCTCGTCCCTATTTCATTAGATCTTCTTTGTTTGTCTGTTTCTGGTTTTGCTATTTCAAAGTGGTTTATGTCGTTCCTTGGTGTATCTAAGGGTCTTGAATTATGTTTTGGGGTGGGTTTTAGGTGTTTGACAGAGGGTTGGGGTTTCTTGCCTTGCTAGATGGTCTAATCTGGGTTTGAGTGTGGATGCGTTTTGTTCTTGCTTGGGCACTTTATGGGATTTCTGGGTATGGGTGTTCTTGATGTTCTTGGATGAAAATTGACGTAGGGATTGCTTAGATCTTGTGTGAACTGACTGGTTTGGGTTTTAGGGTTTGTGATGGCTAGCGTCGTAGAGGTCTCGAGCAGTGAGGATTTCGGGTCTGACATGTCGTTCAGCGTGGCAGATAGGGTGTTTATTGACTCGTTGCGTCCGTCTACCCATGTAGGAACCTCACTGTTCGAACCGCTAGATATCGAGCTGCTACAGACAATACCTTGGGAGGTGGCAATGGGTCTTGCCGGTCGTGCAGTGAGCTCTAGGGCGGGGGCGATGACCGTTGCCTTCGTAAACCGATTGAAGCAAGTGTTTCGACTGCCAGGCGTTTTGGAAGCTGCATTCGCAACTGAAGGACGAGAGATCGTCAATGCTACCAGTGGGGCATGCCCCTGTGCATGAGGCTATCTTCCGCTAGGGAGTGACATTTCCCCTCCTGCCAAATCTCCAAATTTTGGTATGCGAGTTTGGCCTCGCATTTGGTAAATTTGCCCTAACATGTGGCGGTTATTGATGGCGATCAACTCGATGTGGCGCTTGTTCCGTTGCGAGGGTCCAACCGTGGCGGAGGTGCTACACTTCTACGAGTTGGTGTACGTGAAGCGCCAAGGTTGCAGTGGGCAGGTGAATTTGAGTCGCCGCCAAGGGGCGCCCAAGTTAATCGAGAATTTGAAGGATTCCATGTTTTACTAGCTGGGGGTCTTCTGTGTTGCCACCGCTGGATGGGAATACCAAGCGGGGTCGAATGAGGTGGAACCAACGTTCAGGATTAAGTCGGAGTTCCAACCTATGCGAGGTTGTCGCTGGACTCCACTGCCCAGTGTTGGTTTTGCCTATATAATGATTCCTTGTGCGCTATAACCTGACGCGTGAGGAAGAGTGCTGCGTGGCAAGGATCCGAGGTTGTTGGCAGAATCGCAACCTGCTAGATCTCCGCCTACTCACCGGGTGGGAATTGTTGGTCGATCAACAGTTGACGCGCCCCTTTGGTAAGTAACCTCCGCTGATGTTTACCCTAGCCTGGTTTGTCAGGCTAACTTGGTTGTTTTTTGTATAGATTCTTCGCCGGGTAACAAAGCGAGCCGCGACTCTTTCGCCAAAGCGATGGACTGTGTCGAGATAAATAACTTTCTTGAGAGCATGTACGCCGCCGGATTGGTGGCCCAACAGACGATGGTGAATCCACAGACGTTGGCGATGAGGCAATCTGAAACCCCAGTGGTGCTGACAATGCCGCACCACTCTTATCTCGGCGCCGACGGTCTGCCAGTCATTCAAGCTGGAGCTGGCGGTGATCATAGTGTTGCTGGCGGGAGCAAGGCTCCGACTGCCCTTGCGCAGCTGAAAGTAAAAGTGTTCGCCAATCGGCGCGGGTCCCAACAGGAGAGCGTGGTGCCCACGAAGGCACCTGCTACCATATCGGGGTTGGAGCCGCAGATGACAACGAGGCTTGTCATTGCTGGCACTACACGGGGGGTATTGCAGAGGAAGCCGCGGCAGAACGACGCCAATGAGGAGGACAAGGTTGCTGACACGGAGACCATCAGGGCCCGCCAGAAGAAGAAGGCAAAGCACTCTCCGCCCAAGGTGACTGCGGCTACCAGCAGGGAGTTGCAGACGAGCGACCTGGACTCGTTTGTCGCGTACTCCGAATTCCTGAGTGACCCCGAGCGGGAGTTTCTTTTTCACCTTTGTGAGCGGCTAGGGTTCAGCGGCCTTGAGGGGATTGTGCGCTCAACTTCCATTGATCCATCGCCGTTCAGCTCGGCCTTTGGGCATGTCACTGTTGGGCTGCATGAGATGTTCCTGGCGACGTCGAGCCAGCCCCGGACTGAGCGGCAGCTTAGGGAGGAGATTAGCGGTCTCCAGAGAGAGCTGGGGGAAGCCAAAGACAAGCTGGCAAACGTTGGGCTGTGCCTGACCAAGGCAGAGTGCGACGCTGCTGATGCCCGCGGCAAGATGAATGTCGCCATCGCACGGGACCTCGAGAGGAATGACCGTGTGTCCCAGCTGGAGCAAGACCTAGCCTTGCTGAAGGATCAACTGGCGGCAAAGGTTAAGAAAATTGAGATCCTTCAGCGGGATTCTGTCGCCAAATCCTCGATGGTGCAGCGGTTGGAAGGTGAGATTGCCCAGCGAGAAGAGGAAAGGAGCCGTGTTGAGGCCGCCGCCGTGGAGGCGTTCAAGCAGTCTGTGGAATACAAGCAGGCGATGATGGAGGTGGCCAAGGCTAGCTTCACCGCCAACCTAGAACTGTTGAACCAGAAGGGCGCTATTGATTGGGTCAAGGCGTCCCAGTCTGCTGAGCCGTCAGGGCAGAGGGAAGCTCCCGTGAGTGATATGGTTCCCACTCAAGCTGAGGGTGTCCGCTCAGGAAGTAGTGAGAGCGGTGATCATCCTGCGGATGTCGGTTTGCAAACGCCTCCCCCAACTCACTCAGAAGCCTCATGTGAAAATTTTATGGCGGCTCACACCCGAGCGGATGGCACCGTGGTGACGCCAAGCCCTACTGCTCACGGGTCTTACCAAACAAGCCGCCTAGTCGATCGGCCGCCGCCGGTGGATGGTGAAGAAGTTGCTGTCGCGCCTAACAATCCCTGAAGATCATTCGAGCCCTTGTGGCCCTGCACTTTGTTTACTTCTTTTCTTTTTGTAATGCCGCTAAGGCTTTTTTGTACCTTGACGGTATTTTTTGGGCGGGGAGTCCCGACCCTAATGAAGCGTAGTTTCTTTGAAATTTTCAGTGGGTCTGTTTACAATGATTGCGTTGCTTGCATGTTGATATATCACTAGAGTTTTGACTTAGGCTTTTGTTGATCAACGAAACATTAAAGGAATTAAAATTGTTCCCAAGTGCACGATGTAGCGGACGTGGTCCGCGGAATATTGTTGGCGTTGCCAGATAATTCTTATGCTTTGACTAGGTGACAATGGTTTCAATAATTCCTCGTTTCATTGATAACCGATAGATTAACGCTTACAAAAGTGGGGTTGCACCCGTTAGGTAGCTTCCCTTAACTAAACATAGAGCAAAAATTTAGCTAAGTCAAGATGCTCTTGGTTAGCGGCATGACTATTTGTAATAATACTGAAGTTGTTTGGTATTCCAAGGGTGGGTCGTTGTGACGCCATCCTTGTCCATTAAGTAGAAGGTGTCGGGGCTAACGACTTCCACAATTTTGTATGGTCCTTCCCAGGTTGGGCGGAGTGCTGTTGGCGGTGGAATGACTTCCTTCATTACCCAGTCCCCCAGTTGGAGGTTCCGAGGTTTGACTTTGGCATTGTAGAAACATGATACCCGCTGCTTGTTTTGCTAGTTGTGCAAATGGGCCTTGTGTTGTTTCTCCTCGAGGAGGTCCTTATCGAGGCCGATGCCCTCTCCATTGGGCTCGGGGCAGTAGCCCTCGACCCTAGCGGTAGGTTGGGTGACCTCAATGGGTAGGACGGCCTCGGTACCGTACATCATACCGAATGATGTTTCACCAGTGGCGGAAGTTGGGGTAGTCCTGATGGCCCACAGAACTTCCGGGAGTTTTTCTACCCATAAACTCTTGGCGTCGTCGAGTTTCTTTTGCAGCAACTTCTTGATTATCTTGTGTACATACCACCTATATCACATACCGCCAAGCATAAGCAACGACCTCTTAGGTGGGCCCCGCGGCATGGCTAGTCCGGCCTACGACATGCATCCGATAGTCTGACACCCGAGCTACCTCGTTATGGTGGAGGTTGGTCGGTACCTTGCTAGGAGGCCACCCTCCCATGCTCTCCAAGAGGCTTCAAGAGAAGCAATATGTGTATTGTATCCCACATTGGAAATATAGAATAGATGGGGACTTCCTTTAGCTATAAGAGGAAGTCCTCCCCTTCTTAGAGGAGAATGGATCCATGATCCCCACACTTGTATCACTTGACCTCACTCATAGTAAAATATCTAAGTGGACGTAGCCTTGCCTCAAGGGCAAGGTGAACCACTATACATGCGGTGCATGTCATCTCTCTCTCTCTCCCCCCATCAGGCTTCTTAGTTACCGTATTCTTCAACATAAACATTGGCGCTAGAAGGAGGGTCCCTAGGTTTGGGTATGAACCTTTGACCTTGAGTAAGGGTCATGCACGGGTACTATAAGCTTCCGGGTACATGAACCATTGATTACATGAGCCCAAACTCCACTCTTCTCCGGGACTCATGAGTAGGCGGGTACATGCAGGACCCCGCACCCTCATAGCTCATCACCGTACTCATGTGTCATTTCTACCACCAAGGTCCAATTTCAGTAGTACCCGACTGGGACTCGTTGAGAAGATCCCGCTTTTGGTCCTCTTCCAACATCCAATCTGTCCGGCAACTCTGATGCAGATAAATTTTCGGGCGGTAACCTCATCAACTCATTGGCCCAGCGCGGCAGCAGCCTCACCTCTTCCCGGTGATCCCCAGATGAGAAATCCTCTATGGGCACCCATACTCTGGTGGCTTCTTTTCTTCACCTCACGGAGACTCAGCCTTGGATGCTTGGTAAACCATCTCCCCGACCGGGACCTTCACCAACTCAATTCTCTCAAGCATCACACTATAGAAAAAAAAAAGGTGGTTCTGCTCAGGGCACCTGGGAAGGTTTGGACACCCAACCCACCCCGGTGATCATCACCACTATCTCGGTGACCCCTCACCGGCAACACCGTCTCGAGGACACCTTTACTTCCCAGCAGCAATTTACCGGTACACGGTAAGTCTACGTACCGGTACCCTGTATCCCATACCGCGAGCCCTTCATCAACGGGTACTGCTGTCAACGAGTTCTTAAGGCCCATACCAGCACCCATCATCATCGAGTCGAACACTGAGCATCTCTCCCACACCTCCTAACCTCAACAACTCCTGGTAACAGACTTATCTCTCTCCTGCTCTCGTACATGTCATGATTAGGAGCCTGGTACCCGAAAATGATCTAGGCACCCATGCCTCCTCCCGGATTGTCATCACCGACAACCTCAATCTCTGGCACTACCCGGTAACCAACAGCCTACCCCAGTACCCCAGTACCCGGTAACCTCAATTTCTGCTTCCAAATTCACGAACTCTGGTACCCGGAAGTGGAACTTCACCTCTCAACGATCCTCGAACAGCCTCATGTCTCCTGTCTCATACACACCGGTCAGAACTCAGCAGCTTGCTTACCGGCAACTTATCTTACCAGCAGTCCTATGGACACTATCTTCTCTAGGTACCCGCTGGTCTCACCAACCCGAAAATAGCTGCCGGCACCCTGTGTTCAGCCACCAACTCTTAGCAAAGAGTTGCTTGTCCCAAAAAAAAAAGAGGGTCTCGGCTCCTGGGAAACTAGTCTGGACACCCACCTTCCCATCCCGGCAGACTGTCACCGGTAGCTTCCTCAACTCCCGGTGCCTTGCTTCACTCCCACTTCACCTCGCAACAAGGTCATAACAGCTCCTACCGGTGTCTCATCACATAGCAGCACTTCCCGGTGGCATAATTTTTCCTCCTAGAGACAATCCCGGCAGGCTCACCGGTAGCCTCCATTGGCCTTTGAAATTTGATAGAGCCCGGTGTCTCCTCCCCATGGGAGAAGAAGAACCAGAGCCTAATATGGCTGAGCAGACCCAGCATCAATCAACCAAGATCGCTCTGAATAATTCCAGCCTTCTCCAAATCCGAGTTTGATTCGGCGATCAAGACGGAGAGCTAGCTGCCTCTAGCGCTCGTACTCATATGATGCTATAGTTTGAATATCCCACCAACAACAGACAGCCAAGCAGATAAGTCTTTGGCTCTCGTCTCATATATTAGTATATTGATCGATACCACGCTTTAAACATCTGTCATAGGCCACTATTACTGAGCATGGCTATATATCGAACATGGCAGCATATTTTTAAAACATCACACTAAAGTCATCAATACGTGTTTACATGTGCCACTTGACCAAGTTCAAAGCATAGGACCAGTTCATGCATGGTCCTCACCGTGGGGACACATGTCAAACTTGTCTAGCTATGACACCATCCATTGGTACCAACCAATATGCATGATCCCGTACATGTACACTTGCGAAATATACACACACACGCCAGTCAAGCACATTTGCTCTAGTCATATGCGGCCCACCACACCACATGCACAAATATATTACTCCAGATAACATCAATTCTATGTGATATGTTGTTAGTTATACTACCATGACTACCCATTATCTATAATATAAAGGGCGTCAACTGTTCACAGGCGCGCCACTGTTCATTCGAGCCAGAATTAAATGACTATTTTGCCCTCATTTTTTTAAAAAAATTACGGGTTGCCACGATCCAATTATATAGACACCGATTGACCGACTATCTGCAAATCTTCTCATCCTGTATCTGGAAATCTCGATGCTTTTATTTGCACCGACCAATTTCCACCGACAAGAGCCTTCTATCTACCCGATCTAGAAGCCTCTGTTACACCGACAGAAGGCTATATATACTGAAATTATCTGACAATTTCGGGTTGCTACAATGAGTCCAGAAACCCGTCAAGCAGAAAAAGAAGAGAGAGATATAGATTCAGGAAGTCTTGCAGTAGATCTTGCGTTGTTGTTGTGATTGAAAGAAACACCGGAGAGACGAAGGTGATAGGAAGTCTTGCAATAGTAGATCTTCCGTTTTTGGAATCAAAAGAAGAAGGAAAGAGGTGTGTAATGGGAGATGGTGTTCTAACAATATGTGTAGTTTTGTGGTTTTGAATGGATGATTTTTGTTGTGCTTGGGTTTTAATTGATGTTGGTTTCTATGGGTATTGATTTTGGTTTCCATGTGTTTGGGTGTTGTTCTGTGGTTTTCAATGGATGGTTTTTGTTGATGTTTTGATTTTTTGTTGTTATTTGGTGATCGCTATATTTGAATGATAGGATACTTTACAAAATTTTTGCATAATTGGTGGTTTAAGGATTGTGTTTCTATGAAAGTTGAGCCGAAGAAGAAGACAAAATTGTGTTCGTGTTTCTTTAATTGATTAGTTGATAATTGTGTGTGTTCTAAGGTTATCAAGGTTAGTCACTGAGATCAACACTGATAAAATTATATGGTGAGGAACTATAGTATGGTATAAACTATCGGAGAAAGATTCTAACTCAATACAATCAGTACAAAGCAATAAAGATTAATCTTTTTGTCAAATACTTATGATCATTTGGTTTACTGATTTGTAGTTTTCCTTTTGAACAGCAGCCAATCTCAGATTCTGCTGATAATCTGAGAAAAGAAAACTAAAGATACTATTTTTGTTATTTCTTTTTTATTCTTTAGCTATTCTTTGATTTTAATGGAATTTACAGGACCTTAGTGATTCGGAGGAGCATAAGAAGAGTGCTTTGAGTCTGGCTTTATTTGGGGCTGCTTACTTACAGACATTACTCTCTAGGTCAGTCAAGTAATTAAATTTATGTTTTAGTTGAATTCCTGATCTTCTTTGTGAGTTCGAATGAATTACCTTTCTAGCATTCAATCATTTTGAAGGACAACTATTTCTTTTCTTTACTTCTGGTATGCCTGAATGAATACTTTTTAATATTTTCCATGAACTTGCATATATGATTACTTCTAAAAATAAGAAGAAGAAAAAAGAACAACATGAAAAAGTTCTCGAGAGTGGTTTAAGTCTCTGTTTTGATTCTATTACTCTTATTACTTTGGTAGTTTGATTCGATGCTATATGCTTTGATTTATAATTTGGGGCCTTCTTTAGTAATAAGCTCTCTATTCAATTTGGTTTTCTCTTATAGTTATTTGATTTTCTGTATTTCATGGCGATCCTAATGTAACTATGTTATTTGATTTTCTATTTTAGAGGTTTTCATCAAGTCTGCTGTTCTCAATCCTAATGTAACTATGATCTTAAAGTCTGCTATTATTAATAGTTATGATCTTAAAGTCTGCTGTTGGAGGTTTTAGACTATTATGCATCTGCTACCTAAATATGATAATCTCCTTAAATCTATATTAGTGTTGCCTCATGTTGTCTGGAGATTTTCTGGCATTGCAAGTGACAAATCATATGTAGTGGTAGGTAAAATTGAAACTGAAACACACAAAGTACAGACAGTTGGTAATTGTTCTTACACTTCTGAAGGTTGGGCCAACTTGATTCACTTTTAATAGGTCATACTCATACCTTCTGCCCAATTTAACATTGTGGAGTAGATTATTAGCCACGGGAATTCTACAGTCCTCTCATCTTTAATGGAAAAAGTCTGCGCAGAGCCGGAGAATTTGGAGGCTCAAGACAAATTAAATTAATGGGACTTAGGAGTTGGGATTTTTTAGCTTTTTTTTATATTTTGTCTACACCTTTTAGTACGTTTAACTATTTTTTTTTATCTAAGTGATACAAAGCAGGAAAAAAAAAAATTGAAATAAAATTAGAGTTTTATGTAAGCTGCTCTTTCAGCTTCTCTCTTCTTTTCTGAGCCTAAACTTGAACTTCCTAATATCCATGATGTTATAGTACTACTTTTCCTTTTGTTTTTTCTTTTTCTTTTTTTAAGCAGTAAAATGGAGGCGGAAGACTGGAAGTTGTACATATCATATATTAATTTAAGGATTAATTGCATGGAACTAGATTCCTAGAAGTAGTCGAAAAGGCTTAAAACTTCCCAGTTTTTATTATACATATCGTACCATTCCCACATGCAAAGGGATGATCCATTATGCCTTGAGAAGGTAGGCATCAACCTTTTTATTGAGAATGAGGACAAAGTCCAGATACTTACTTAGTTTTGATTGAGTATTTTTTTTTTTTTTCAATTTTATGTATCTCTGATTTCTAGAAACTTTGAATTTGGTGACCTTTAGTCCACTTTCAGAATCCCAGCAACCAAAAGAAGCGTTAGTTTTTTCCTAACCAAATATTAATTGGAATGGAACAACTGAACTAGGAATTGATATTGCTTTAGCAAGGTCTGTAGTCCTTTAGACTTAAAAATTAATTTTAGAACTTAACATTGGAAAGTTTGTTATTCTAAGTGAAAATCCACATGGGTTTACAATATATTAGACTTATTCTATTTTCCATGATGATCATATAAAAAATTTACCATTTTCAATCATAAATAGATCTTCGTTTATACCTTGAACACTATTTTCAGCATTACCTCTGAATTCGGTCTCACTCTGACATTGATTATCTTTTTCATTAATCTCTCGGCAAAACACTGTCATAAAAGAATCATATAATATGAATTAATTTTTATAAACATGCATAAATACCAATATTTAACAAAGCATAAATACCATGACTTTATCTTAATAGTGATTGATTCCACTTATTATGATTTGAATATCTTTAACTTGATGTAATTATTCATTTATCAACTCAACATAATGGTGACTCCGATTTAATTTTTTGTTCTTACTTTGATCATCATTGATTGAAGTATTAATATAGAAAATTTGCTTTCCATGTATAATCCCTTATCGAACATTGTATCTCTATTGTCTATGCTTCATATCTTTAATCTGTCATGTGAATGTTGGATTTGTACATATTTAGCTGAATATATCTGTCTATCAGTTTATCTAAGTAATCGCTTTTTACAATCGTCCTACGTTCCTATATGTGTATTGATTGATAAATTATAGTGGGTGAGGATTATTATGATCTAAAATTTTCATTGGATTGCACCTGTGAATACAGAGATGGCAGCTAAAAGTGCCAAGAGAGGGATAAAGAGGTTCTTAGAACCATCTACTGGTGACAGAGTTGTTCAAGAAAAATCTGAATATGGTCATGTCAGATCAAAAAGATTGAAAAGAAGTGAGTATAGCTTTTATGCTTTCTGAAACATTGATATTTATACGTAGTGTCAAGAAAAGCAGCTAGAACAATTATTTTTTTGGGTAAATTCTGCTGCATTTTTGATCACTGAATTTCAGTTGATTCTACAGCAAAGCAGTGGGAGCAATTAATTTTTTGAAGTACTACTCAAGTAAGTTTTGCTCCACTGAATGTACTACAACAAAAATGTAAAAAGGCAAAACATTGTACTCTCTCAGTTATGTGTAATATCTAATGATATCAAAGTAGTTATTAATCATATCTACTCTCTATTGTTCAGAGATACATGCAGCAAATGTCCTGTGTAATCAACTAATCAGTACAATATTATTATTTTCATATTAATACCAACTTTATCATATATAGTATTTTCGTAAAAATACTAACTTTATCATTTCTCTGGAAATTTTCATACAGGAACTGCAGAAACTAAAAAATCACATCTTTCAGCAGAAAACAAAGAAATCACCTCTTTCAGTAAAACGATTATAGTTACAATTCATATCCCGCAGCAAAGCGCGGGCATTTTTACTAGTAGATTACTATTAATTGCATGATTACTGTGGCCGTGCAACTTACGTGATCAGTAGGCTTTTATGTGTTACCCATCATTATTTCTCAAATCTTATTAAGCATGATTACATAACCTTTCAATCAAGGCATATATGTACTATTTTTGTGCACCAACAGACCTCTGGCAACACATACCATGACTCCACAAATTATGTCGTGTAATTTACATGTCATAGCCACATTAATTAGTTACGGGCTTTGGCAAATTATCATGCGCCTCATAATTATATATTCCCTACTAGTCACACTATGGGCTAAACATCCATTTTTGTTTTGAGATAGCTTGATCACTCAAACCGGATATATTATCGGCACTACACTGTGAGATCACTTTTCAAAACAGGGAAATCTTATACTCGGACAACTCCGTCATTGCTTACAATGTTTATATCATTTTCAATCAGCTCCAGATAAGTTCTCACTTATGCATCACTTAAATTTGACCTCATACACATGCTTTACATGCTTCAATAACGATTTCTATAATCTAAGCATGCTTATGATATTTGATAATTTCGATATCATATCTATTATGCCTATGTATTAATGTCATGCTTTATTTAATTGCCCGTCAATTAAAATTACTACATGCATTCATGCGGCACTTAAAATCCTCGCTCCAAGCGCGGTACCCCCAAGGGGTAAGCCAAGGTCATGTCCTTACAAAATCCTCTCCAATCGGTGAGGTACCCCAGCGGGGTTACGAGGCCAATGCCATTATATATTCTACACGGGGCCACGCCACCGGGTACCGGAGCCCAACGCTACCGGATACCCCAATGGGGTTACCAGGCCACAACCATCATCCTACCCGGGGCCACGCCACCGGATACCCCATCGGGTACTAGAGGCTCAAATCCTCATTCTACCCGGAGCCACGCCACCGGGTACCGGAGGCCTATAGGCCCTCACTCAACCCCATTGGGTTAAGGAGGCTCAAAATCCTCATTCTACCCAGGGCCACCCCACCGGGTACCGGAGGCCTACATGCCCTCACTCAACCCCATTGGGTTAAGGAGGCTCAAAATCGTCATTCTACTCGGGGCCACGCCACCTGGTACCGAAGGCCTACAGGCCCTCACTCAACCCCATTGGGTTAAGGAGGCTCAAGTCCTCATTCTACCCGGGGCCACGCCACCAGGTACAGGAGGCCAAAGCTACTGGACACCCCAACGGGGTTACGAGGCTATAGCCATCATCCTACCCGGGGACACGCCACCGGGTACCAGAGGCCAACGCCACTGGATACCCCAACGGGGTTACGAGGTACAAACCCTCATTCTAACCGGGTACCAGAGGCCCAAGGCCAGACAACCCTCATCGGGTACCGGAGGCCCAAGGCCAGACAACCCTCACAGGGTACCGGAGGCCCAAGGCCAGATAACCCTCATCGGGTACCGGAGGCCCAAGGCCAGACACCCTCATCGGGTACCGGAGGCCCAAGGCCAGAAATACTCTATCGGGTACGAGACACCAATCTCTCACCCCACCGGGATCATTGGATCAATCACCCCATTGAGTACCGGAGCCACCAAGCCCTCACGCTACCCATCGGGTACCAGAGGGACCATGCCCTCACGTTACCCCATCGGGTACCAGAGGGAGCAAGCCCTCACGTTATCCCATCGGGTATCGGAGCCAGCAAGCCTTCACGCTACCCCATTGGGTACCAGAGGGAGCAAGCCCTCACGTTACCCCATCAGGTACCAAAGTTGTTGCACACGAGGCCTACAGGCCCTCATAAATCCTCTACACGAGCGAGGTATCCCAACGGGATTACTAAAGGGTAGCTCCCTTACATTAAACCAAGGTCCAGTTCCTTGCATTAAAATCCTCGCCCTGAGTGAGGTATCCCCAGAGGTTAAGCCAAAATCCTCATTCCCCTTCCGGGTATCAGAGGCTCAAATCCTCATTCTACCCTTCCGGGTATCAGAGGCTTAAGTCCTCAATCTACCCTTCTGGGTACCAGGGTACCAGAGGCTCAAGTCCTCAATCTACCCTTCTGAGTATCAGAGGCTCAAATCCTCATTCTACCCTTCCGGGTATCAGAGGCTCAAGTCCTCAATCTACCCTTCCGGGTATCAGAGACCCAAATCCTCATTTTACCCCATCGGGTACCATAGGCTCAAACCCTCAGAAAACCCCACTTGGTACCGGAGGCGGGGTAAGCCAAGGTCCAGTCCCTTGCTTCTGAGTCATCTCACCTCCCGAGCGTTCTGTACACTTGGGGGACTTATTCATACCACTTATCATAAGTGGAGGTAGTACCCGACCGGGACTATCATTGAGCTTCACGCTCATACTTTTCCTGCTACGGTCTATTAATGGAAATATTGAAATTTTTCACCTATTGTTGACCGCAACAATTAAATTTCTTTTACATCCCATTAATAAGACTATAAGACAAAACTCACACAACCTACTGCTCGCTCAATTTGAGCGAGCGCAATTCTTACACGCTCATACTCAGGGACTATCATGGTCTTGCCATAATCTCGCTAGTATGACACGTAACTTTGATACCGAAGCTTCATTCTTAGCCTCACCGGCATCATCGAACATAATCTAAGTCCGAATTCCCGTTTTACTAATTACGTGACTTGGGGGACTCGGATAGTAACAACACTCCCGATCCTAACACATGTGCATCACGTACATACAACATTTACATATCATTGTGTCTTCCCATGTTCATCACACATCTTCGCATCATGCATCTCATAAACGTTCGTGCACCTCGATATATTTGACTCAAATGTCACTTCGATTGCCCTAGCGCAGTCAATATGCTTTTTGTGCACTCTCATCTTATTTGCAGGTACTAGCTTGATGAGGACCCCGAGGCACCAACATACCCGTAGAGTCCCTTCTTACGTACGGAGTTGGGGGACTAGTATGGGTATGGTGTTCAACAAGGTCATCACTCATACTTGGCGGCATCATACTTAAACTCCCCAACCAAGAAGCGCCTCTTACTCGGGAACTTGGGAGACTTGTACATACCGCTTATATCACATACCGCTAAGCATAAGCAACGACCTCTTAGGTGGGCCCCGCGGCATGGCTAGTCCTGCCTACGACATGCATCGGATAGTCCGACACCCGAGCTACCTCGCTATGGTGGAGGTCGGCCGGTACCTTGCTAGGAGGCCACCCTCCCATGCTCTCCAAGAGGCTTGCCTCAAGGGAAATATAGAATAGATGGGGACTTCCTTTAGCTATAAGAGGAAGTCTTCCCCTTCTTAGAGAAGGATGGATCCATGATCCCCACACTTGTATCACTACAAAGGTCACTTGACCTCACTCATAGTAAAATATCTAAGTGGACGTAACCTTGCCTCAAGGGAAAGGTGAACCACTATACATGCGGTGCACGTCATCTCTCTCTCTCTCTCTCTCCCCATCATGCTTCTTAGTTACCGTATTCTTCAACAGAAACATCTTGTTTGCTGCTTCGACTTGGTCATTGGTTTGGGGGTGAGCGACAGATGCAAAGCTCATCTTGTTTGCTGCTTCTTTGTTGTTGAACTGTGTGCCATTATCTGTGATGATGGTGTGGGGGATGCCGTAGTGCAGTATATGTTCTTCAAGAGGAAGTGGGTTACCTTGGCGGTAGTTATTGCCGTCAGTGTTCTGCCTCGATCCACTTGCTGTTATAGTCGATGGCGACAATGATGTATTTGAACTGAACCTTGCCGGTTGGAAATTTTCCCAGCAAATCCAGGCCCCAGGTGGAGTGAATCCATGGACCAATGATGATTGACAGAGGTTCCTTCGGGGCATGGGGGAGGTCAGCGTATTGCTGACATTTGTGACAAGACCTTGACACCCTTCTGGCATCGTCGCCATATGTTCTTCTAGAGGAAGTGGGTTACCTTGGCGGTAGTTATTGTCGTCAGTGTTCTGCCTCGATCGACTTGCTGTTATAGTCGATGGCGACAATGATGTATTTGAACTGACCCTTGGCGGTTGGAAATTTTCCCAGCAAATCCAGGCCCCAGGTGGATTGAATCCATGGACCAATGATGATTGACAGAGGTTCCGCCGGGGCATGGGGGAGGTCAGCGTATTGCTGACATTTGTGACAAGACCTTGACACCCTTCTGGCATCGTCGCCATATGTTCTTCCAGAGGAAGTGGGTTACCTTGGCGGTAGTTATTGTCGTTGTTTCTGGTGGATTTCTCCGGGTACCTCACACAGAATGCTATACCGACCGGGGTACCGATCAAGCTCCTAAATCCTGTATCAAGAACACAACGTTAGAGGGGTAAACCGTATCGGACGGTTTACACCTCTCCGATGCCTGAGTGAGAAACTAATAGATGTTTATCAAGTAAATAGTGGACAAAGGAGTTATGATAGGAGCATAAAATGCTACAAATATAATATGCAATCCTTTACATTTTTCTTGGCTATTTTCTTTAAAAAATCAATTTTAACTTTGTTTTCTTTTTAGGTAGTTCGTGGAGTGATTCAAGAAAAATAAGAGCTTAAAGAGAGAAACAAAGCCATGGATCGTGAAGTAATGATGCAGAGGACCAAGTTTGATCAACCATTTGGCCAGAAATTACAAGGGAAGTACACGGAAAAGGTTGTGCAAAACAGTTGCTGCAAAGCAGAAAACTGCTGTTTCAGAATCAGCTTTCTGGGAACGGTTTTGAGGAGCAATTCTTGCATCATTCCATCTGCACCTTTGCTGAAAAGGTCAGCGATCCTTGAAGACATGATGTTATACTTCAAACTACAGCTAAATAACTGGTCAGAAGTATCAACAAGGCAGTAGGAAACCAAGCGCAAAGTAGGCTTCCCGATAAGGCAGAAACTGTCAGCTTTTCACGAAGCTTTTTGGGAGATCTTTTCCGGCTATTTTCTTGGAGTTCTTGCAGAAGGTTGTTGATCAATGTAGAATATAAGATGTCATAGAGCACGTGGGAGTCAAGAACCATCCAGAAACTTGTCAAGACGAAGTCGTTCCTTGTTCAAGAAGGAAGCTTCAGAGACAGAAATTGAATCCTAGTCAAAACAGGGCATTTTGGCCGAGATTCTTCTTTGGACGGATTTCCAGGGCATTTTTGGAAGGTTATTGCTGCTGAAAATATGAAGGAGAGTCCTAGAATGATTCATCAAGATTTTGGGAAGATTATTAAGGCTTGAAAATCATTTAATTATGCACCAAGTAGAGTAATCCTCAAGCAACTAGGGGAGGTTTTCAAAGGATTGTTGAAGAAGGAAACTAGGGCTGAACTTCTCCTATATATATTGAGCTTCTGCACACGTTGAAGAGGACCACGCCTTTCACCTTCTCTTCTATCTCTCTTTCTCATTCATCCGCCACCATATTTTTCTTCTTTTTCTCTATTTGTTGTATTTTGGTTTTTAAAACGATGTGTGGCTAGTTACCTTTTGTTAGGGGCAAGGTTTGAAGCCCCAATTATGTAGAACATATGTTTGGTTAAATCTAGTTTCTTGATCTTTGGTGTGAATTGGTTGTTTATTTCCGCTTGATTGAAAACTTTTATGTGTGTGTGTTTTATGGTCGCGAACATAGGATTTATGCATGTAATTGGAGCTAGGTTTAGAAAATAATTCACCTAATCGTCCTGTTTTCTAATCCACAAGTATGCAAGGCTTTGAACAAAAGTTGATGTTTTAAACAAATAGAAGAGCATGCTAGGTAGGCGTTCCACACTAGACTGCAACTCTATAATCAATCGTTTCCATGAGATCTTAATGCTTCAAATATGTTGACACTATATGTGTTGTTGATAGGATAGCGTTCTATACCTTGATTGCATGTTTGATAGGCTTAGCTATTGTGCGTTCACGTAGACTAAGTAATTAGGGAAACATTAATAAGGGACATGATCTGCTCCGACTTGTTTCTTGGTTGGTTTCTGTTTACACCTTAGTAATTGAATCTAGGTTAACTTAATATTGTTTGAAAGTAATTGGTGGTGGATTTCCAAGTCTCTAACATGTTCTCCATCTTATTTTCTCAAAACCAAAAATCAAAATTGTTTTCCTTTTGTTTTCTCTTTTATTTTTGTAAAAACCAAAATCCCCAGAATATTTGTTCTTGTTTAGGATTGCAACGCACCCTTCTATCCCCATCTTGTCCTGCCATCTTTTTCCCTCTTTGACGTTTTTCTTTTTCTTAGTTTTGTTATTTGTTTTCTGCTTTAGTTAGTTTAGTTTTGTTTTATTTTGTGTGAATTATAAAGTTACCCTCAATCCCCGGCTTGAACGATCCCTGCTTACTCTATATTGCTAACGACTACATCTTGCAGAGTTAAGTTGAGCGCATGTTTTTAGCGTATCAAGTTATTACCTGTGAAAGGTGGTTGTGCTAATGTCTTTATATTCGAGCACAGGAGAGGAGTCTCCCCTATCCTCGATGTGGGACACAGGTCCTTCTGATGTCATCTCAGTCTTGTGTATAGATGGGCTGTGCTGGCCTTGCCCTGGGCCCTGGGTGTCCGGGGTGGCATCCCTTGTGAGGCCCCCCATTGTGGGTTGTGAACCCGGCCCATGGCATAGTCCCTGGGAGTACCGATGGGGCCAAGCCGATACTGCCAAACCTAGTTGACTCCCCAGTATGTACAAGTCCCCCAAGTTCCCGTTCAAGATGTTTCTTGGGTGGGGACTTTATTTTGTCTCAAGGTTTGGCACTAGTGTGCCTATAGGTAGTCCCCCAAGTTCACTCATAAAAGAAATCTTGAGCGGGCTACGCTGTAGGTAAAAGCTGCCAACGCCCTGGAACAGGATCAGGGTTGAGTCTGGTACTTGGGGTAGAGAGAGGACTTGGCTCTTATACCCGATGGGGTAGAAAATTTGAGCCTCCGGTACCCAATAGGGTACAGAGAGGACTTGTCTCTGATACCCGATAGGGTAGAAAATTTGAGCCTCCGGTACCCAATGGGGTAGAGAGAGGACTTGGCTCTCATACCCGATGGGGTAGAAAATTGAGCCTCCGGTACCCAATGGGGTAGAGAGAGGACTTGGCTCTGATACCCAATGGGGTAGAAAATTTGAGCCTCCGGTACCCAATGGGGTACAGAGAGGACTTGGCTCTGATACCCGATGGGGTAGAAAATTTGAGCCTCCGGTACCCAATGGGGTAGAGAGAGGACTTGGCTCTCATACCCGATGGGGTAGAAAATTGAGCCTCCGGTACCCAATGGGGTAGAGAGAGGACTTGGCTCTCATACCCGATGGGGTAGGTGGTGCATGTCGGCCACGTGGAGCAGACTGGGTTGAGCAATAAATGCCCATCCTTTCGCCTGCCAAAGCTTCGAGAAATGGGGGGAGGCGTGGGACACATGTAGCGATCCTATGGTTGAGGGCTCTTCGGTTTCGACGGCCCTGATGCATTGGAGATTGAAGTTAAGAGGGAAACCGATTGTTTTCCCTCACTTTCGTGAAAAAGAAGCTCAGAAGACTTGGAAGATTTGCAGTGAGGAGAAAGGGAGAGCCAAGGGAGAAGTGCGCGTGCTTATGGAGTGATAGATCGACCGTCTACCGAAGAAGAGGTTAGATCTCTCGCTCCGCCATGGATGTTTTCTGTTTGTGTGTTTGGTCTTCTTGTTTGCATAAAGACAGAAAACGAACAATGCTAGTGTGGTTTTCTTTTTGTTTTTAGATTTTTGGGTCTGTTCCATTCGCTGGGTTTTGCTTTGAAGTGGGGAGTAATCCGTGCTTCGAAATGGTCTTGGTTTTGCATGAATTTCTGGGTATTTCTGGGTTTTGGCTTGAATTTCTGGGTTATTTCTGGGTTTTGGCTTGAATTTCTGGGTTTTTCTGGGTTTCGGTTAGGCTAACCCTTGTGCTTCTGGTTCCAGATAGCGAGATTTGAGGTCCCCGGTACCGTAGTTAGGATGGAATTAGAAGCCAGGGGTGGGGATACGGGATCGTTGTACCAGTCTTCTGCCAGGCAAGCTGAAGTGGATATCGACCGGTACTTAGGCCGAGTAGATCAATTAGCAGAGAACACGGGATCCTCGACTGGGGTGTTTTCGGAGAGTTGTGAGGAGTCCGACGAGGGTGAGAGCGAGGGTGGATCTGCGGAGGCCCCGGTAGTCACAGTGGCCATTCTGGAAGGCATACCGAAGCCGAGGTATACACTTGCGGATGGGACCTTATGCGACGAGCTCGGGAGAAGTATGACGATGAAGGAGATTATCGACATGCGACTGAAGTGGGGGATACCGGACGCGGTTGAGCTTAGGCCTCTCAGGGATGGAGAGATGGCCTCGAATCCTGCCCCGGGGTGGGTGGCGCTGCACGAGAATCAGTTCCACCAAGGGTTATTGCTACCGCTGCCCCGGTGCCTACAGTATCTGCTGCGGATGCTGAACCTATCACCGGGGCAGCTGACCCCGAATGTCATTCGCCAAATATACAGTATGATGGCTATGTGGGACTTGTGCCAACAAGGGTGGCCCTCCATAAATGAATTCCGCGCGGTACATCGGGTACTGTACTCAAGGAAGCAGTCTTGTGCGGGTACGGTTACATTTGCCACTAGGGATTACGAACCACTAGTTATCGACATGCCTTCCTCGATGAGCAAAAGGTGGAGGAACAAAGTGTTCCTAGCTGGGGGCGGTGGCAAATTAAGAATAAGAAGAGGCAACTGATCGGTACTTTCCAAGCTATCGGGGACCAGTCCTATACTCTATCCGAAGTAGAAAGGAAGAGGATAGCTCGGGTATATGCTGTTTGGTCAGAGAGAGAGAAGCTCTTATAGATTCATCCGGCACTCGATACTTTATAGGCTAGGGCTAGGGTGGCTCCCCGGTAAGGGATTATATATAATATTTTTGTGTCACTCCTCCCTATGTACTTTCGACTAATCTTTGAACTGATTGCAGTGAAAGCGCCGAAGAGGAAACCTCGGAAAGGCAAGGAGGAGGACAGGATGGATGATGCCCAATTGATGGATATGCTGATGGGCCAGGGGGAAGATGCCCTTCACATCGATGTCTACCTAGGGTCAAAAGGTACAAGTCGGTCAATCGAAGAAGCCCTTCTGGAGATCATCGATGAGGGATATGGTGAACCTGACCCCAACGCTCCCGTGACCCACGTCGCGCAGCCCTCCATGGCCTACGTTGTCACGATAGATGACACCGGGACGGGAAAGGTACCGGTCTCCGTGCCTATTTCCTCTCGTTCCACTGGGAGCGATGAGGCATTGCTTCCTGGTGAGAAGAAGAGATCCCATAGGCACCGGCATCGAAGTGATAAGGAGGTGACGTACACTGGCCGGGATGTCCAAGGTTTTGGTGCGAAGAGGCAGAAGAAAGATAACTCGGGACCAGAGTCGTCGCCTTCGCTTGGCTTATTATCTCCTGCCATTCCGGTAATCCCCAAGAAGCCCATCAAGCAGCTGCTGAGCGAGTACGGGGTTGTCGATGAAAATTTCGTGCGGTCCGTGCTTGGTGACCTGAAGGATATTGACCTCGACCGAGTTCGGGCCAAGGATAATACGCCTCTGGAGAATCGCCGTCTTGCCCGGGAATCCATGATGCTGGTATGTCTTGTTTCATTTTCTGCAAACGATTTTTATTATATACTTTTTAATTGGTGTATTTGCAGGCACTCTTCAATGTGTACGCCATTGACGCCAGCAAGGAAGATACTCATCTGAAGGAAGAGGTTAGCAATCTCTCCGGGCAGGTGAAGTATCTTCACGACGAGAAGGCCAAGCTGGAGAAGCAGCAGGACTCATTGAAGGTTGAGATGGCCGCCGCTAAGCAGCGCATCGCGGAGCTTGAGGGTGAAGTCTCTGAGGCGCGGGAAGAGGTAAAAAACGCCCGGGACTCCGAGAAAAGAGCTGCAGAGTCCGCCGTGTCATGGAAGGAGAAGGCAGACCACCTGGAGGATCGCCTTCCCGTGGAGAGGCACGAGGCCGTGGAGGAGTACAAGTCCTCGGAAGAGCTTATCGCTATGATGGCTGCTGCCCAAGATAAGGCTATTATCATGAAATTCAAGGAGTGGGTGGCGGCCGGGTATTTAGATGAAGCTAAATTCAGGCGGGGTCTCCTGGAGAAAAAGAAGAAAGATCTGGAGGCGGCGGCCAAGTCTGGTGCCGGAGGGTCCCAGAGTACAGGTGGCGAGCGGTTGTAAATAAATTTTTTATTTTTTATTTATTATCCGTTTGAGCAATTGTCTAATTCTGTCTGGTAGTCCAGGCTTTTTTGTGAATGGGAACATCCTGAATTTGAATGGGAATTGGAAAGGAATTAAAATTTCTAGGATTTTCGTACCCTTAAGCATTTGTTTGCATCACTTATTACTGGAATAGAGTAACTGACAATAGCTATGTCCGGGAATGTCCAGGGTAGGTAAAAAAAATGCTAGAAATGGTCTGAATAATTCATTTTTCCATTCAAATACCACACGGTGGTTAAATACAGAATGAGTACCCAATGGGTAGCTTGCCATAGCTGTATGTTCAAAAAGCAAAAGCTAGGACAAGATGCTCCCGGAGCTACTTGTAGTAATACCGCAGGCGCTGGGTATTCCATGGATGCCTGGAAACGACCCTGTTCATGTCCCGGATGAAAAAGGTTGCGGGACCTACCTCTTCAATGATCTCGTAAGGGCCTGTCCAGGATGGATCCAGTCCCCGGGGCTCTGGGTAGACTTGCTTCATGTACATACCTCCAACAATATGGAGATTTGCTATCTCACCAAGCATAAGTAACACCCTCTTTGGGACACCCACAAGCCATGGTGAGGCCCAACCGCTACTTGCACCTTGTAGCCCTATGTTCAAGCTACGCTACGGTATCCGGAAGTCGCAAATCCGTCGCCGGGAAGCCACCTTTCCGGCCTTGCCAAGTTGCCTCCACACTAGGCATTTCTACACTAGAATAGTTATCTATGCTTTTCCCACATCGAAAACCATGTAAAGGAGATGGCTTCCTTCACCTATAAGAGGAATGCCTCCTCCCACTTAAACACGATCCAATCCCATTACATCTCTTGTAATCTTGTTAGGCCGCAAGGCTCGACACACTAGTGCACATTCAAGTGAACGTAGTTTCCCGCTAAGGCGGGACACGAACCACTATACATCTTGTGTCACTCTCTCACTCTCTTTACTTATCGTTAATTAGATCCCCACGGATCCAAGCATTAACATTGGCGCCGTCTGTGGGAAGCCAACACAAAGGCTTCGTCACTTACCATTGAGTTAAGTCATCTTAACCGAGCTCAAAATAATTTCTTTCTTTGAGTCATATAATTGATATTCTTAGTGGCAACTTGTGCCATCTACCAAGTCAACCCTTGGTCAACGCCGGTCAGGTCCTGTCAACGCCCATCGGTCCGGTCAACGCCGAACATAGCAGGTCAACGCTAGCTAAAACAGGTCAACTACAAAAAAAAAAAAAAAAAAAAAATTTGCCGCTCACTACTCTGGACACCCAGAAAACTTCTCTGGGCACCCAAGTACCAAACTTCAATCATCATCAGCGGCTCTGCTCCGCCAGCCCCGCATTGCTTCCGCTAGCAGCCAGCCCGCTCAACCCAAACCAGCGTCTTCGCTCAGTCCAACTCCGGCAATCCTGCTGCCAGCTACTTACCACCTCCAGCTGCCATCAACGGCATGACAGGTTCCAGCTTCCGAGCTTCACCACTAGCCTCGAACCAGCGGAACTAGCCAACCTCCGCCACACTGTACACCGCTAGGAGATGCTAGCAGCAAACCTCCGCTGAGCACCACCGCTAGCTGGAGCTTCATCAAAGCTCCGCTCCGCCAGCCCAGTGCTCCGCTCCGCCAAGCTTCTCCGCCGTCCAAGAGCTCCGCTAGCCATTACGAGTCTCCGCCGAACTCGTCAGTCCGCCAAACTTGCACCAAACTGCCGGCCAAGCTTTCACCGCCAACTTCTGTCAGCGGCACCGCTGAACACCCAACCCCCAGTCGTGGCACCGCTAAACACCAGCAACGCCATCTCCTCCTAACAAGGCTAGCGTTCAGCGGCCAGCCCAGCATCCCCCGCCAGCAAGGCTCTTCCGCTAGCAATTCCCAGCGGTCATCTGCCGCTAGCTACTCCCAGCGATCAGCAGCCTCTGCTCCGCTCCGCCAAGCGGCAGCCACCGCTAGCAAAGCTCTGTTCCGCCGACCTTCGACACTCCGCCAAAGCACAACAGCACCACTGCCAGTCCCCCAATTTTAATGTTCGGGACTGTACCTTGGCATCGTAGTAACGAGCTATCCTGCGCTTGTTTGCCAAGTTATGCATGTGTGCCACATCTCTTAGTTCCTCGAGTAAATCAGCATCGAGGTGTAGGCCCTGTGAGTTGGTACCCGCATCGAAGTATTCGATCCGGGGACTCTGGATTTGTGTTTCAATAGGGAGTACTACTTCTGATCCAAAAGCCATGCAGAAAGGGGTCTCTCCGGTAGCCTCCTTTGTCGTGGTCCTGATAGCCCACAACACCTCCGGGAGTTTAGCAGCCCAAAGACCTTTGGCTTCATCAAGCTTCTTTTTCAGTATTTTCTTGATTATCTTGTTGACAGCTTCGACCTGACCATTGGTTTGGGGGTGAGCCGGGGAAGCATAGAGGATCCTAGTGCCTAGGTTCTGTGTGTAAGCCCTCAACTCATCATTGTCAAACTGGGTACCATTGTCCGTGACCATGGTATCCGGGACTCCAAACCTGCAGTAAATGTTCTTCCATAGGAAGCTTTTGACCTTTTCCGTGGTGATGGCGACGAGAGGTTCTGCCTCCACCCACTTTGTTTGGTAGTCCACGGCAACAATGGCGTATTTGAACTGTCCCACCGCTGTGGGAAGTTTACCAATCAGGTCCAAACCCCACTGACAGAACGGCCATGGTGCAAGGAGGATGGAAAGGGCGATGGGCGGTGCCCTTGGGATATTTGCATACATTTAGCATTTGTGGCAAGAACTGGATATTGTTTGGGCCAGGGCCGACATGGTTGGCCAGAAATATCCTGCCTTTAGGGTCTTGTGCGCAAGAGACAGGGCTCCGGCATGGTTACCACATACACTAGCGTGAATGTCCTTCATTATTTTGTGACCTTCCTCCGGTGTTACACACTTCAGGTTGGGAAAGCAATGCCCCCTTCTGTACAGTTTGCCATTCATGATTGTGTATCGAGCTGACCTTAGCTGTAGTCTTCTGGCCTCGACCTTATCATCCGGTGTTAGGCCGTCGACCATGTATTTCAAAATTGGGTCCATCCATGAAGCTGTGTGATCCACCGCAAATATTTCTGACACCGTCTTAGAAGTGCTAGGTCCCGCGAGTATTTCGACCTTGGTGACCCCATAGGTAGGGTTTGGAGAAGTTGATGCGAGCTTTGCAAGGGCGTCTGCCTTGTCGTTTTCTGTCCTCGGTATTTGGGTAAAAATGTAGGAGGTAAACCTCTGAACTAATGCCTGGGCCAAGGCTTGGTAGGAGGACATGTGGGGCTCCTTTGCCTCGAAGTTACCGCTGACCTGGTTTACGACTAACTGAGAATCACTGAAGATATTAAGGTGCTGCAACCCTAGCTCCCGGGTGATCTGCAGACCTGCTATAAGTGCCTCGTACTCTGCGGCATTGTTGGATGCTTTGAAGGCAAATTTGAGGGCGTACTCGTAGACTTGCTCGTCCGGGCTAATTAGCAGGATGCCAGCTCCGCTGGTTTTCTTGTTGGATGCTCCATCAACGTATAATCGCCAAGTGCTTGGCGGAGGTGGATCTGCGGCTAGTGGTTCAGGTGATTCCTGGTTTGGGTTATGGGAGGGGATTGATTCCGAAATAAAATCTGCCGCTGCCTGGCCTTTGATGGCTGTCCGGGGCTGGTACTTGATATCGAACTCCCCCAGCTCGATGGCCCATTTAATTAACCTGCCCGATGCCTCTGGTTTTTGTAAAACCTGCCTCAATGGGTGATTAGTGAAAACGGCGATCGAGTGTGCTTGGAAGTAATGTCTGAGCTTCCGGGCTGATACCAGGAGAGCCAGTGCCACTCTTTTAATGTCTGGGTACCTGGATTCTGCACCAGTGTAACCTTTTCCAGCGTAGTACATTGGGTACTCACAATCGGAGTCCTTCCTAATCAGGACTGAGCTCACAGCCGTTGACGATGCCGCCAGATATACGTAGAGCATCTCTCCGGGAACAGGTTTGTAGAGTAGAGGTACCTCTGACAAGTATGACTTCAAGCCAAGGAAAGTAGCCTCGTGCTCCCCTATCCAGGCTATCATCTCAACATGCTGGGTTTTTAGCAATTTGAAGAAAGGAGTACACTTGTCCGTCAGCCTGGAGATGAATCTTGATAGGGCGGCCACTTTGCCTACAAGAGATTGGACCTTGTTCCTGTAGGTTGGGGACACCATGTCTAATATAGCCTGCACCTTCTCTGGATTGGCCTCAATTCCCCTGTGGCTAATGATGTACCCGAGAAACTTTCCTACCTCGACCCCGAAGATGCACTTCTGTGGGTTAAGCCGCATCCCATTGCACAATATGATGGTGAAGACGATTGATAAGTTGGCTACATGATCCTCTGGAGTTAAACTTTTTACCAGCATGTCGTCCACGTAGACCTCCATGATAGTACCGATAACCTCCTCAAACATGGAGTTGACAAGTCGCTGATAAGTGGCACCTGCATTCTTTAACCCGAAAGGCATGACCTGGTAGCAATAGAGACCTTTGTCTGTGGTAAAGGCAGTGTGCTCCTCGTCTGCCGGGTTCATTCGAATTTGGTTGTACCCACTGAACGCATCCATGAAACTGAGTAACCGGTACCCAGCAGTGGAGTCGATTAATTGATCAATTCGCTGGAGCGGGAAGCTATCCTTAGGGCATGCCCGATTGAGGTTTGTGTAGTCCACACACATGCGCCATGATCCCGGGGATTTCTTTGGTACCATTACGACGTTGGCTAACCACCGGGGGTATGTTACTTCCCTGACAAAGTTGATGGCGATCAGCTTCTTTACCTCAACCTGGATAGCCCGGTACTTATCGTGTGTGAAGGCCCTTCACTTTTGTCTTACCGGTGTTGAGTAAGGAACAATACTAAGATTGTGTGTGTCTATCTCTGGCGGTATACCGGGCATGTCCTCATAGGACCAGGCGAATGCAGATGTGTTAGATCAGAGAAACGAGATCAATCCTTCCCTGACAACCGAAGACAGCCTTGTACCAATCCTAACAGTCTTGTCCGGGAACTGCTTTGATAGGACCACCTTTTCAATGTCTTCTACGGCACCGGGCCGTTCTTCTTCGGAGTCGGTATTGGCTCTGGGATCCTCGTACCTATCCAGCAGAGGGTTAGTAGCTACGTGCAACATTTCAGACTTTCCCTTACCGCGGGATACAGTTAGAGAATAGCACTTCCTCGCGGCGGCCTGATCACCCCGGATCGTAGCAGTGCCGGCCGGGGTTGGTACTTTCATCATCAACATGTGACCTGCTATGAAGGTTTTCAGAAGCCAGAGTGCCGGACGGCCCAGGATAGCATTGTAGGACGAGACGCAGTCCACTACAATGAACTCTGTTTTGATGGTTGAACAATTCGAACTTTCGCCTATCGTGATCGATAGGTAATCTGATCCGAGTGGTTGGACGATATCTCCTTAAAAACTAATGAGGGGCTCATTATCCTATGACAGCTTGGCCCTTCCTCTGTTCAAAGCTTTGTATGCATCGCGAAATAATATGCTAACTGAGGCCCCGGTGTCCACGAGCACCCGGGACATTATATAATGGTCCATTTGGAGCGTGATTAGGAAGGGATCATCATGGGGCATCCTTAGGTCGGCCTCCTCCTCCTGCAGGAATGTCACCGATGTCCATCCGGTGCCACCGTCTTGCTGCGGGGCCTTGTGGAAGTTGAAAACTTCCAGACGGCCGAAACTAGAATTTCGTTTCCTCCCCTGGGGGGGCAACTCTTTCGGGCCCCCACCGTGGATCGTGAAGATCTGGCCGTACACGTCTACAGCTCCTATCTCCTTAGCAGGTAGGTATCGTTGAAGCTTGCCCCTCTGGATGAGGGACTCGATTGTATTTTTTAAAACAACGCAGAGATTGGTATTATGTCCGGCATCCTCATGATAAGTGCATAACTTTCCGGTATCCTGCTGGGTAAGTTTACTCTTCGGGAATTTCCTTGGGGGTGGTCCCGGTATCTCATCCTTGTTTTCGTTCCAAATAGTCTCGTATGAAGCGTTGAGGATTGTGAACACCTCATACCGGAGTGGTGGTGGTATCCGTGGGCTCTGCTGTGCCCTCGGCTCCCGGTGAGGGTGGGTGGTCCCGTAACTGTTTGACCTGGACGAGGACTCTTTGCTTCTTTTGTTCGAGGTATGGGGTGACCTATCATGGCTATGGACCCACTCCCTCTTTCGTGTTTCATCCCTGACAGTCGAGGTCAGTGAGGAGAATCTTAGCTCTGGTCTGGGGGTGTACCCGTAAGTCTCGAATTCGGCCTGAGCGTGTCTGATGGCAGTGGCCATCAGCTCGTCATAGCTAGCTGGAGGATTATGGTTGATCCCGTAGAGAAATTCTCCGCTCCTTAAGCCCCTCCTGAAAGCCAGCTCAGCCAGTTCCTTATTAAGGTCCCGGCACTTAGCGGTAGCCGCCTGCCATCGATTTACAAAAGACTTCAAAGTTTCATCTTCTCTCTGCTAGACTTTTAACAGGCCCTTTGGTGTGTGTATCCCATCGGTGCGTAAGATGAATCGAGTGACAAATTTGTCAGCCAGCTCCTTAAAATTCCCTACAGAACCGACCGGCAGTTCGTAGAACCAACTCAAAGCCTCCCTTGACAAGGTCTCCTGGAACATATTACAACAAACTTCATCCGTATATCCCTTGGATCTTGTTTGTGATCGGAAAGCCTGTAGATGCTGGTAGGGATCTCCAATTCCCGTATAGTCAATCTTCAGTGGTTTCGACGTATTCGCTCGAATGGCTCCTCTAACCTGTTGGGTGAAAGGGCCCGGGCGGTCCTCGTAAGTCGTCATAGCTCTCCAGGTGTCTCTATTTTCTGTGGCATGTACCCTTGCCTGCAGGGCATGCAAAGAGTTGCTCATTTGCACTAGTAATGCCGTGTTAGCATCGGTTACCGGTGGGATATTGTGAACTGGCTGTGGTAACAGTGGTGGTGGCAGATGCCTCAAGTTTTCCGGGAATAAGTCTACTGGTATCTGGATTATCCGTTGACCGCCCTCCGCAGAAGGTGTTGGGGCGGTGCTGGGGCCTCCTGTTGTAGGGGCAGTGTTCACACCTGTTGCTAGCGAGGATGCTCTAGCCAGGGCCTGGGTGAGTGCCTCGTTGTGCTGGTGCCTCCTGTCCAGTGCTTGGGCCAGCGCTGTGTTTTCATCTTCCAAATCCTGCATTCTCTGTTGTGCAAGGCGGTTTGTTTCCCTATCAGTACTCCTTTGTTCCCGATCGATCTTGGATTGTTCCCTGAAGGCTGCGATCTCAGCTCGCATAAACTCCATCTCCGATACCGGAGTCACTTCTTCCTGGACTATGGGGTCCAAGGATCCGAGACCATGCATTGATCCTTGAACACCCGGCGCTTCTGCTAAAGAAGTTCCCGGAGTGAATATTAGTGCCCGGGCGACACTTTTACCCTCTCCTGCCACTTCTGGCTCATCCATGATACGAACCCCTATCTGGCGCGCCAATGTTTTTGGTGGCTTTCTCCGGGTACCTCACACATAATGTTATACCGACCGGGGTACCGATCCAGCTCCTAAATCCTGTATCAAGAACACAACGTTAGAGGGGTAAACCGTACCGGACGGTTTACACCTCTCCGATGCCTGAGTGAGAAACTAATAGATGTGTATCAAGTAAATAGTGGACAAAGGAGTTATTACCTGTGAAAGGTGGTTGTGCTAATGTCTTTATATTCGAGCACAGGAGAGGAGTCTCCCCTATCCTCGATGTGGGACACAGGTCCTTCTGATGTCATCTCAGTCTTGTGTATAGATGGGCTGTGCTGGCCTTGCCTTGGGCCCTGGGTGTCCGGAGTGGCATCCCTTGTGAGGCCCCCCATTGTGGGTTGTGAACCCGGCCCATGGCATAGTCCCTGGGAGTACCGATGGGGCCAAGCCGATAGTGCCAAACCTAGTTGACTCCCCAGTATGTACAGTCGTCAGTGTTCTGCCTCGATCGACTTGCTGTTATAGTCGATGGCGAAAATGATGTATTTGAACTGACCCTTGGCGGTTGGAAATTTTCCCAGCAAATCCAGGCCCCAGGTGGAGTGAATCCATGGACCAATGATGATTGACAGAGGTTCTGCCGGGGCTTGGGGGAGGTCAGCGTATTGCTGACATTTATGACAAGACCTTGACACCCTCTTGCGTCGTCGCCGAGCATGGGCCAAAAGTATCCCTGTTGCATTTTGCTATTGGCCAAAGACCTGGCGCCCGAGTGGTTTCCACATTCCCCAGCGTGTATCATTGCAAGAACGTCTTTTCCCTCCGTTGGGGTCAAACACCGGAGGTTAGGATAAGTGAACCCCTGGCGATAAAGCTTGCCATTCTGAATGTTGTAGCGGGTTGCTCTCTACTTGAGCTGTCGTGCTTCGACCTTGTCGGTGGGCAGTGTTCCATTACGCTTGTATTTGATGATTTCATCCATCCAGCTGGGATGGACCTCAATGTTGAAAATTTCCGCCAGGGTTTTTGTGATGCTTGGCTTGTCAAGGCGCTCCACCCTTGTGTCCGCTAGACTTTGGTATGGTTGAGCGGTTGCTAGTCGTGCCAATGAATCAGCCTTGACGTTCTCTTTCCTGGGGATCTGTGTGATGGTGTGAAAGTTGAATTTTTTGAGAAGCTTCTTGATGTACCCCAAGTATGCCGCTAACTGTTAGTCATTTACCTGGAAACTGTCATTGACCTGGTTAACGACTAGCTGGGAGTCGCTGAATATGTTGACACTGTCAACCCTTGAATCGATAGTGAGGAGTAAGCCGGCAATTAGCACTTCATACTCCGCTATGTTGTTTAAGGCCTTGAAATTGAACTTTAACGCGTATTCCACGTTCAGTCCCCCTGGCCCTGTTAAGATGACTCCGGTGCCGCTGGCCTTGACACAAGCAGAGCCGTCAATGTGGAGGTTCCAGTCTGATTGTTGTTGGGGGGCTGGTTCCTCAACAGTTATCATTTCTGTGTTGGCCTCTTGTGTGCCCTGGTTGGGTTCATCCTGACGCTTGGTGAGCTCAGCGATGAAGTCTGCCATCGCTTGGCCTTTCATGGCGGTTCTTGGTTTGTAGTCGATGTCGAACTCGCTGAGCTCGATGGCCCACTTGCTGAGGCGCCCCTACTGTTCAGGGTTCTGCATTACCTGCTTCAGTGGTTGGTTTGTTAGGACGTGAATGATATGTGACAGGACCCGCCCCCGGATTTCAGGGTGAAATCCGGAGTGGCCCTGCGGGGTCCACCTTAGAAGAAATTCTTCCAAAATTTTGGCTGAACTTCCCCTAAAATGGACTACCCAAAACCTGGAAAAAGGAAATTTACACTTCTAAATTACCCATCCTTATTCCCCTAGAGCCACCCTGCTCCCCAAAACACAACATCTTCCAATTCACATATAATTGTCTCAACCCCAATACAATATTGATCCCACAGATTATCAGAGCAATACTAACCCACTAAGTAATAACGAAAACAGAAATAGAATGAGTACGCGGAAGCAATGCTGTTGGCTATGCCTCGACTCCATGTACGCCCGACCTCAATTAACCTAGCCTGCAAATTGGGCATTTGAAACCGAAGGGCCCAGGGGAAAAGTATTGAAAACACGTTAGCGTGAGTGGACAAAAATAAACAAATTAAAAAGAAAAAGATTTCTTACTTTCCCACGTTTATTTCTTTAAAAACCCGATGCATGCAGCAATAAGAAAACACATTTAGCTTTAAAACCAAGAATTTCAAAACGATACACTGACTAGCCTCGCTAGTCACAACATTCGAAAATTGTAATGAAAAACGGAAATCTAGTTTCTCAAGAAAAGAAATAAGACCAGCCCCGCTGGCTACAGTGAAAATATGACTAGACCCCGCTAGCCCAGCAATAATACAATGAGTAGGGGAAGATGATAGCCATACGAATGAGCCTCCCAAGCTCGGGTGATAGCCTCCCATGCTAAAGTGCTCCCATATACTCCCGTTATATACCCACACGCCACTAAGTGTAGCGATTAGGATATTGGGCTTCAGCATTACTGTCACAAAGACAGTAACCAGCGCCACAAAGGCGGACGGGCTTCAATGATCCCATCACCTCGCCACAAAGGCTGACGATCAATGCTAGCAATGATAATAGTCACCCAAAGTATGGCAAAAGGGTAATCCGTAACCATATAAATCCATAAATACATAAGGCTTCCCCAACTCTCATACAAGAATTTCCAATGGCGTGTCCCACACGCCAAGATGATCTCAAATTCAAAAATAATTGGAGAGAATAATAATAAAACATAATCTCCATAAATCGAAACAAAACCAATTCCAAAATCATCATCAAGGCATTCCCAATGCCAAATCCGAAAGTCGATAAATAAATAAGAAATATAAATAAACCAACGGCGTGTCCCACACGCCAAATATATTCTCGGGTCAATGATGAATAAGCAAGGAAGTTCAATAATGAACTAATATTTCATTTTGGAAAATACCCTGGAAAATACTTTGTTGAAAAACAACATAATTCAAAGCTTCGAATCCGGGCATAACAAAATTAATATCCAAAAATCACAACCGGAATAATTCATAATCACTTCATGAAACTCATCAATGAAAGTAATTCCTCGTGATAAATCGAAATCAGAAATCTGAAAACAATTATATGCTCAAAATGTAATATGATAAATAACTAGAGCATTAATTTAAGAAATAAATGGATGCATCATTATTTAAAAACAAAAGTCCACTCACAGTACTATTCCGACGATCATGCATTCGAGTTCCGTCATCGAGCAATAGCTCGGTACGTCGTCCTGTACACAATTATATTCCATGAATAATTATTCAACAATTTAATACGATTCCTAAAATCAATTCCTCATAATTACATCTCCCATTCTCCTCGGATTCAGCCCAAATTATACCACTAATACCAATTCGTTAATTTAATGGTTCCAAGGCAGAACCGAGAGATATCCGACGGTCGGATTCTCGTAATTTGATAATCGAAACCCTAAACTTCAAAAGTTCATAATTAATTCCAAGTTTCTCCAAAAATTACCAAACTTCACATACAAGCTCTACACAATTTATAGGATTTAATGGGCTAAAAACCGGAATTAAAACACTGCTCTACACGCCTCTATGCGCCACCCACAGTGGCGGCGCGTGGGGTTCACACGCCGGTGGCCAACACCACCAATGGTCACCAAATTTCAACAGCGCCACCTACTCATCAGACCCAACATTTTCTAATTTTACCTCGAAGAGCTCCAATTTGGCCTTTGAACACGAGCCAGAAAACCCAAGAACCCTAGAATCGGGTGTAGATACCTCTACTAGCAAGGCTAGTTTGCTACCTCACCAAGCATAAACAACACTCTCATGGGATCCAACCGCTACTTGCATCTTGTAGCCCTATGTTCAAGCTACACTACGGTATCTGGAAGTTGCAAATCCGTCGCCTGGAAGCCACCTTCCCGGCCTTGCCAAGTTGCCTCCACAATATGCTTCTCTAGACTAGAATAGTAACTTTGAGTCCCACATCTAAGAAAATGTAAATGAGGGAGCCTCCTTCCCCTATAAAAGGAGACTCCTTCCCACTTACTCAAGGGACCATTACATCTCTTGTAATCTTGTTAGGCCGTAAGGCTTGACACACTAGTACACATTCAAGTGGACGTAGTTTCCCGCTAAGGCGGGAAACGAACCACTATACATCTTGTGTCACTTTTCTCTCCCTAAAGGTAACTAGAGATCCCCAACGGATGCAAACGTTAACATCGGGTTTTCCTTGATTCTCCTTTCTACACTACAAATCGTGGCTCAAGGCTAGGGGCAAAACGATCCTTGGCAAAAACCGCGCGTTCGACAGTGGTTTGGTGGCCGGAAACGGCCGGAATTGCCTAAAATCGACGAAACCTCCGTTTGGCTATAGCGAACTTCACAGCTAAATTTCGAGCTCCTCCGGTCAAGCCACCGCAAAACACCACCCCAGGCGTGACAAGGGAGAGGAGGCCAGCCTGCCGGTGCCCGGGTTCCTTCGTGGGGTGGCCGGAAACGGAAGAATTCGCCGGTGGAAAAAAACAAGCAGAAGGGGAAGGAAAATCGGGGAAGAAGAGAGAGAAAATTCTGTAGATTTCCGAAAATGGAAATCTACCACAGTAACTCAGCTATTTATAGAAAGTTACCGTGAACAATAACCATGAACAGTAACTTTAATCTTTCGCATACGAACTCCGATTTGTACATACCACATATGCACGCGCTCGATTTAACATCCTCTACAACTTTCATGAACGAAACTTTTTCAAATTTAGACCCGAACAAAAAGTCAACAATTTAGGCCACTAAAAGTATCGAAACGACGATAAAAGTGAAAGTAGTTGTCGTTTACCGTCCAAATGAGTAGTAAACGGGTAAATTAAGATACGGGACGTTACAGTATGGCCTGAAAGTTTTGGCAGAGGCATCTAGCAGAGAAAATGAGTGCGAGAGAAAGTTGCTCCAGGGGTGTATATCTTGTCTCTGCCCCGTTCATGCCTCTACCGGTGTACAACACAGGGAGCTCCTCCTGGCCCTCTCGACGGACAATGGCACAGCTTACCGCTGATCATGATACCGCTAGGTATACATATAGCGTCTCCCCCTGCACGGGAATGGAAAGAAGCGGGACTACCGCTAAGTATTCTTTCAAACTCTGCAATGCCGCCTCACAGTCTGGGTTCCAATCGATTACCTTCTTGTGGGTCGTTTTCAGGACTTTGAAAAATGGAAGGCACATGTCCGTGAGTCTGGAAATGAACCGAGAGAGGGCGGTTAGCTTGCCTTGGAGGCTCTGGACGTGCACCTTCAACTCCGAGGCCTTCAAGTTGAGGATGGCTCGTACCTTGTCAGGGTTGGCCTCTATGCCCCGCTCACTAACGATGTAACCCAGGAATTTGCTAGCGGTGACGCCAAAGAAACATTTTTCTAGGTTGAGGCGCATGTCATAGGTCAATAGAATGGCGAATAAGATGCGGGGGTTGGCCACATGATCGCTGGCTTTGATGCTTTTGACCAACATGTCGTCCACGTATACCTCTATGATTTTGCCCAGATGCTCAGTGAACATGGTGTTCATGAACTGCTGGTAAGTTGCACCGGTGTTCTTCAAACCGAAAGGCATGACATTGTAGTAGTATAGGCCTTTGTCAGTGGGAAGCCGGTGCACTCTTGATCACCGGGGTGCATCTTGATTTGATTGTAGCCAGAAAAGGCGTCCATCATGCTACGTAACTCGTGCCCAACGGTTCCATCGACCAGTTGATCTATGCGGGTAATGGGAAACTGTCCTTCGGGCATGCCTTGTTGAGGCCCTTGAAGTCGACACACATCTGCCACTTTCTGCTAGGTTTCTTGACCATGACTAGGTTGGAAATCCACTGAGGGTAATTGACCTAGCGGATGAACCCAATGTTCTATAGTCTGGCGACTTCCTCCCCTATTGCACGATACCTTTCCTCATCGAAGGCCCTCCGCCGCTGTTTGACAGGGAAGGAGGATGGTTTGATGCTCAGCTTATGTGTGATGTTCTCAAGGGAGATGCATGGCATGTCAGTGTAGGACCATGCAAAGACGGTGGCGTTGTCATGTAGAAACTGGGTGAGTTCAGCCGCTACCTCTGTGTCTAGCTGAGCGCCGATACAGACTGTCTGCTCAGGGTGTTCGTCGGAGATACTAATAACCCTCAAAGATGTTTCTGGGTTGATAAGCTCCTTTTTGACATATTTCTTCTCGTCATCTCTGGGGTCCTCAAAGATGTCTGGCGGTGGCGCATGGTTTCCTACTGTTAGTATCTCATGGCGGCGCATCGACCGTGCTACAATTGTGGAGTAGCATTCTCGTGGCAATTGTTGACTTCTGTTGGATCATAATTCATATACATATTTGTGCCCTAAAACATGAAAATTACTTGTTCTAAAATCCAAATTTAATGTAAACTAATCCAATTTCATTATTTCCCTAATCTTGTACTTTTGGTTAACCTTTGTGTTTATTTATATTTATTTATTATGTTTTTCTTATCATGCTAGGAAATGATGGAGAAGAATGGAAATGCACAAAAAAGTCAACCCTAGAACATTTTCTTATTCCGGCTAGGAGAAAGTGAGCTGGACAAGAAAGGAGGGGTAGCTGCCTGATCAAACAAACTCCGAATGAGTTGAAACTCTCCAGTTTCATCCTAGACATCCAAAGGATCATTTGTTATGAAGAGTACTAGAGCTAGTTTTGAGTGAAAAGCCTTCAAACAGTCAGTCCAATCTTCTGAAAGATGAAAACTGGAAAACCTGACCTGTACGTATTTCAGAAGCATTTACGGTCGAACCACAATGAATTTAACTCTGAGATTCTACCAGGATGATCTAGACTCATGGAGGAACATTTTATATGTAGAAGTCAGAGGCCCATTCTGAATTATTGGTGGATATATAATTGAAGGAATAAAGGGGCAGAAAGTGACCTGAAAAACAACTCAACATATTCCCACCCACATGAAGAAAGCTAGATGCTTTTCTCTTTTTCCTTAGATATATTTTTCTACTCCATTCTCTTTAATATATATCATCATCACTTCCATATTTCTTCACCTTCATACTTTGCTTTCATTTCATCATTACTCCATCTTTTCCATATTTTACAAACCCCTTCCATACTCCACTTTCATTATTTTTTTGCCACTCATCATTTCACTCTTCTTTTTCTTCCCTATTTAAACACATTCTCCTCTCATTCTCAAGGAGCAATTTCTGAATCCATAACATCTTCTTTCTCTCTTCATCTCCTTCATAAAACCTCCATTACCACCACCATAACCTTCATCATCTTTTCCATCTACCCATTCCATTTCATAGACAAAAAGCTTCACTACTCCACTATTTCACCACTTGATCATCTCTACATCTCATATTCCATCATCAACCTTTGAAGAAGAAGGAGAGGAGTCTAGCATCACATGAGTTCATCTACACCATCCTCAACTTGATTATCACTAGTCCCTTCTCTATCCCTACTTTTTAGTTTGATGTTCATAAACATGTTGAAGCTTATGTATTTGATTATGAGTGAGTAGTTAGTTTGTTGGGGCTAGGGTTGAAAGCCCTAGCCAAACTTGTAATGAATTGATGTTTGAGTCTTATTTGATGCATTTTTCCATGATCATCTTCACATGCTAATTCAAGAAGTGAATGCTTGTATTTGAATCTAGCTAATTTAAATACTTTGTATTTGTCATTACATGAACAATGTTTAGAGAATAGCTAACTTTAGACATTGAAAGCATGATAGCACACTAGGTGTGTATGTGAGGGTAGTGAGTTAAAATCACCTAGATCTAGGATTGGTTTGCTTGCTTGATTATCTAAACTCAAATCTTTATGCATCTAGGAGCAAGGAATTGATACTTATCCGGTAATGTAACTTGTTCTTGGGTAGTTAGTTTCGCACTTATCCAGTGGAAATTGATAAAATAAAAGGAGTTTAGGCCGTAGTAGTCTTATCCGGATGCTAAGAGGGTAATTGGATATTTGGGATTGCATTACTTATAGCTTGAACATCAATGCATGCAAGGGAGGCTATGGTGAACAACCTAAAGCTCTAACTTCCATCCATTTTATCACATTTAGTTTAACATAGCCTAGTTTACATTTTAAGTTTCATTTTGTGTTAATTTGATTCGAAACCATTTTCAAAGCCAAAAATCAAACCACTACACCATCTTGCATATATTCACCATGAACTTTGGTTCACTTGTGAGCTCTTGTTTATGACTTGTACATTTGCATATTCATCTAGCACCCTTTAGGTTTTCCTTAGCTAGAGTGAGTTGTCCAATCCCTTGGGTACGATATCCCCTACTCATAATCCCCTACACTATAACTTGGCCCTTATACTTGAGGGTGGCTATTTGGCTAACAAGTTTTTGGCGCCGTTGCCGGGGATTGGAGTAAAATCCAATTCCTAGCTCGGTTTGCCTTCAGGTAGCTAGAAATTTTAATTTTGTTTTGTGTTTCAACTTGTGTTCTTCTTTTCTTTGTTTTATTAGTTTTTGTGGTAGTCACCTTATTTTCAAATTTGTGGTAAGTACTTTGATAAGCAAATTAGTAAATTATGGTAAGAAAAGGATAAATTGTGAGCTTGTTGAAAATATAAAAAAAGAATTAATCTTGCCTATTTACTTTTTGCTTATTACTTATTGCAATTTCACTTTCTAGTTACAAAATTAAATATTTGATAGTTAGATTTATTTCTTTTGGATTAGAAGTTGATAAGAATTTGTAAAATAAACAAATAAATAAATATATAAAAATATTAATTAGAGTAAATTAGATTAGGAATCTCATCTTTGTAACGTCGAGCTTACTCACTCAACATAAGTAGGCGTACCCAATTAATGCGATGTCTAGGCAAGGATCGAATAAGAGAAAGGTAACCGAAAGGTTGAAAAGTGAGCATTGCTCCACCAAAATCTTTTCCCTCCTTACCTGGTCGCATTGAAAGGAATTACCGAACTGTTGTGTGATAGGCAACACCCAAAGATCGGATTCCTCTTCTCTTTGCTTAAAAAAAAAAAAGGGGTCGTGATTTTTTATTTTATTTTTGAATATACCTTACATTTTATTTTAATTCTAGTTACTTATATCCTTCACTTTGCTTGTTCTGTAGGTGTGTATGAATTCTATTGCTCAATCAAGTGAAGAGCCTCCATCTCCTCCAAGCACACCAAGTGACAATCAAGACTATATCATTCAAGAGAATAGTGGTGAAGAAGAACCTCATCCCACCGGTCCACCCACTCTACTTCAATACATTGATCAAAGAGCACAGGAGTTGCTAAGGCAACTAAGGGAGGAGTGTCCTGAACTAAAAATGGATGATGAACCAAGGCCATTGAAGGACTACACCGTTCCTACTTTCACAAATCATCCAAGTTGCATTGTCTTGCCACCATGTGCTCATGCCTTTTCCATTATGCCAAGTACCTTGCAACTTCTACCGGCTTTTGATGGTGGCTTCACCGGCGATCCATTTAGGCACGTCAAACTATTTAATGAAGTTTGCTCAACGGTCCAACTCAATGGTATTGATGAAGACAACCTTAGGCTAAGGCTTTTCCCCTTCTCATTGAAGGATAAGGCCAAGGATTGGTTGTACAAGATTCCGGCGGCAAGTATCAACTCATGGGATGACATGAAGGCCGCATTCCTCAAGAAGTACTTTCCACCATCAAAAAGCAATGCATTAAGGAATTCACTCATGACTTTTCAAGAGTTCCCATCGGAGTTGTTCCATGAGTCTTGGGAGAGATTCAAAGACATGGAGCAAAATTGCCCTAATCATGGTGTCAAGAAGTGGTTGCTATTGAGCACTTTCTACAATGGGTCAAGCCAAGATACCAAGAGAAGAATTGACAATGCTTGTCAAGTGAGCTTCATGGATAAAAATGAAATTGAAGCGGAAAGCGTTCTTGAGTCACTAGCTGAGTCATCCCAACTCTATGATAATCAAAGTGATAGGAGGCCGGTAAAGGAAGCCAATGTGATTTTGAAAGATCAACAAAGAAGAGGAGGTATGTATGAAATGGATCCACCGAACACTCAAATGCAAATTGAGTGGAAGAGGATTGAGGCCAACATGAATAAGAAGCTAGACTTGATTCTTAATGCTCAAGGAAACCGGGAGCAACTCCAACCTATGTCAAGCAAGATGGTTGAGCAAGTTTGCTTAATTTGTGAGAGTGATCAACATGAGACAATGCTTTGTCCAAGAGGAGGTACATTTCAAGTTGACATGGAGCAATGCAACCAAGTTGGTTTCCAACCAAGGCCAAGAAATGATCCATATAGTAACACCTATAATCCCGGATGGAGAAACCACCCTAACCTTGGGTGGGGAGGCAATCAAATCTGAGAACAAGGGTTGGGCAATCGTGATCAAGGCCAAGTTTTTCAAAGACGTAGTGGTGGCTATCAAGGTGCAAGCTCCTCCAACTACAACAATCAAGGAGCCAACAATCAATACCAAAGGGCACCTTATCAATCTCCACCTCAAGCACAACCTATAGTGCCACCCCAAGAGTCATTGAAGAAGCCTAGTGTTGAAGACATGCTAATGAGTTTCTTTGTAGAGAACAAGGGTACTCAAGCAAAGCAAGATGAGAAGATCAATGTCCTTCACCAAAGCATGAGCAAGCTTGAGATACAAATGGGGCAACTAGCCCAAGAGCTAAGCCAAAGGAAGCAAGGTGTGTTTCCAAGCCAAGTAGAGAACAACCCAAGGCATGAAGCCAAGTCCATTACTACTTTAAGAAGTGGGAGGCAAGTCAAGAATAATGTGTACATGCCTACCAATGATGAAGTTGTGACTCCAAGGGAGCCACCCGGTTTTGAAAAGAGAGAAAAGGGCAAGGCAAGAGAGTTGTCACATGAAGAAGTCATCTTGGGGTTTAATAATGGTGAAGAAGAATGTTTAAATGAGAAGACGAATGCCTTTGACAAACCTTTGGGTTTGAGAGTAGCTTTGGAAGAACAAGAAGTGCAAGAGGAAGCCTTGAAGAACAAACTTAATACCAAGGCCAGAACTCATGACAAAGAAGGCTCTACTTCAACCGAAAGACCATTCAAGAGAGGTATCACTTTCAATCCGCCTATGAAGATAATTCAAGAGAAAGAAGTTTCCCTTCCTTATCCTCAATTTCAAAGGAAAGAGGCATTGAAGCAAAAGAATGAGAAGGTGAAAAAGGAGTTTCTTGACTTATTTAGGAAGGTGGAGATTAACATCCCTCTTTTGGATGCAATAAAAACCATTCCTACATATGCCAAGTTTCTCAAGGAGCTATGTACCCACAAAAGGAAGTTTGAGAAGGATGAGAAAGTGTGTCTAAGTGAAGAAGTTAGTGCGGTTTTGCAAAGGAAGCTTCCACCAAAGTTGAAAGATCCGGGTTCATTCACTGTTCCATGCAAGATAGGTAAAACCTTCTTTGATAAAGCTTTGATGGATTTGGGTGCTAGTATCAACTTAATGCCTTATAGTATCTATGAGTCTCTTGGAATTGGTGAAATCCGGCCCATTGCTATCTCTTTGCAAATGGCGGATAGGAGTATTGTCTACCCAAGAGGGGTTGTGGAAGATGTTCTTGTAAAGGTAGAAGACTTGATCCTCCCGGCGGATTTCATCATTCTAGACATGGAAGAGGCTCCTCTTCATGAAAAGGAGTTACCTATCATCCTTGGGAGAGCATTTATGGCAACCGCCGGCACTAAGATTGATGTCAAGGAGGGCTTGATGACCATGACCGTTCATGATACTACCATTGCTTTTAGAATCTTTGATGCAATGAGTAAGCCATCAAATGCCTATGATTGTTTCCGAATTGATGTTTTGGATGGTATTGACAAGATGGTGGAGAAAACTTTCATTGAAAATGCATCTCAAGATCCATTGGAGACATGTTTGCATCATAATGGTATAGAGTTCATTGAGGAGGCAACCAAAGAAGCCGAGCTTACGCTTGAAGCCTTAAGGCCTTACACTCCGCATTTGCAACCAAAGATGGAGATACCTCTTACTAACTCTACCTCTTTACTTCCATCAATTAAATATCCTCCTACTCTTGATTTGAAACCACTTCCTCCTCATTTAAAGTATGCTTTTATTGGTGAAAACCACAAGTTGCCCGTAATTATCTCTTCATGTTTGAGTGATTTGCAAGAACAAAAGCTACTTAGGGTGTTGGATGATCACAAGGAGGCCATTGGTTGGACTATTGCCGATATCAAAGGCATAAGTCCAAGTATGTGCATGCATAAGATCCTCCTTGAAGATGATATGAAGCCTAGGAGGGATCCACAAAGGAGGCTCAATCCTCCAATGCAAGAAGTAGTAAGGAAGGAAGTAATGAAGCTACTTGATGTTGGTGTCATCTACCCCATTTCCGATTCAAAGTGGGTGTCACCAGTTCAAGTGGTTCCCAAGAAAAGTGGCATGACGGTTGTGGCTAATGATAAGGGAGAGCTTGTCCCTCAAAGAATAGCAAATAGGTGGAGAGTGTGCATAGACTACTGAAAGCTCAACAATGCCACAAGGAAGGATCACTTTCCATTGCCATTCATTGATCAAATGCTAGAGAGACTTGCCGGCCATGAGTATTATTGCTTTCTTGATGGGTATAGTGGCTACAATCAAATCCCCATTGCTCCGGAAGACCAAGACAAGACCACCTTCACTTGTCCATATGGCACCTTTACCTATAGAAGAATGCCATTCGGTTTGTGTAATGCACCGGCAACTTTTCAAAGGTGCATGATTTCAATTTTTAGTGATATGGTGGAGAGATTCATTGAAGTGTTCATGGATGACTTTAGTGTCTTTGGGGATTCATTTGATCAATGCCTACACCATTTGGCCCTTGTGCTTCAAAGATGTGAAGATTGCAACCTAGTCTTGAATTGGGAGAAGTGCCAATTCATGGTGAACGAGGGAATTGTTCTTGAGCATGTGGTGAGTTCAAGAGGAATGGAAGTTGATAAGGCCAAGGTGGAGCTCATTTCCAAGTTACCACCTCCACACAATGTCAAAGCAATTAGAAGCTTTCTTGGACATGCCGGTTTCTATAGAAGGTACATGAAGGATTTCTCCAAGATCTCTAAGCCCCTTTGTGATTTGCTAGCCAAGGATGCTCCTTTTGTGTTTGATGAAAATTGCTTGAAGGCATTTGAGACAATCAAGGTGATGCTCACTCAAGCTCCTATCATGATTGCACCGGATTGGTCTCTTCCTTTTGAATTAATGTGTGATGCTTCGGATTATGCTATGGGAGCAGTTTTGGCTCAAAAGAAGGAGAAGGTACTTCATGCTATTTACTATGCTAGTCGTACCTTGAATGATGCACAAATTAATTACACCACAACGGAGAAAGAACTTCTTGCAATTATCTTTGCTCTTGAGAAGTTTAGAAGCTATTTACTTGGTACCAAAGTAGTTGTGCACACCGATCATAGTGCCTTGAAGTATCTTTTGTCAAAGAAGGAGGCTAAGCCAAGATTGATAAGATGGATTTTGTTGTTGCAAGAGTTTGACATTGAGATCAAAGACAAACCGGGGAAAGAAAACCAAGTGGCGGATCATTTGTCAAGATTGGTTGAAGGAGGTGACGACTCTTCCATTCCTTTGAAGGACACTTTTCCGGATGAGCAATTGTTCAACATCAATGTCAAGGAGCTCCCATGGTTTGCTAATTTGGTGAACTACCATGCAAGTGAAGGGAAGTACATTCCAAGTGAGCTTGATTACCAAGGAAGGAAGCGGTTCCTCAAGGAAGCACGCCATTATTTGTGGGATGACCCATATTTGTTCAAGTTTGGCAAGGATCAAATGTTGAGAAGATGCATAGCTCAAGAGGAGGTTCCTAGTATCCTTTCCCATTGCCATACACTTGCTTGTGGAGGTCATTTTGGAGGGAAGAAAACGGCATTCAAGGTACTAAGTTGTGGTTTTTATTGGCCTACTCTTTTCAAAGATGCATATGCCTATGTTAGTACTTGTGATAGATGCCAAAGAAGTGGTAACATTGCTTCAAGGAATCAAATGCCCCTCACAAACATCATGGAAGTGGAAATTTTTGATTGTTGGGGCATTGACTTCATGGGACCATTCCCAAGCTCTTATGGCAATCAATACATCCTTGTTGGAGTGGACTATGTTTCTAAGAGGGTAGAAGCAATTGCAAGTGCAAAGAATGATCACAATGTTGTGCTCAAGTTCCTCAAAGAGAATATTTTTCAAAGGTATGGCACTCCAAGAGCCATCATAAGCGATGGAGGATCCCACTTCCACAACAAGCATTTTGAAGCTCTATGCAAGAAGTATGACATCAAGCACAAGGTTGGCACTACCTACCATCCCCAAACAAGTGGTCAAGTTGAAATCTCAAACCGGGAAATCAAGAGCATTTTAGAGAAAGTTGTGGGGATCACAAGGAAAGATTGGAGCACCAAACTTGGAGATGCACTTTGGGCATACCGAACCGCCTACAAGACTCCACTTGGCATGTCACCTTATCGGTTGGTTTATGGAAAAGCATGTCATTTGCCGGTGGAATTGGAGCATAAAGCATATTGGGCTATCAAGAAGTTTAATTTTGATCTTGCTAAGGCGGGAGAGAAGAGGAAACTTAATCTATGTGAGCTTGACGAAATTAGAATGGAGGCATATGAGAATGCCAAGCTATACAAGGAGAGAACCAAGGCCTATCATGACAAGAAGTTGATCAAGAAGACATTTGAGGAAGGGCAACTTGTTCTCCTCTATAACTCAAGGCTCAAACTCTTTCCGGGAAAGCTTAGATCAAGGTGGTATGGTCCCTTTGAAGTTGTGCAAGTTTTTCCCCATGGTGCCATTAAGATCAAGAACCCAAGTAATGGTAGCACATTCAAAGTTAATGGCCACCGATTGAAGCCTTACTTGCTAGCTAGCTTGGGAGTTGAAGAGGAGGTCATGTACTTCATGGATGCTCCTCTTGTTCCTCTTCATTGATTTGGAGAATCATCAGACCGGCAAGATGTCTTTAAAGCAAAGCCCTACTTGGAGGTAGCCATGCTTATGATGCAAGTGAAGGATGATGAGTTCCCTTGAAGCCACCTTTTTGAAATAGCATCACCAAATTTGAAAGTATTGGACTGTAAGGCTTTCATGCCTTGTTGTGGGTGATTGTTGGTGACTTTTGGAGCACTTGTGATCTATAAGGGGGAGCAAATTCTAAACCTTCTTTTGCATTAAATTTCTTATATATCTTACTTAGTTGTTAGTTTGTTTGTGTACTTTGTGTGTAAATGTGTGTTAACCCTTCCTCTCCATGCTTAGACTTTTTCATTGAAATTGCTTTCAAAAAAAAAAAAAAAAAAAAACTATACTAAGCCAAGTCAGCAGCTCCGGAGCAGTTGAGGCTGAGCTCAAGGGAAATGCGAGAGGCACCATTGTAGCCACCCCAGCCATCTGAGTAGTAGCCATAGCCGTCAGCAGCTCCAAAGCAGTTGAGGCTGAGCTCAAGGGAATTGCGAGAGCCACCGTTGTAGCCGCCCTAGCCACCGGAGTAGTAGCCATAGCCGCTACCTCCCTCGGAAGTAGTATTCATGTTACCAAAGATGTCCTCACCGTGCATGGGAAACAGTGGAAGGGTTTCAATCTCCTGGTGATCTTCTCCTCGTTGTTCCATGACAGTTTGTTCTTCATTCATTTCAAGGAAAGTAGTACTAGTACTAGTAGTGAAGGATGAGGAGGAATATGGGTCAACATTGAGATCAATGGATCCACCAACACTAGTAGAACTAGTTGACCCAAAATTAAGATCAATGGATCCACCAACACCAGTAGAACTAGTTGACCCAAAATTAAGATTAATGGATCCACCAGCAAGCCCTGATCTTTGCATGGGCACATGAACATCTGAAGTCGACCTCTTCTGCTGTCTCTCCCGAGCCTTAAGGTTTTGGAACCAAAAAAAGACGTTCTTGCCCTCAATCTTTCCATACTGGTTCAGCTGGAGACAGATCCTCTAAATATGCTCTTCAGTTGGGGACTTAACTCCCTTGTCGTAGTAAAGCTCCTTGAGGATTCTTATCTGATCTGTAGTAGGAGTCCACCTGGTACCACTCCGCCTGTGAAACATGTTAGCACTACTCTCGACTGCTTTATTGCTCTCTCCATCCTCGGTTGGTTGCTGGGTTTGTGGTTCCATTGGTGATGGGTTGAGAGAATGCGAGAATTGAAGAAAGGTGATGATAAGCAATTAAGAAAGATTGCTGTTAGAATTATTGGAGTATCTGAAATAGGGCATAAAAATCTCCACCCTTTATTGGACAATCGACAAGTCAAACCAACCGTCAGTGAATCTTGAATAAAATATCCCTAAATCTCGAAAAAGAAAGCAGTGTTGGCGCGTGGGGGAACCGAACGGTTTTCAAAGAGATAACTTTTTCATTTTCAATATTATCTTCAAATCGCACTAAAATCTCAGAAAAGACAAGTCATGGCATGTGGAGTGTGCGAGGGCATGTCTCAGATCAATGCCCTCAACTGTAGCCGTGGATGGAGGCCCGAGATACAACCCTTTCATGGGCCGACCCACAAGACTGCCATTGGTTGGACTCTAGCAGATATCAAGGGGATCAGCCCAACCACGTGTGTCCACCGAATCCTGTTAAAATATGGCGCCAAGCCCACATGAGAAGCCCAAAGACGTCTACATCCGCCCATGATGAAGTGCAAGTGGGGCCCAAGAAGTCCGGGGTGACAATGGTGGAGAACGAGGATAATGAGCTAGAGCACAAGGCTTGATGGTGCTGTCTAGAAGTTCAACATGGATTTTGATGAAGCGGGCCTACATAGGAAGCTACAGCTAAATGAGCTTGAGGAGATAAGGAATAAGGCCTATGATGATTCATGGATGAACAAGAAGAAGAGTCCAAGCTGAAGGACTATAACTATTAAGCGCTGCATGGGAGGCAACCCATTTCAACAGAAGCTGAGAAGGAGCCATCAACGAGAGTTTGACATTTCTATCCCTTCACTTGCTTAGGTTGAATTGTAGTTGTGTCTTTGTTTGTTTGTTTACCCTTCCCTTAGTTCGTCGCCCCCCCATATTTAGGGTCTATATACATTGAGGACAATGTAGATTCTACGTGTGGGGTGGGTTTACACTTTTATTTTCAGAATATTTTTTTATGTTAAAAAAAAAAAAAAGATTTTTCTTTTCTAGCACTTTTTATGTTTCTTTTTGGTTCCTTCCAACACCAATGATGAACTTGAGCTTAATATAAATGTGGGCTAAAAAGAATGTTTGGGTCTAACGAGCTTTATTTTTTTAAAAATAAACCATTATGGATCAAGTGTTTGATTTCATTTATAACCATATTTGTCATATCAATATATTGAGCTAGAGAAACATAGTAAGATTTGTGGGAACTATTACATGCCATATTGTGAGATTTGAGCTTAATTGAAGTGCATACATTGTTCTAAGCACTAATTTCTTCATGAGTGAACATCTCATTTGCTTTGCATCTCTAGAACTTGCTTCATATCTTTCGAAACTCTTTGTCTCAATTTTACATCTTGAAAATGATTTAGGCAATTAGGAATCCACCATGGCCAAATGAGTATGTCCCAAAAAAAAAAAAAAAAAATTTGAATATCCTTAGATTGCCATTTGAGCCTTTATGTTAGCCTTTCAATTCTTCACACCATAAATGTTTACCCTTAACTTAAACATTTGCCTTACCCTTTCAAGTTTTCTTAATGAGCAATACGAGATTGTTTGTGTTATGATGCTAAAAGAAACAAGTTTGGGGGTACTTGGAAAAGAATAAGTGTGGGGGTATTCTTTGTTTTGCAATTTAACTTTATATTAAAAAAAAAAAAAAAGAAGAAGAAGAAAAAAAGAAAAAAAATTATCAAAAGAATGTCATTTCAATTCAATAATTAGTTTTTGTTTAAGTTTGGGGGAGTGGTGAGAAAGTGGAAATTTTGAGCATCTTTAGTTCTTAAGTTCTTAATCTCAAAAAGATTGTTGCTTATTAAGTTGCTTGAAAATTGTTATTCCATTCCATTTCATTTCTTTAACCCCTCACCTTGAGCCTCATTACATCAAATAAAAGCCCTTTTTCATCCAAGATGTGATTTTGTTGATAAGTGGAGATAAGATTGAAGAGCAAGCATATGGCGGTATTGCATGAGATTGTTTTGAGTGTAGATTAGTTAACCCATAAACACTTGTGTGAAAAATAGAGTGAATATCTTGTGAGTTTATGGTTAACATGGTTTGACATGCATTCACAATTTTGGTACGTTGAAATGACAAATTAGAGACATGCTACACATTTCAAAACGCAAGCATTTGATCCATGATCCATGAAGTTTAAAACCTAACTTGATTTTCATGCCCTATCTATATTGTGTTCCTTGAGGAAATTGTTGGAATGATTAGGCAGTTGTTGTAGTGTCAGATTTGGGTTAGTTTGCTTGAGGACAAGCAAAGTTCAAGTTTGGGGGTATTTGTTGGATCATAATTCATATACATATTTGTGCCCTAAAACATGAAAATTACTTGTTCTAAAATCCAAATTTAATGTTAACTAATCCAATTTCATTATTTCCCTAATCTTGTACTTTTGGTTAACCTTTGTGTTTATTTATATTTATTTATTATGTTTTTTTTATCATGCTAGGAAATGATGGAGAAGAATGGAAATGCACAAAAAAGTCAACCCTAGAACATTTTCTTATTCCGGCTAGGAGAAAGTGAGCTAGACAAGAAAGGAGGGATAGCTGCCTGACCAAACAAACTCTGAATGAGTTGAAACTCTCCAGTTTCATCCTAGACATCCAAAGGATCATTTGTTATGAAGAGTACTAGAGCTAGTTTTGAGTGAAAAACCTTCAAACAGTCAGTCCAATCTTCTGAAAGATGAAAACTGGAAAACCTGACCTGTACGTATTTCAGAAGCATTTACGGTCGAACCACAATGAATTTAACTCTGAGATTCTACCAGGATGATCTAGACTCATGGAGGAACATTTTATATGTAGAAGTCAGAGGCCCATTCTGAATTATTGGTGGATATATAATTGAAGGAATAAAGGGGCAGAAAGTGACCTGAAAAACAACTCAACATATTCCCACCCACATGAAGAAAGCTAGATGCTTTTCTCTTTTTCCTTAGATATATTTTTCTACTCCATTCTCTTTAATATATATCATCATCACTTCCATATTTCTTCACCTTCATACTTTGCTTTCATTTCATCATTACTCCATCTTTTCCATATTTTACAAACCCCTTCCATACTCCACTTTCATTATTTTTTTTGCCACTCATCATTTCACTCTTCTTTTTCTTCCCTATTTAAACACATTCTCCTCTCATTCTCAAGGAGCAATTTCTGAATCCATAACATCTTCTTTCTCTCTTCATCTCCTTCATAAAACCTCCATTACCACCACCATAACCTTCATCATCTTTTCCATCTACCCATGCCATTTCATAGACAAAAAGCTTCACTACTCCACTATTTCACCACTTGATCATCTCTACATCTCATATTCCATCATCAACCTTTGAAGAAGAAGGAGAGGAGTCTAGCATCACATGAGTTCATCTACACCATCCTCAACTTGATTATCACTAGTCCCTTCTCTATCCCTACTTTTTAGTTTGATGTTCATAAACATGTTGAAGCTTATGTATTTGATTATGAGTGAGTAGTTAGTTTGTTGGGGCTAGGGTTGAAAGCCCTAGCCAAACTTGTAATGAATTGATGTTTGAGTCTTATTTGATGCATTTTTCCATGATCATCTTCACATGCTAATTCAAGAAGTGAATGCTTGTATTTGAATCTAGCTAATTTAAATACTTTGTATTTGTCATTACATGAACAATGTTTAGAGAATAGCTAACTTTAGACATTGAAAGCATGATAGCACACTAGGTGTGTATGTGAGGGTAGTGAGTTAAAATCACCTAGATCTAGGATTGGTTTGCTTGCTTGATTATCTAAACGCAAATCTTTATGCATCTAGGAGCAAGGAATTGATACTTATCCGGTAATGTAACTTGTTCTTGGGTAGTTAGTTTCACACTTATCCGGTGGAAATTGATAAAATAAAAGGAGTTTAGGCCTTAGTAGTCTTATCCGGATGCTAAGAGGGTAATTGGATATTTGGGATTGCATTACTTATAGCTTGAACATCAATGCATGCAAGGGAGGCTATGGTGAACAACCTAAAGCTCTAACTTCCATCCATTTTATCACATTTAGTTTAACATAGCCTAGTTTACATTTTAAGTTTCATTTTGTGTTAATTTGATTCGAAACCATTTTCAAAGCCAAAAATCAAACCACTACACCATCTTGCATATATTCACCATGAACTTTGGTTCACTTGTGAGCTCTTGTTTATGACTTGTACATTTGCATATTCATCTAGCACCCTTTAGGTTTTCCTTAGCTAGAGTGGGTTGTCCAATCCCTTGGGTACGATATCCCTTACTCATAATCCCCTACACTATAACTTGGCCCTTATACTTGAGGGTGGCTATTTGGCTAACAACTTCCTTTCACACAGCCTGTCCCATTGGGCGTAGGGAACTTCATGAGAACCATGTATCCGGCTATGATGCACTTGAGCTTGTTGAGTGTTGGTTGACCGATCATGGCATTGTATGAAATGAAGTAGTCGACAATGATGAACTTTGTATGGATTTCCGCCGTACATGGACTGGCGCCGATAACTAGTCGCATGTAGTCAAAACCCAATGGTTGCGTGATGTCTCCGGAGAAGCTGAGCAATGGCTCATGATCCTGAAGTAATTTTCTATTCTGCTGGAGTTTTCCATAACAACCATTGAAGATGACATTGATGGTGGATCCGCTGTCCGTAAGGACCCTCCCTACTGACCATTTATCGAGTATGGCGTCGATTAAGAATGGATCATCGTGGGGTAGATGCACTCCGCGCTCCTCCTCCTCTGAGAAGGTAATGGGTTCCCAACCAGACCTTGGGAGTTTAGCGGACCTCTCGTAGCGGATATTGCAAACTTCGTTAGGGTGGTTAGCGCGCACATAACGTTTTTTTGCCCTGTGGGACATGTTGGTAATTGGAGCACCGCCGTCGATGCTATTGATGCGGCCCATTTGTTTGATGTTGGCAACCACGGGTGGTGGTTGGCGTATCTTGAATTGCTCCATCTTACCATCGCGGTACAAAGTCTCAACAGCTGTCTTGAGAGCGTTGCAATTGTTGGTATTGTGGCCGTTATTCTCATGGTATTTGCACCATTTGCCGGTGTTCCTGGGCTTCCCTACCCTTGGGTATTTTCTTGGGGGTGGTGGCGGAATCTGGTCCTTGCACTGGTCATATATTTCTTCATACGAGGCTGTGAGGACCGTGAACACTGCATACCACTGGGAGGACTCCGTCTGTTTATTACGGTTATCCCCATGGGATGAGCGATTGCCCTTGTTGTAATGCTGGTCCTTCTGCCGCTTGTTCTAGTAGGTGCCTTGTTGCCATTCTCTTTTCTTATTAGTTGGCGGCATAGCAGAGGTTTTGCTTGCGGTCTCATGATGGCTGGTGGAAGGTTGAATAGACTTGGTAGGCATTGGCGGTGGTGGGGGGGTTTCTTCATATGTGATGAATTCTGCCTGTGCATGGATCAGAGCCTCGCTCATGACATGGTCATATGCAGCATTTGGATGATTGTAATTGAGATGATAGAGAAATGGTCCCTTGAGGAGTCTTTGCTTGAAGGTTGCCAACGCCATTGTCTTGTCGAGATCACGGCACTGAGATGTTGCCGCCCGCCACCTAGTGATGAAAGCCTTCAATGTTTCCGCTGCCCCCTGCTTGAGTTTGAACAACTGAGTTATGTTGTGATGTCCGGCGATCAACAGGATGAACAGCGAGAGGAAACTGTCTAACAGTGCGTGGAATGAGTCGATGGAGCCTGGAGGGCATTCGAAGAACTAGCTCATTGCCTCACTGTCCAATGTTTCGCAGAATAAGTGGCAGAGGGTGGAGTTATCAAATCCCTTATTGTTAGTGACCTTTTTGGAGGTGTCCATGTGGACGAAGGGGTCGGACATGCCGCTGTAATGTGACATCTTTGGTGTCTTTGCGTGTGCTGGTCTGACGGCCTGCAGGATCCTGGAGGTGAATGGTCCTGGTCTAGACGTAAAGAGCGGATTTGGAGTTGGTGCTGGGGCACTTGCCTCCGCCCGGATTAGCCTTTGCTCTAATTGTTGCATCCTTTCCAGGAATAGGGCGGTTGAGTCACCAGCAGGCCCCGCCTGGAGGTTCTGCTAAACCAGCTCCCGCCTAGGGGTAGGTGGATTACCTTCAGTTCTAGCCCTGGCTGCCGGGCGGTTGGTGTTTGGCTGTGATTCCGCCTCCTGCTCCATCATTAGGCGGGGCAGAGGAGGCGGGCCCATCACTTCGGGTGGGTTCAGCAGTGCCTGCATTGGGTCGACTGCGTCTGGTGCTCCGCGATTGCTCGCTCTATGCTGTGTTAGCGTTTGCTTCCAGCGCCTTTTTTAATTCATCGAATTTTGACATCAGTGTGGCCACCTGCTTTTGGGCCTCGACCTTCTCTATGTGCTCCTGTTCACGCTCCTTGTTTTCCTTGTGGAGGTCCACTATTGCCAGCTCATACATAGCTGTGAGGTCCCGGACCGGTGGGCGACTGCTGCCCTGCTGGGTCCTCGCTGCAAGGTTTGATGGGGTATTGAATAGTGTACGGTTAACGTTTACCACTGGGTCAACGTTAGCTGCTAGGTTTGTGGGGTGGGATGACCAGCTTGCTGCTAGGTATTGAATAGTGCACGGATAATGTTTACCTTCTATGGGCCTCGGACTGGTCCGCTTGCTACTGAGCGTTTTCCCCGCTACCACTAGTCAGGGTAGTTGTGGTGGGATGACCTCTTGTCCAAGGATTCCCACAGACGGCGCCAATGTTGATGTCTAAAAGTTCAGCGGTAGCTGAACCTTGGTTAACGCTGATCCAATGGGCGGACCACTACTTGTGATATTCAGAGCTTCCGTTTACCTGTCAAGTAAAATACATATGGCGTCAGAGGGAGACCGCGTTGGGCGGTCTTCTCTTCTCCGATGCCTAAGTTAGTTAATGTATTTATGTTGACAAAGTAACAGTAGGTAAGTAGTAAATGCGTAATTAATGAAGAGAGAGGAGAGAACCTTTTATGGGTGAGGAGGGAGCTGATCTTCTCCATGTTTTCGATGTGGGACTGATATGCTTCAGTTTCCAACTTCTGGAGCTTCTGATGCCATCTTGGCGCAGCGCGTGGCTGCGCGTTAGCGGTGATCTGGGGGTACGCCTGGGCTCAGGCAGTAGCCTGCTTGGCTGTGTTCCCGTAGGTCACCCCTTTGGCGGGTTTTGGTATCGCTGGCGGTGACATGAGCGTGGCTCATTATAGCTAATTATGCTTGCAAATGCCTATGTAAGTACAATATTCATACTTCATTTCCTATCAACTCGTTTTTGTGTATTAATCCAAATTTGATCTCAATTTTCAAAGAACATATGCTTTAGAGTGTCACACATGGCATGGGCCAATTACTAGACTTGGGACAATAAGGCATATTTAGAAGTTTTAATGTAGAAGTTTGATTCATTTCCCATCAACTCATTTTTGTGTATTAATCCAAATTTGATCTCAATTTTTAAAGAACATATGCTTCAGAGTCGCACATGGCATTGATGATGTTGCACGAAAATGGGTCCGGTTTAGCAGGAAAACCATAAAAGCAAAGAAGTGGCGTAGAATCAAGAAGAGTAATTGGAAAATAGGTAACTCACATGTAATGAGGTTACGCTGGAATATTCAAGAAGATTTGGTTTTGGACTTTTCGGGTTATTCGTGCAAAAAGTCAGATCTTAATTGTGAATCAGATTGGGATCAATTTTTGGCCAGCTTGTCCATTTGAGACGCATGATATTTTTCCATAATGGGAACATGAGATCATCAAGACTCACTTTAGTGAACCGTATCAGATTTAGGCCAAAATATATCGTTTTAATTATCCGATTCGGGATTTAATATTTTTAGGCTTGTCTTACATTTGTTTTAGGATTCTTTTTATTTTAGACTTTTAGTTTCCTTTTTTATTTGGATTCTTTAGGATTTCTTGTTAGATTATAATTATGATTAGATTATGACTTGGATGCCTGTATTAAGAGCAGTTTATCATATCAAATTTAATAAAAATGTGTTTTAGGAAAAGAGATGTAGAGAGAATAGTAGAGAGAATTGGGAGAGAATGAGTTGTACTTTCATTGATAATAGAAGCCTCTTTATGTAGAGGATTACAAGCAAACAATCTACGTCTTACAAGGAAACTAAATCATATAATGATTAGGATATTTCAGAGAATATCTATAAGACTAATCTTATTACAACTCAGACAAGTAATTAGAGTTTCGGCCAAACACACAAACTAGGTGTCCTTAAACAAAATGAGAGTTTTTTTCTCAAATTCTCTAGTGGACTCCAGATTTATCTTTGTAGGGTTTATTGCTTGTAAACCCAGATTACTTCCTACTGCGTCAAGCGGTATCAGAGCTAGTCTTCCCTGTCTCTTTTATTTATCTTTAGGACTAGAATGGGCTCTGTTTAGCAAGAAAACCATAAAAGGAAAGAAGTGGCATGGAATGAAGAAGAGTCATTGAAAATAGGAAACTCACGCGTATTGAGATTACTAGCCGCTGGAATATTCAAGAAGATTTGGTTTTGGACTTTTCGGGTTATTCATGCAAAAAGTCAGGACTTTATTGTGAATTAGATTAGGATCAACTTTTGGCCAGAATGTCCGTTTGAGATGCATGATATCTTTCCAGAATGGAAACACGAGATCTTCATGAAGACTCACTTTAGTAAGCCCTATCAGATTTTGGCCAAAATATATCGTTTTAGTTATCTGATTTAGGATTTAATATTTTTTGGCTTGTCTTACATTTGTTTTAGGATTCTTTTTACTTTAGGCTTTTAGTTTCTTTTTTAATTTGGATTCTTTAAGATTTCTTGTAAGATTATGATTATGGTTAGATTATGACTTGGATGCCTATATAACCACCATCATGCTATATATTAAGAGCAGTTTATCGTATCAAATTTAATAAAAATGAGAGGCTTTTCTCAAATTCTCTGGTGGACTCTTGATTTATCTTTTTAGGTTTTATTGTTTATAAATCCAGGTTACTTCTTACTGCGTCAAGCGGTGTCAGAGCAGATCTTCCCTGTATCTTTTATTTACCTTTATAGCAATGATGTAGGACGAGAATGGACCCGGTTTAGCCTGAAAACCATCAAAGCAAAGAAGCAGTGTAGAATCAAGAAGAGTGATTGGAAAATAGGTAACTCACGCGTAATGTGGTTACTAGCCGCTGGAATATTCAAGAAGATTTGGTTTTGGACTTTTTGGGTTATTTGTGCAAAATGTCAGGTCTTAATTGTGAATCAAATTGGGATAAATTTTCGTCCTACATCATTGCTACAAAGGTAAATAAAATAGACAAGGAAGACTAGCTCTGATACCGCCTGACGCAGTCGGAAGTAATCTAGGTTTACAATTAATAAACCCTAAAAAGATAAATCTGGAGTCCACCAGAGAATTTGAGAAAAAACTCTCATTTTGTTTAAAGACACCTAGTTTGTGTGTCTGGCCCAAACTCTAATTACTTGTCTGAGTTGTAATATGAATAGTCTTACAGATATTCTCGAAGATATTCTAATCATTGTACGATTTAGTTTCCTTGTAAGACGTAGATTCTTTGCTTGTAATCCTTTATATAAAGAGGCTCCTATTACCAATGAAAGTACAACTCATTCTCTCCCAATTCTCTCTGCATCTCTTTTCCTAAAACACATTATCAGCACGAAGCCTTAACCTTGAAATGAATAGACAATACCTAAATCCGAATACAAAACCTTGAAACCTTTTCTGCCTCCACCGCAAACCTTAAAGACTTGATCTTAGGAGTCTAGAACCGGCAGCGAAATCCCAAGAATCGGCCGAAAAGTACGGAACCGGGCCCCAGAAGTAGAAGTAGATTCTCCACTGGTTCACCGCCTTCCGAACCTCCGATTGCCACCAAATTCGGTTAGCAGTAAGGGCTCGATTCCAGGATTCAGGAACTGAAAGCAGAACCTCAGGAACCGATCTAAAAGTCACCAAACTAGGCGCCTAAGTGACTAAACCACAAGCAGAAAACCTGACATAAGCCATTTAAGGCAATTCCGGCTAGCCACTGGCCAGAAGCACCTTTTTCCAGCCAACTTCCTGCCAAAAGTTCCAGCGACCTATGTTTGTCCTTTTCAAGGTAATTTTTCATTAAAGTTCCCGCTTTTGGTACTTTTCTTTAAGATTTCAATTCTTTTCTTTTCTTTGGAGACTTGCAACCTCCGTTCTCCTACCCCCACTCCCCCCCCCCCCCCCTTTTTTTTTTCCTTTCATAGGGGAGACATAAGCCGAACTATGGAAGTTCGTGCTATCTCCAAGCTTAGAGCTTGTTGACATCCCCAAACTTAGAGTTTGTTGAGAAGATAAGATCGACCACTGTTAATGTCTAAGATTCAGCAGTGGCTAAATCTTGGTCAACGCTGGTCCGATAGGCGGACCGTTACTTGTGATATAATCAACACTTCCGCTACCTGTCAAGTAAAATACAAAGGGCGTCAAAGGGAGACCGCGCTAGGCGGTCTTCTCTTCTCTGATTCCTAAGCTAGTCAATGTATTTATGTTGACAGAATAATAGTAGCTAAGTAATAAAAGCGTAATTAATGAGGAGAGAGGAGAGAACCTTTATAGGTGGGGAAGAGGCTGACCTCTTCCATGTTTTCGATGTGGGACTGAAATGCTTCAGTTCCCATCTTCTAGAGCTTCTTTTGCTACCTTGGCGCAGCGCGTGGCGGCGCGTCAGCGGTGATCTGAGGGTAAGCCGGGGCTCAGGCAATAGCCTGCTTGGCTATGTTTCCGTAGGTCACCCCACTGGTGGGAGTTGGTACCGCTGGCGATAGCATGAGCGTGGCTCATTATAGCTAATTATGCAAGGCAAATACTCATGTAAGTACAAGTCCCCCAAGTCCAGAGTCAAGGAGGGCAATCTTGGTTGGGAAGTTGCCTAGCGGTTTGAAATGTAACTTCCACTAGACTTGCAAAAGCATAATTAGTTTCAGTGCGTTGTCAACCATGGACTTACTGAGCAAACGCTTTATACCATTTCGGGTGGGCTCCTACTAGGCCCCCCAGGGAGTCCCCCACTCCCCGGCTAAGATAAACCTCCGTTTGGTCGGCGTATTGTTTGTTGAGGGGAGCTGCGCGGAGCAGAGGGTGTTGGGTGGCGAGCCCAATCTTTGGTACCCAAGTGTCGGGGGTCAATGTGCCTGATCAGGGCCGTCGAAGACTGTTGACGCGTCCCCTTACTTGTCCCGGAGGTGCATATCTTGACTGCAACGCCGCGTGGCGGTCATTGTCAAAGTGAGGCGTTGCCTCGGGAATCGCCGTTGGCAAAAGTTCCTCGGTGGTAGTAAGTGGCAAGAAGTGTCGCGGGGGCCTGTCTAATTGCCGCTTAGCGGAGACTCACAAAAAAGGAGAAGTTTCGCTAGCGGTGTTGCGCGTAGTAGAGACTACCTCACTTGCGAGATAAAAAGGGAGAAGTTCTGTTGGAGGTGTTACGCGTAGCGGAGACTGCCTCGCTTGTAAGATGAAAAGGGAGAAGTTCCGCTGGCTGTGTTGCACTTAGCGGAGTCTGCCTCGCTTGTAAGATGAAAAGGGAAAAGTTCCGCTAGCGGAGACTGCCTCGCTTGTAAGATGAAAAGGGAGAAGTTCCGCTGGCAGTGTTGCGTTTAGCGGATTCTGCCTCGCTTGCAAGATGAAAAGGAAGAAATTCTGCTAGCAATGTTGCACTTAGCGGAGACTGCCTCACTTGCAAGATGAAAGGAGAAGTTCCGCTAGTGGTGTTGCGCTTAGTGGAGACTGCCTCGCTTGCAAGATGAAAGGAGAGAAGTTCCACTAGAGGTGTTATGCTTAGCGGAGACTGCCTCGCTGATTGGTGCACTTTGACAGTTACTTCAGCCAGACGCTTCGTCTAGTGGTGCTCAACACGTGGCCGTCGAGCATTGGGCTAGCGTGTGGGATAACGTTCCTCAGCACGCCCGTCTCTTCGCCATTAATGCGAGTAATTATGAATTTTGTAACTGAGGCGTTGCCTTGGTTAATCCAGAGAGTAAGTGCGATCGTGGGCCACATGTACAGCTGTTGTTTGATGTCATTTTTCAGCAGACGGTCTGGGTAGGTTTGTTGTTGACATAAAAGGGAGGGAAACCAGTGGTTTTGACACTTTTCACTTTGAACTAATATCGTCGTCTTCAAGCCTTGCTCTGAGATCTGAGAAGAAGGTTCTGTAATTTGTGTGAGGCGACTGATCTTTGGAGGACGGAGTCCACTTGAAGCGAAGACGAGCATCACCAAGCGCACCAGGGTTCCTATCATTCAGGTTGGTAGTTTGAGCCTTGCCTCTGTTCCATTGGTTTTTTGCTTCTGTCCGTTTCTGTATTTGGTTTTTTTGGAGTGATTGCTGCCATTCCCCGGTGTGTTCTAAGGGTCGAGAGTGAGTTTTGGGGATGGGTTTTGGTGTTTACCAGAGTTAGGTTTAGGAATTTGCTAGATGGTCAAATCTGGGTTGAGTGTGTATGCGCTGTGTTCTTGTTTTGGCATTTTCTGGGTTTGGTTGTTCGTGGTGTTCTTGGCTAAAATCTGATATAGGGAAAGTTTAGATCTTGTTTGAACTGACTGGTTTGGGTTTTAGGGTTTGTAATAGCTAACGTCATAGAGATCTCGAGCGGTGAGGATTCCGAGTCTGACATGTCGCTCAGCGTGGTGGATAGGATATTTATTGACTCGTTGCATCCGTCTGCCCATGCAGGAATCTCACTATCCGATCCGCTAGATATCGACCCGCTACAGACCATACCTTGGGAAGTAGCCATGGGTGGTGCCGGGCATCCAGAGAATTCTAAGGCAAGGGAGAACATGGCTGCTCGCAATAGGCGTGAGGAGAGGCTAGCGAGCAATAGCGCAGCTAGTGGTTCTGCTGACGGGTGAGAGGCTAGCGCAGAAGAGATAGAGTCAGCCTGGTTCCTCCGCGACAGTACTGCGGTTTATGAGCCGGGAGAGCCGATGACAGTGGCCGCCGTAACTCGTCTCAAGCGGGTGTTCCGACTTCCTGGCGAAGTGAAGCTGCGCCCACTGAGCGTTGATCAAAACGTCTTCATTCTACCATCGGGGTATGCTGCCGTACACGAGGCTATCTTCCGCTAAGGGATAACGTTTCCGCTACTGGCTAATCTTCATATCCTGATGTGTGAGTTTGACCTCCCCTTTCTGCAAATTTACCCTAATATGTGGCGGTTGCTGATGGCGCTCAACTCGCTATGGCACTTGTCTGACTGTGAAGGACCAACCGTAGCGGAGGTATTTCACTTTTACGAGTTGGTCTATGTGAGGCGCCAAGGATGCAGCAGTCAGGCGAACCTTACGCGTAGGCAGTGGGCAACCAAGCTGATCGAGAATACGAAGGATTAGATGTCTCAGTGGTGGTCGACCTTTTGTGTTGCGACCTCGGGGTGGGAGTATGACTCTGGAGCGAACGATGGGGTGCCGACGCTTAGGATTAAGTCAAAGTTTCAACCAATCTGAGGTTGTCGCTAGCCTCCATCGACCAAAGTTTGGCAAAGAATGCCTGTTTTTTATTTTATATCTTGTTTCTAATCAATGCTTCTCTGTGCAGCGAGCTTGCGCTTCAACCTAACGCTCAATGAAGAGTGCCGCGTTGCCAGGATTAAAGGTTGTTGGCGGAACTGTAATCTCCTCGACCTTCGTTTGCTCACCGGTTGGGAGATGTTGGTCGACCTTCAATTGACGTGTGCCCTTGGTAAGTAACTTCTGTTGACCTATACCCTTTGCCCAACCTGTCTTAGGCTGACCATTGATGTGCCTGTTTTAGATACACCGCCGGGCAATAAAGTGAGCCGTGACGCCTTCGACAAAGCTATGGATCGTCCTGAGTTGAACAACCTTCTGGAGGGCATGTATGCCGCTGGGCTGGAGGCCCAGAAAACCGTCGTTGATCCGCAGACACTGGCAGTGACCCAGTCGAAGGCTCCCGTGGTGCTGCCAATGCACCATCACTCGCACCTGGCTCCCGCCTGGGAGATAGTGGCATTGGTCGAGGGTGGCGTTGAGCAAAGGGCTGTTAGAGGGAGCAAGGTCCCCGCCGCCTTTGTGAAGCCGGCGGAGAGGTTGCCCGCCAATCGGTGTGGGCCCCAGAAGGAGAGGGTGGTGCCCTCCCAGGGTTGGAGCCGCAAGGAAAATCGAGGCCTCCCGCCGCTGGTGCTACACGGGCAGTTCTCCAGAGGAAGCGACGGTAGAATGACGCCGATGAAGAAGATAAGGCCGCTGATGTGGAGAATGTCCGGGCCCGCCAACTGAAGAAGGCTAAGCAAACCTCGCAGTCGGTGACTGTATCTGTCGCTGGGGTGGTGCTGTAGGGCAGTCTGGATTCATTCTTTGCCTATGCGGAGTTTCTGACAGATCCGGAGCGGGAATTCTTATTCCACCTCTGTGAAAGGCTCGGATTTGGTGGTCTGGATGGGATAGTTCGTCTGACGACCGTTCAGCAGTCGCCTTTCAGCTCTGCGTTTAGATATCTGTCCGTCGGGCTGCACGAGCTATTCCTGGCCGCGTCCAGCTAGCCCCGGGTTGAGCGGCAGCTAAGGGAGGAACTGAATGGTCTCCAGAGGGAGTTGGGGGAGAGCAAGGACAAGCTGGTGAATGTTGAGCGGCGCTTGACCAAGGCAGAATACGACGCCCTGGATGCTCTCGGCAAGTTGAATGTCGCCATTGAGTGGGACCTCGAGCCGAACGACCAAGTATCCGAGCTGGAGCAAGATATAGCCTTGCTGAAGGTCCAACTGGCAGCAAAGGCTAAGAAGGTTGAGATCCTTCAGCAGGATTCTGCCGCCAAGTCTGTGGAGGTGAAGAGGCTGGAAGGAGAGGTTGCCCGACTAGAAGCAGAGAGGAGTCGCGCGGAGGCCGCCGCAGTGGAGTCGTTCAAGCAGTCTGTGGCGTACGAGCAAGCATTGATGGAGGCGGCCAAAGCTGGTGTCACGGCCAACTTGAAGCTGCTGAACAAAAAGGGCGCGATTGACTAGATCAAAGCGTCCCAATCTGCCAGCTTGTCCAGCCAGCCGCCGGTGTCAGTGGGTGGGTCTGCAGCTACCCAGACTGGAGGTGCGTGCTCTGGCAGCGGTGAGAGTGACCATGGTCTAGCGGATGATTCCCAACGGACCCCCATGCCTACCCAATCCGAAGTGTCGCGTACCGAGTTTATGGCGGCTAACACTAGGGAGGATGGCACTATGGTGACGCCGAGCCCTTCTGCTCGCGGCTCGGATTAGACGAGTTGCTTGGTGAATCCACAGCCGTCGGTGCTCGAGGAGAACGTCATTGTGGCACCCCACAATCAATGAAGGCTTTCGCTGCATTTTTGTAATGCCGCTGAGGCTATACATTTTTTTTTTGTAAAGTTGTGAACATTGTTAAGCTGGTAGTCCCGACCCTGAATATATGAAATTGCAATTTGCCTTTGAAATTTTCTAAGTGTGGAATTGTGTAATGACTGCATTGTTTGAATGTTGCTGTACCGCCAAGGCTTTGACTTGTGCTTTTGTTAATCAACGAAACATTAAAGGAATTAAAATTGTTCCAAGTGCATGATGTAGCGGACATGGTCCGCCGAATATTGTTAGTGTTGCCAGTTAATTCTTGTGCTTAGACTTGGTAACAATGTTTTGAATAATTCTTTGTTTCATTGATAGCTAGCAGATCAGCGTTTACAAAAGCGGGGTTGTACCCGTTGGGTAGCTTCCCTTAGCTAAATATTGAACAAAAATTTAGCTAAGTCAAGATGCTCAAGGGTAGTGACACGACTATTTGTAATGGTACCGAAGGTGTTCGGTATTCCAAGGGTGGGTTGTTGTGACGCCATCCTTGTCCATTAAGTAGAAGGTGCCAGGGCTAACGACTTCCACAATTTTCTATGGTCTTTCCCAAGTTGGGCAGAGTGTCGTTGGCGGTGAAATGACCTCTTTCATTACCCAATCCCCCAGTTGGAGGTTTCGGCTTTGACTCTGACGTTGTAGAAATGCGATACCGGCTGCTTGTTTTGCAAGTTGTGCAAATGGGCCTTGTGGCATTTCTCCTCGAGGAGATCCTTGTCAAGGTTGATGCCTTCGCCGTTGGTCTCGGAGCAGTAGCCCTTGACCCTAGCGGTAGGTTGAGTGACTTCAATAGGTAGGACGGCTTCAGTTCAGAACATCATGTAGAATGGTGTTTCATCAGTGGCGGAAATTGGGGTAGTCTTGGTGGCCCACAAAACTTTCGGGAGTTTCTCCGCCCATAAACCCTTGGAGTCGTCGAGTTTCTTTTTTAGCAGCTTCTTGATTATCTTGTTTACTGCTTCGACTTGGCCGTTGGTTTAGGGGTGAGCGACAGATGCAAAACTCATCTTGGTGCCCAGGTTAGCTATGAAAGAGATGAGTTCCTTGTTGTTAAACTATGTGCCATTGTCTGTGATGATTGTGTGGGGGAGGCCATAGCGACAATAAATGCTCTTCCAGAGGAAGTGAGTTACCTTGGTGGTAGTTATTACAATTAGCGGTTCCGCCTCGATCCATTTTCTGTTGTAGTCGATGGCGACAATGATGTACTTGAACTATCCCCTAGCTGTTAGGAATTTGCCAAGCAAATCCAAGCCCCACATGGAGTGGATCCATGAGCCAATGATGATTGACAGGGGTTCCGCCGAAGCGTGAGGGAGGTCAGCATATCGTTGACATTCGTGGCATGACCTTGACACTTTCTTAGCATCGTCGCTGTGCGTGGGCCAGAAGTAGCCCTGCCGCATCCTGCGATTGGCCAGAGACCTGGTGCCTTAGTGGTTACTGCATTCTCCAGCATGTATCATTGCAAGAACGACCTTTCCCTCCTTTGGAGTGAGACATCAGAGGTTTGGATGGGTGAATCCCTGGTGGTAGAGTTTGTCATTCTGGATATTATAGCGGGTTGTTCTCCATTTGAGTTGCCTTGCCTCAACCTTGTCGGTTGCCAGTGAGTCAGCCTTGGCGTTCTTTTCCCTGGGGATCTGTGTAATGGTGTGAAATTTGAATTTCTTGAGAAGCGTCTTGATGTATCCCAAGTATGCCACTAACTATTGGTCTTTGGCCTGGAAACTGTCGTTGACTTGGTTAACGACTAGCTGGGAGTCGCTGAATATGTTGACGCTGTCAGCCCCTGAATCGATGGTGAGAAGTAGGCCTGCGATGAGTGCTTCGTACTCTACCATGTTGTTTGAGGCCGTGAAATTGAACTTCAATGCATATTCGTCAGTCCCCCTGGTCCTGTTAAGATGACTCCGGCGTCGCAAGCCTAGCGCAGGTGGAGCCATCCACATGGAGGTTCCAGTCTGACTGCTGCTGGGGGAGAGGTTCCTCAGCGGTTACTACTTCTGTGTTGGGTTCATCCTGTCTCTCGGTGAGCTCAGCGATGAAATCTGCCACCGCATGGCCTTTCACGGAGGTCCTTGGCCTGTAGTCCACTCGCTGAGCTCAATTGCCCACATGCTGAGGCGCCCGGGGTGCTCAAGGTTTTGCATGACTTGCTTCAGTGGTTAGTTTGTTAAGACATGAATTGTGTGGGCCTGGAAGTACTGGCGGAGGCGCCTAGCGGCGAAGATTGGTGCGAGGGCGAGTTGCTCCAAAGAGGTATATCTTGTTTCTGCACCGTTCATGCCCCTGCCAGCGTAGAATACTGGGAGCTCGTCTTGTCCTTCCCGCCGAACAATGGCGCAGCTTACAGCGGATGTGGATACCGCAAGGTATTCTTTCAGGCTCTGCACAGCGGATGTGTAGAGTGTCTCCCCCTGCACAGGAATTGACAGAAGTGGGACCGCCGCTAGGTATTCTTTCAGGCTCTGAAATGTCGCCTCACAATCTGAGGTCCAACCAATTTCCTACTTGTGGGTTTTCTTCATGACTTTGAAGAATAGGAGACACCTGTCGGTGAGTCTGGAGATAAATCGAGAGAGGGCGGTCAATTTGCCTTGGAGGCTCTGAACGTGCACCTTCCATTCTGGGGACTTCATATTGAGGATGGCTTACACCTTGTCAGGGTTGGCCTCTATGCCCCGCTAGCTGACAATGTAGCCCACGAACTTGCTGGCGATTACGCCAAAGAAACATTTCTTGGGGTTGAGGCGCATACCATAGGCCAAGAGAATGGTGAATATGATACGGAGGTTTTCCACGTGTCCGCTGGCCTTGATGCTTTTGACCAACATGTCGTCCACATAGACCTCTATGATTTTGCCAAGGTGCTCGGCGAACATGGCGTTCATCAACCGCTGGCATGTTTCCCCAGCGTTCTTCAAACAGAAAGGCATGACATTGTAATAGTATAGGCCCTTGTCGGTTGTGAAGGTGGTGTATTCTTGGTCGGCGGGGTGCATCTTGATTTGGTTGTATCCTGAGAAGGCGTCCATCATGCTAAGCGACTCATGTCTCGCTGTAGCATCAACCAGTTGGTCGATGCGAGGTGGTGGGAAGCTATCCTTGGGGCATGCCTTGTTGAGAGCCTTGAAGTCCACTGACTTGATACACATTTACGCAAGCATACGTATCATTGTCAAGATAGGGAAGTATAATGCCCAAAGTTATCGTACCGCGGGGATTAGTAGCTAACACACAATCCTTGGGTGGTCGGAACTAAAGTCACTAAGCAAAAAAAGGAAATAAAACAAATAAAATAAAATAAAACTAATCTAAGGCACCAAGTCTTAGTAATGCTCGGCTTTGATTTTCACCAAAGCCTAATCAAAACTAAGAACCTAGTGGTGAATATTTACAATGAGTTGGAGTTCAATATTTTGAGAGATGATTTTAGATTAACAAAATGTAATGAAATGTAAAACAATTAATAAAAATGAAAATAAATTAATAAAATTGTAACCAAATAAATGGGAATGTCGGGTGTTAGGGAGGTTCCTTCACCCAAATTCTATGGTCGGAAGCTAATATAATGTAGCTGCAAATCCCTACTTTGGCGGTAGTCATATCCAAGGCGATTCAAGGCTCAAGGACCGAAATTCCCAAATATGGTATTCCTACTCCGGTTCAAGGGCCGTAGGAACTCACTTGGCATGAATTAGAGCCGGTTTAAGGGTCACTAATTCACATAAAGAGGCGTAGAGATCGAGGAATTAGACTACTAAGCGACCCGCCCGAGCAATCACGCAACTGGTGTAAATCACCCTGCTTATAACCCCCCGAATACGAAATTGAAGGTTTCTAGCTTAGGAATTAGAGGGGGTCAAGCCTCTAACTCCGTCCTAGACATGCTCAAAATACACACCCTAGAGTTAACTAGGCTCCTAGACATGCATTTTAACCCAACAAAAATAGATATAAGCATCCATCATATGAAAATTGCATCATTACATTAAATTAAACATCTTTTACACAAAATTTGGGCTAGGGCACACAACTCTAACCCCCAACAAGAAAATTACTCACAACCCATAATCATAGACATCAAGATAACAAAATTCAACGAGAAAATAGTATAGAAGTGTAGGAGAAAACAAGGGTAGCCACAATTAGCTAGAAAACTAACATGACTATCCTTGAATTATAACTCCTACAATTACCCAAGTCTTGAATCTTGTAGAGGAGAAGCCTTCGATAAACCCTTGAAGCTTTGGGTGAGTAAATCCTTCAAATTCCTAAAATAAACTAAAGAAAACATGGAAATTGGAGGAGGAAGAGAAGAATGAGAAAGAGAGCAGCCCAAAGGGCTACCTCTTTGGTGTGGTGCGCGGCGCTGTTGGGTAATAGCGAGAGAGAATTAGGTCGTGGTCCAAATATATATGGTGGCTGTGATAGAAATGAGGATGGCAGCAGGCATGTGGCTGGGAGAGAAATGAGATAAGAGAAGGGATAGGTGGCAGTGTGTGATTGGTTAGAAGAAAATGATTTTTTTTTTCTCTCTTTAATTAGCTGCACAGCACGTGCATGCAGGTTGTTTAATTACTAGCCATCTTAATTAAACATTGATTAATGTTTAATTAAGGTGCTTGCTTGATTAATCATCTTAATTTATTAAGATGCATGTCCTTTAACTTTTCACCACCGCACGCAATGTTATGATTTCTGGTTCCGCTCATTCACTAGTATTGATCATGGTTGACCAGCATTTGAGTATTTCGTCCTTTTGTCGGAAGAATTCAATTCGCTCCAATTTCCACAATTTTCTCTTGTTTTCCGGAACTCCACTTATTTTCTACACAATAAATAAAAATGGATTAATTACATCATAATTGACTTGAGGATTAACTTATTTCTAGTGTTTTAGATACAATTACATGCATAGAAATGCGTGTAATCATCCACACACATCCGCCACTTTCCGTTACGTTTCTTAACCATGACCAGGTTGGAGATCCACTGGGGATAATTGACTTGGCGAATGAATCCAATGTTTTGGAGCTTGGAGACTTCTTTACCTATTGCTCGATATCTTTCTTCGTAAAAGGCCCTCCGCTGTTGTTTGACTGGATAGAAAGATGGTTTGATGCTCAATTTGTGCGAGATGATTTCAAGGGAGATGCCTGGCATATCAGCGTAGGACCAAGCAAAGACGGCAGCATTGTCTCGTAGGAATTGTGTGAGTTCTGCCGCTACCTTTGGGGCCAGCTAAGCGTCGATGTGGACTGTCAGCTCAGGGTGCTCGTCAGAGATGCTGATAACTTTTAGGGATGTTTCTAGGTTGACAGGCTCCTTTTTCACATATTTGTCCTCGTCGTCCCTAGGATCCTCAAAAATGTTTGTTGACGGCACATGGTTTCCTACCGTTAGGATCTCATGGCGGCGCATTGACCGGGCTACAGTTGTTGAATAAAACTCTCGTGCCAACTGTTGGCTTCCCCTTACACAGCCTGTCCCATTGGGTGTAGGGAACTTCATGATAAACATATAACCTACTATGATGCACTTTAATTTGTTGAGCGCTGGTCGCCCAATGATGGCGTTATACGAACTGAAGCAGTCGACAACAATGAACTATGTATGTATCTCCACCGTGCATGGGCTGGTGCCGAGGACTAGGCTTATGTAGTCAGAACCTAGCGGTTGTGTGATGTCACTGGAGAAACTGAGCAAGGGCTAGTGATCCTGGAGTAGTTTCTGATTCCGCTAAAGTTGGTTGTAACAGCCATTGAAGATGACATTGACAGCGGATGCACTGTCCACGAGGACCCTTCCCACTGACCATTTGTCGAGCATGGCGTCAATCAAGAATGGATCATCGTGGGGTAGGTGTACTCCGCGCTCCTCTTCCTTCGAGAAGGTAATGGGTTCCCAACCAGATTTTGGGAGTTTGGCAGATCTTTCTGTTTCTGTTGAAGAATACGGAACGAGAACTAAGTGTGGATCATGATGGGGAGAGAGAGAGAAAGGGAGAGACACAAGAAGTATAGTGGTTCACCTTACCCTTGAGGCAAGGCTACGTCCACTTAGAGATTCCACTAGTAGTGAGGCCAAGTAGCCTTTGTAGTGATACAAGTATATGGATCCCCCTCTCTAAGAAGGGGAGGACTTCCCTTTATAGCTAAAGGAAGCCCCACTCTATTCTATATTTCCAATGTGGGATACTACATACATATTACTTATCTTGAAGCCTCTTGGAGAGCATGGGAGGGTGGCCTCCCAACGAGATATCGACCGATCTCTACCACAGCGAGGTAGCTCGGGTGTCGGACTACCGGATGCATGTCGTAGGGGGACTAGCCATGTCGCGGGGCCCACCTAAGAGGTCGTTGCTTATGCTTGGCGGTATGTGATATAGGTGGTATGTACAAGTCCCCCAAGTCCCCGAGTAAGAGGCGCTTCTTGGTTGGGGAGTTTTAAATGTGATGCCACCAAGTATGAGTGATGACCTCGTTGAACACCATACCCATACTAGTTCCCCAACTCCGTAAATAAGAAGGGACTCTACAGGTATGTTGGTGCCCCGGGGCCCTCATCAATCTAGTACCTAAAAAGAAGATGAGAGTGCACAAAAGCATATTGATTGCGCTAGGGCAATCGAAGTGACATTTGAGTTAAATGCATCAAGGTGCATGAACGTGTATGAGATGCATGATGCAAAGATGTGTGATGAACACGGTAAGACATAATGATATGTAAATGTTGTATGCACGTGATGCACATGTGTTAGGATCGGGAGTGTTGTTACTCGCCGAGTCCCCCAAGTTACGTAGTTAGTAAAACGGGAACTCAGATTTAGATATCGTTTGATGATGTCGGTAAGGCTAAGAATGAAGCTCCGGTATAGAAGTTACGTGTCATACTAGCGAGATTATGGCAAAACCATGATAGTCCCCCGAGTATGAGCGTGTAAGAATTGCGCTCGCTCGAATTGAGCGAGTAGTGGGTTGTGTGAGTTTTGTCTTAAGGTTTTATTAACAGGATTCTAAAAATCGGCCTAGGTGGTCGACTAGGCTGCGCCTAGGCTCTAGGCGGCTGTAGACCGTTCCGATTATGGCCTAGTCGATCGAGCTAGGCGTGAGGGAGAAAATCGGCCGCCTAGGCGGCCTGGGCGGCTCCTAGGCAGGTTGGGCGGCCCCGACTTGGCGTTGGGCGGTCGGCAACTAGGCAGACTGATGCAAATCATAACCACATCTCTCTCCACCAACCTCTCACTCCCACCGCTTCTCCTCTTCCTCATCCGAATCGCTGCCGTATGTAACGCCCCAAGCTGGTAATCTTGGCGACATGATCGACTTCTTTATCAAGAGCGTGTAACCAAGCCAGAACGAAGCCGGAAAGGTTGCCGGTAATGATGAACAAGGTAGAGCCGTAGCTACCCAGAACCGCAAACCATCAAAACCCAATCCAAACTGAAAACTAATTACTTACACATGTAGAGGAAGACGAGGGGAGGAGATTCCATACCACAGGTAGTCTAAAAGGTGACCGGAACAGACGGGGATTGCAGAGCTCACTGGAGAAGTCTTGGAGCTTCCAGTCGTTGCTTCTCTGTTCACCGTCGATGCATGGACGATCTGAGGGTGCAGAGAGGTAGGCGACGCAGAGACGAAGACGTGGGTGCCCGCGCGCCGTCGTGGGGTGGCCGGAAGTGGAATTTCAGGTCGGGTCGCGCTGTGTCTCGGGTCAGAGAGCACCAAGCTCTCTCTCTCCCTCTCTCTCTAAATTTCATGTATTCTCCCACTGTTCACCAAGTCATATAGATGTGTCCAATTGATAATGGATGGCTACGATCAAGAGGTGGAGACGATGGATGGCTAGGATCACTCCACCCATTTTCTATTTCCTTAATTAATTTCCAAAATCTCAAAACTTCGGTAAATCACTATAAAATAGTTAAAAAATTAAAATAATTAAAAACCCCCTAGTCCCCGCCTAGGCCCCTAGGCACTAGTCCCCGGGTCACCGCCCGACTAGCGCCTAGCGTTTTTTAGAACCTTGTTTATTAATGGGATGTAAAAGAAATTTAATTGTTGCGATCAACAATAGGTGAAAAATTTCAATATTTCAATTAATAGACCATAGGGCAAAAAGTATGAGCGTGAAACCCAATGATAGTCCCGGCCGAGTACTATCTCCACTTCTGATAAGTGGTATGAATAAGTCCCCCAAGTGTACAGAACGCTCGGGAGATGAGATGACTCAAAAGCAAGGGACTGGACCTTGGCTTACCCCGCCTTCGGTACCAAGTGGGGTTTTCTGAGGGCTTGAGCCTATGGTACCCGATGGGGTAGAATGAGGATTTGGGTCTCTAATACCCGGAAGGGTAAATGAGGACTTGAGCCTCTGATACCCAGAAGGGTAGATTGAGGCTAGAGCCTCTGATACCCGGAAAGGTAGATTGAGGGCTAGAGCCTCTGATACCCGAAAGGGTATATTGATGACTTAAGCCTCTGATACCGGGAAGGGTAGATTGAGGGCTAGAGCCTCTGATACCCGGAAGGGTATATTGAGGACTCGGATAGATTGAGGGCTAGAGCCTCTGATACCCGGAAGGGTAGATTGAGGACTAGAGCCTTTGATACCCGGAAGGGTATACTGAGGACTAGAGCCTCTGATACCCGGAAGGGTAGATTGAGGGCTAGGGCCTCTGATACCCAGAAGGGTACATGAGGACTTGAGCCTCTGATACCTGGAAGGGTACATTGAGGGCTTGGCGGTATCTCGCCAGGGGTAAGGATTTGGATGCAAGGGACTGGACCTTAGATTTTGTAAGGGAGCTACCCTTTAGTCATCCCGTCGGGATACCTCGCTCGAGTAGAGGATTTAATTGAGTGCTAGGGGTCTCATACCCGATAGGGTATTATGGCCTTGGGCCTCCGGTACCCAATGAGGGTGTCTGGCCTTGGGCCTTCGGTACTCGATGAGGGTTGGGCTAACTCGTATACCTAGTGGAGTAGATAGGCTCGGGAGGTGAGTGAGCTCGTGATCCCGATGGGATTGAGAGCTATGGGTCTCTTTGACCCGTTGGGATCAAATGAGGGTTTTAGCCTCGTAACCCCGTTGGGGTAGATGAAGGCTTGAGCCTCCTTAACCCAATGAGGTTGAATGAGGGCCGGTAGGCCTCCTTTACCCGGTGGTGTGACCCCGGGTAGAATGATGGAACCCCATTGGGGTGACCGGTGGCCTTGGGCCCCGGTACCCGGTGGCATAGCCCCGGGTAGAATGATGGCTTTGAGCATCGTAACCCCGTTGAGGTACCTCGCCTTATTAGAGAGGAGTTATGCAAGGATATGACCTTGGCTTTCCCGCTGGGGGTACCGCACCTGGGGTGAGGTATTTTAAGTGCCGCGTGTTGTGTCAGATGTATATATGGAGAAATTTAATTGACAGGTAATTAAATAAAGCATTACGTTAATACATAAGCATAATAGATATGATATCGGGACTATCACATTTTGTAGGCATGCTTAGATTATAGAAATCGTTATTTGAAGCATGTAAAGCATTGCATTAGCTGAAATTTAAAAGTGTGAATGAGAACTCATCTTTTGCTGATTGGAGAAGTGGAAAATTGGGATTGACCCGAATACCAAATCTTGTTGGAGTTGTCCAAGGATAACGCTCCATGTAATCGACAAATGATCATTGATAGTTTGCTTGGCCTTATACGCACAAGAAGATGCCCGGTTAGAGTTATTTTGCTTCTTCCAAAGGCAAAAGAAAATAAGTGATTAGGAAGCTATTCATATGGTTGAATTGATGAATCACATATATTTTGCTTGTACGCTTTGATATGATATAGTGACAATTTAAATCCATTTAAATAGCATGAAGGATTGAATTGTCCATGTAAGTATGGAAATGATTATTCTTGACATGAGAAGCTTAAATGATCATGGTAAAAGGAAATTAGGAATTGATTGTATAACAATAATCATGGTTGGTGCATGACATATACTGATCACAAGTTCACAACTATTGCATGGAAATAGTAATCATGGGTAGCCATGACAAGGCAATCATCCGGTAAACTTGAAGAAGTAATGTAGAAATTGAGGTTGTGTTTGTATTGTGTGGTCAGAGAGACCATATATGAGTGAAGAAGATGTGCTTAATTGTCGAGTCAATATGCGGGGATCCAATTATTGATATAGTAAACAATTGAGAGTACACAGTACATATAATTGTGCGTATGATTGTTCATATATATGACAGAGGGCAGACATCAATTATGGTGCAAGAATAAGTAGCAGACATATTTAGAATTGTCGTATGCATGATTTGCATGGCAATGCAAGTTGGAATATGGCTGACCATGTTATCATCTGATACATATGGCCGCTTATGATAGCATCAAAGGTGGCATTAACAGCTAAGTTTAACAACATATGCGTGTAGGAAAAAGAATATAACCAAGTGGCTCAAGTAAAAGGCAAGCATAATTAAGTATTGATATGCATGTGACAAGCACCGGTTTGTGCTACAAATTGTAGATGAGTTCGAAGAACAATATATATACGAACACACCAAGCATTGAGCTTTATGAGTTTAAGGGACTTATCTGGATCATAGATCGTTAAATTGTCCGAGAATGTGTTCTATCGTGGTAGCAGAAGCCTTGGATAGAGAGGGCTGACTGGGTTGACAGAAGCTGATGGGAAGGAGCTGCTGCAAATGGGATGCCCGGAAGAGATATGCAGGTGGCTGCTCGGGTTCTGTCTAAATTTTTTTTTTTTTGAAACCCCAGACGTGTCTGATTCCCGGAGAGTAGTGGGTGAAGGAGGCCAGCAGGTACCGGTGATGGTAGGGATACCAATGAAGGCAAGAGCCCTGCAGATGAAGTTGTGATGGCCAATGAAGGTGTTCCAAACCAGTCCTGGACGGATTGGGTGTCCAAACAAGTTCCCGGGTGCCCAGAGCTTTTTTTTTTTTTTTATGGACTCGGTGAGAGATACCGCTGAGTATGCATTAAGCAAAGTACCGGTGAAACCACCACGCTGAAGCTCTCGCAAAGTACCGATGGTGAGTGGCAAAATTGATGCCGGGAGGGATGTTCCGCTGAGACTTGTGGTTAGTTACCCCAGCGGGAGCTAGCCGTGGGGTGATGGAGTTACAGGTGAGTCATCGAGAGATGCTTTTGAGATTGATGCCAGTGCCGAGACCGAGACCGAGTGGTGGGTCACCGGAAGATCATCGCTGCTTGAAACATGCACCAGGAAGTTGGGGTGCGGGAAGCATTCAAGTTGGGTCACGGAGAGGTGGAGAGGTTACCAGGATTCAAATTTGGTTCCATTTTGGTAAGTCATCAAGACACTACTACAAAATGGACTATAGGACACCAATTTTGGGCACTATTCTGAAGTGGTGTGTATGTTGAACAGTTTTGCACCGTGCAATTTGATCGGTGAGTTAATATGGAGATGCCACCAACATTCGGTGGCCCAATGCTCATATTTGATTAAATTATTCATAATTGGAACGCTGGGGATTGGTTGGTTACAAATATTTACGGATTTTGCCCCCAAATTACATCTCTTGTTCAGCAAAAGCATGGGTCTTCGTCTTTGGTCAGATGAAAAGAATGGGTGATGGCAGGAAAACCAAAATTTGTTCCAAAATTATACTTTGTTTATTGTATTTGAAAGTTGAAACCCACCCAATATCGATCACAATACGCACTCTGGATCACTTTACCAAAATATGACCTAGCTCTCTTGAAACGAGATTGACTCAGAGACGTCGTCCATGTTTGGCCTCTCTCACCTTGTATTGCTTCATCTTCTCCTCTATATCTATATCTAGCCTTCAAGGAGAAGATCAAGGAATTCGAGATCCGATGCTCTCTGCCGGGGGTTTCGACAACGATCGATCATCAGATGCTGTTGGGGCTTCGATTCGGTGGATTCAACACCCTTCTTTGGCTTCTAGTTGGCTGGATTGCGCAGGACGCCCCACACGCTCCGCCTTAAACGATTTCTTATCTCAAGACTATGTGAGAATTTCACCTTTTCTTTTTTATTCTTTTAGCTAGCTTCTTCGAATTTCTCCACAAGTCTCATTTATCAATGCTCAGGTATGTGTGTCGATCTAGGAATGATCTATGCATGTTTCATTATTCTATGCTTCTGTACGTTTTATGCTATCTAATTTACTCTGTTGACCCCATGTCATGAATATCACTGGCATCAGCATATGCAGTATCTAAAGCCGATGGGAGGATCAGGGCAAACTTGAAAGTAACTTTGCTTTCCCAGGTTGTTAATTATAAAATGTTTCTCGTTTGGATATTGGAGTTCAGTGATACGTTGTAATAATTTGTTTATTATGCTGGCTGCAACTAGTGGAGGAACCAATCAAGGAGAAGATAAGCAATTGCCTTGTTTTGAAGGTGGTACTCCCCCCATGTAGTTCTTTTGCAGAGAATCAAGGCTTTTTTATATGCTCAGCTTGCAGTATTTTGTTCTTTCCTAGAGAGTTCAAGGCTTTTTTAGCTGCACAGCTTGATGTTAATGTCTATCATTTTATTGTTTTATAATTTTTGCATTGCTAGTTATACTAATTAGGACATTCGTCAACCTACCTTATGTTTTTGCAGGGGAATCAGATTATCAAATTGGGTCATGTAATTGAAAGTGTTAAAAGTGTTGTAGCTGGAGTGTCATGGCAAGCCACTGAAGGTACATAAGCCATAAATAATCTATTGCAAACATTTGGTTTATCTCTTGCATTGAGTAGTGAAACTGACTACTTTCATTTTTCTTTTGTACTGGTAAGGGCTTTATTCTCCATTATGAGAATTTTGATCATTTTCTCATGGTAAAGCATTTAAGTTTGATCACCTAGTTTAAGCACATTACTTAATATGTGTTTCCGTTTTCTAGGTCTTTTACAGATTTTTGGATTACTTCAGCAAATTTCATTGGGAGAAATATTGTGTATGTTTAAATGGACCAGTTTACAAATCCTCCCTACCTGATATTGTGGGTAAGAGATATCTCTTGTGCCTATAATGTTGGATGGCTCTTTTGTATTGTCCTGGTCTCTGAGTTTCTTCTCTCTCTGAAGCTGAAGTACCAGATAATGGAGGGGATGATGTACTGCTAAGTGAAGAGTTTATTAGAAATTGTGTAGACATGTTCTCTGTTCCATCAAAAGGGTGTGAGACAAACTTACGAGTTTGTTCCTTATAATTGATCCACTAAAAGAGAACGACAACCTTGGCCGAAGTGTCAATAGAGGTATGCCCCTGTTCTCTCTCTCTCTCTCTCTCTCTCTCTCTCTATTGTTGTCATGGAATTTTACTGGAGTACTATAACTACTAGCTGCTCATTCAGTCTGTGCTGTCACATGGTAATGATTCATGTGTTTTCTGCAGGCAGCTTCTATAAAAAATGTAGTGCTTATAAATATGGAGCTCGCAAGCTAGGCTAGATTCTCTTGTTACCAGCAGAGAATATCAGATGAACTTAACAAGTTTTTTGCCACACTTTGGATAGGCATGAAAGTAAATGCCAGACTACTGTGCAAAATAATGCCTTGTTGGAGCTTGGTGAAGAGTTGGAGTTGATACCAGTAAATGAAACATCAACTATGTCTCTTTGTGGTAGGTTTAAGCTTTGTAAGTTGCAATAAGTTTCTTTGTTTTCGGATAAGCTAGTGCAATAAGTTGTATTTACATATCTGTTACGACTTTAGATTTTGATCTAATGTGATGATGTATATGAATACATTTGTAGACATAATTGATCTATTCCACTACTTAATGGTTTTAATTTAATATATATATATATATATTTTTTTTAATAATGGGGCATTTGAAGACACTGTTCTAACAGTTGGCTATTAACACTATAATTGGTGTATGGTAACTGACATGACAGCTGACATGACAACATTCTTTTGAGTTGAAAACCAGACACCGTTTCTATTTTGGTGCTCTATGCTACAAAGGAAACTGGGGTAATCACCACTGTCATGTATTTAGTGGCTGCATAGTGGCTAATGAAGACATTGGTGGCCTTTGTGAACAATAGACACCTTTGTAGGAGGGTGTCCTATAAGCAAAATTCTAGTAGTGAGAATGGAAGATGTTGCCGAAGGCATGGATGGGTGATGCCGGTGAAGAGACAAATGCATCGGTCTCCGGGTTGGCCGCTGGTACGCGGACGAGTTGAGAAGCTTGGCTACTTGCAGCGGTGACCGTCACCGAGATGTTAATGACCTCCTGGAGGATTAGAAATCAAAGAGGTCCCGGACGGTGCGGGTATCCAAAGTGTCGGACAGATGGTCTTTTGACAGTAGTCGTGCTCGAAACTACTCAGGGCACCGAGAGCGGAGGAGGGTACCGGTAGTTGTAATGACCTCACCAAGAGCGGAGGGTACCGGTCAGTGTAGATGTCGGGGAACTTGTGGTGCTGGGAGCGATCCGGAGTCCCGGATGATGATTAAGGTACCAGAAACTGATGGCTTCGGTGACGGGGGTCTTGAGTGGCTATGATCTCTGGGAAGAAGAGAATCCAGAAGGTCCCGGACCAGTGTGTGAGTACCCGAGATGACACACAGGACGAGGTCATGTTCACAATTGCTTGGAGCCTCTGGGCGAGTCGAGATCCTGCGGATGATGATTTGAATTGTTGATGAATGGGTACCGGGTTAGGTTGTTGGTTACCGAGGGGTGATGAGGTGCTGGCATGAACTCTCAAGATTAATGGTAGCTCTCGGTGTTGATAGCGGTACCGGGATTGCAATTTAGTTCGGGAATTGCCGATGCCGGCCGGGGTCCAGATAGGATCCTGGTCTTGATCCGAGTCTTGCCTATCGAGCGCGTTGAGTGAAAGTACCGGTTGGGGAGATGGTTTATCAAGCATGCAAGGGTGAGTCACCGAGAGGTGAAGTAAAGAAGCTATCAGAGTATGGGTGACCAAAGAGGATTTCTCATCTAGGAGTCACCGAGAAGAGGTGAGGTTGTTGCCGCTTTGGGCCAATGAGTTGATGAGGTTACCGGTGATGATCTCCTGGAGGTAGTATGGGTACTGGACAGGTTTCGGGTAGTGGTAAGGGTTGCTGGTACCATGATGCAGAGACTAGCGTAATTATACCATACGGGTACTAGAGGCTGGAGGTAGGTCACCGAGAGATTGTGGTGGTGTTGGTCTCCGGATGAAGTATGTGCCTCCGGGATCTGCTGAATCGTGACAGCCCGATGAAGAGTGGAACTTGGGCTCATGTAATCGATGGCTCATGTACCTGGAAGCTCGTGTACCCGGAAGCTTATAGTATCCGTGCATGACCCTTACTCAAGGTCGGAGGTTCATACCCAAACCTAGGGACCCTCCTTCTAGTGCCGATGTTTCTGTTGAAGAATACGGAATGAGAACTAAGTGTGGATCATGATGGGGAGAGAGAGAGAGAGAGAGAGAGAGAGAGAGAGGGAGAGACACAAGAAGTATAGTGGTTCACCTTACCCTTGAGGCAAGGCTACGTCCACTTAGAGATTCCACTAGTAGTGAGGCCAAGTAGCCTTTGTAGTGATACAAGTATATGGATCCCCCTCTCTAAGAAGGGGAGGACTTCCGTTTATAGCTAAAGGAAGCCCCACTCTATTCTATATTTCCAATGTGGGATACAACATATATATTGCTTCTCTTGAAGCCTCTTAGAGAGCATGGAAGGGTGGCCTCCCTACGAGGTATCGGCCGATCTCCACCATAGGGAGGTAGCTCGGGTGTCGGACTACCGGATGCATGTTGTAGGCGGGACTAGCCATGTCGCGGGGCCCACCTAAGAGGTCGTTGCTTATGCTTGGCGGTATGTGATATAGGTGGTATGTACACTTTCATAGCGGATGTTGCAAATTTCCTTGGGGTGGTTGGCTCGTGCATAGCGTTTTCTTGTCCTGTGAGACATGTTGGTGATCGAAGCACCGCCATCGATAGTGGTGATTCGACGCATGGGCTCGATGTTTGCGACCACAGGTGCCGGTTGGCGAACCTTGAACTGTTCCATTTTGACTTCACGATATAACGTCTCAATAGCCGTTTTGAGAGCGTTGCAGTTGTTGGTGTTGTGACGTCCTCATGGTATTTACACCACTTGCCGGTGTTTCTTGGTTTTCCCACCCTTGGGTACTTTCTTGGGGGTGGTGGAGGGATCTGGTCCTTGCACTGGTCGTATATCTCTTTATACGAGGCCGTGAGGATTGTAAACACTGCGTACCGCTAGGAGGACTCCGTCTGTTTGTTACGGTTATCCCCATGGGATGAGCGGTTGCCCTTGCCGTTGTACTGGTCCTTTTGCCGCTTGCTCTAGTAGTTGCCTTGTTGCCACTCTCTCTTCTTATTGGTTGGCTGTGATGCAGAGGTTTTATTGGCGGTCTCCCGATGGCTCGAGAGGAGGGCTGAGTGGTCTTTGCCGGCATTGGCGGTGATGGTGGGGTTTCTCCATATGTGATGAATTCTGCCTGTGCATGGATGACGGCCTCGTTCATGACGTGGTCATACGTGGCATTTGGATGGTTATAGTTGAGGTGATAGAGAAACGGCCCTTTTGGCAATCCTTGCTTAAAGGCTGTCAACGTCGTTGTTTTATCAAGATTGCGGCACTGAGATGCCACCACTCGCCATCTGGTGACAAATGCCTTTAATGTTTCCTTTGCGCCCTATTTGACGTTGAACAATTGGCTTGTGTTATGGTGTCCGGCGGCCAACAGGATGAACCGAGAAAGGAAAGCGTTTGGTAGTGCATGGATTGAGTCGATGGATCCTGGGGGCATTCAAAAACCAACTCATTGCCTCACTATCCAACATTTCGCTGAACAACTGGCAGAGGGTTGCATCATCGAACCCCTTGTTGTTAGTGACTTTTTCGAAGGTGTCCATATGTACGAAGGGATCAGTCATTCCGCTATAATGTGGCATTTTTGGTGTCTTTGCATATGTTAGTCTGACGACTTGCAGGATCCTACTGGTGAACTGCCCCGGCCTGGACGCAAAGAACGGATTTGGAATTAGCACCAGGGCGCCTGCCTCTGCCCGAATTAGCCTATGTTCTAATTGCTGCATCCTTTCCAGGATTAGGGTGGTTGTGTCACCGGCGGCCCCGCCTGGAGGTTCCGCTGCGCCAGCTCCCGCCCCCACCTTCAGTTCTAGCTCTAGCTACCGAGCAGATTATGTGCGGTTGTGACTCCGCCTCCTGCTCTATCATTAGTCGGGGCGGGGGAGGTGGTTCCATTCCTAATAGTTGTGGTGGGTTCAACGGTACCCGCATCTGTATGATTGGGGCGGATACCAATCCACCGGCATTGGATCGACTACGTCTTGTGCTCCATGATTGTTCACTCTGCGCTGGGTAAGCGTTTGCTTCCAGCGCCTTCTTCAGTTCGTCGAATCTTGACATCAGCGTGGCCACTTGCATTTGGGCCTCGGCCTTTTCTCTGCACTCTTGTTCGCCCTCCCTGTTTGCCTTGTGGAGATCCGCCAATGCCAACTCATACATGGTGAGGAGGTCTTGAACAGGTGGGCAACTGCTGCCTGGTTGAGCTTTCGCTGTAGTTTGGGTCAGCGAACCTGGGAAATGACCTGGGGTTCCACGCCAGGGTTGACAGGTGTGTTGAATAGTGCACAGTTAACATTAACCACTGGGGGTTAACGCTAGTCATTGGGTTGGTGGGATGGGGGTTGGCGGATTGGTCAGCCTGCTCTTTAGCGTTTCCCCTGTTACCGTTAGTCATGGTGGTGGTTGTGGTTGTGGTTGTGGTAGGATGGCCTTTTGTTCAAGGGTTCCCACAGACGGCGCCAATGTTAATGTCTAAGATTCAGCAGTGGCTAAATCTTGGTTAACGCTGGTCTGATGGGCGGACCGCTACTTGTGATATGATCAACACTTCCGTTACCTGTCAAGTAAAATACAAAGGGCGTCAAAGGGAGACCGTGCTGGGCGGTCTTCTCTTCTACGATGCCTAAGTTAGTCAATGTATTTATGTTGACAGAATAACAGTAGGTACGTAATAAATGCATAATTAATGAGGAGAGAGGAGAGAACCTTTTATAGGTGGGGAAGAGGCTGACCTCTTCCATGTTTTCAATGTGGGACTTATATGTTTCAGTTCCCAGCTTCTGAAGCTTCTAATACTACCTTGGCGCGGCGCATCAGTGGTGATCTGGGGGTGAGCCGAGGCTCAGGCGGTAGCCTGCTTGGCTGTGTTTCGGTAGGTCACCCCACTGGTGGGAGTTGGTACCGTTGGCGGTAGCATGAGCGTGGCTCATTATAGCTAATTATGCTTGGCAAATACTCATGTAAGTACAACCTCAAACACATCATTGTTTCAATCTACTCCAATACCTCTTGGAATCGAATTTCTTGGGAGCGACTACGCTCAGAAATTCTTAATTTCTTGGGAGCGATTACACTCAGAAATTTCTTTTGTTTTCGTGGTAGCCTTTTTGCTCCAAAGCTAACCCTTTTTCTTATTCTCTTTCAGGATGAATAACCTGAACAAACTGGACTTTGCTCCATTGGGAACAACTGGCTATGGATATTACAAGTGGGTTCGTGCTGTTTTCCAGCATCTCAAGGCCCAAGGAATCCTGGATACAATTCTTGAGCCTAGCCAGGACGTGCTAACTATTGAGCAAGCTCAATCTTTGGAAGCAAATAGTGCCGCCTTGGAGGTAAATAAGGCGAAAGCCTGTCATCCTAATGACTCGGCATGTGAATGATTCGCTCTAGTAAAAATTCTGTCCTAGAAGTCAGATGGAATAATCTCTGCTTCTGTGATTTCAAGACAGTTCTTGACTGCAACTCAGAAGCACTTCGCATTAAATCCTTAAAGGAATTCTGTGGATAAGATATCATAGATACGATGTTGATTGAGAGGGCTCTCTCTACCTTCCTCGTCTCTGCATTGATGGTTACTAAGAACTATCAAATCGATGTTACTGCAGGACGGATCACAAGTTTTCATGAGCTCATTGGAGCCATAAATGTCACTGAAAAACATGACAATATCCTTGTGAAGACTATAATTTGAAACCGTGGGAACAGAGACTATTCCGGAGTCCAATTATAGTCACACCCTAAAGAGAGGGCACCAAGAGTGAAACCCTAATCCTAAGGATACTTCTGGACATTCAGGTCCATATAATCGCTCTACTTGGGAAGGTAACAGTCAAAATAGGGGGACACAGAACCGAAGTGGTCAACCGTGGAAAGAGAGGGGGTGGTAACGCCTCTGACCATGTTGGTGGCGCCACCAACACTAAGAGCCATCCTAATAACGCTTTCAAAGCGCCTCAATCATGGGAGTCTAAGCACAGAGATTTATGATCTCTATGTGGAGCATCCGGTCAATGGACACACATTTCTAGAGCTTGTGAAAATATTATCACCACTTACAAAGCGTATGTTGATGTTTAAAGTTTAGCGGTAGCTAAACCTCTACTAACGCTGGTCCGATTTAGCGGACCTCTGCTAATGATACTCAGAGTTCCTACTACCTGTCAAGTAAAATACAGAGTGCGTCAAAGGAAGACCGCGCTGGGCGGTCTTCTCTTCTCCGATGCCTAAGTTAGTTAATGTATTTATGTTGACAAAGTAACAGAAAGTAAGTATTAAATGCGTAATTAATGAGGAGTGAGGAGATGACCTTTTTATAGGTGAGGAGAGAACTGATCTTCTCCATGTTTTCAATGTGGGACTGAAATGCTTCAGTCCCCAACTTCTGGAGCTTCTGATGCTGTCTTGGCGTGGCGCATGGCGGCTCCACTCCCCGGCTAAGATAGACCTTCATTTGGCCGGTGCATTGTTTGTTGAGGGGAGCTGCGCTAAGCAGAGGGTGTTGGGTAGCGAACCCAATCTTTGATACCCAGGTGGTGGGGGTCAACATGCCTGATCAGGGTCGTCGAAGACTGTTGACACATCCCTCTACCTGTCCCGGAGGACCATGTTTTGACTGCAACACCGTGTTGCTGTGGTTGTCAAAGTGAGGCATTGCCTCAGGAATCGCCACTGGCGGTAGTCCCTTCGCTGATGATAAGTTGCCGGCAATGTCGCGAGGACCTGCCTGGTGGTAGCCTGGTGCATGGCTTTGTGGTCAGCGGTGTTGGCTTTGCGAGGTATAGGGAGAAGTTTTGCTAGCGGAGTTGTGCATAGCGGAGACTATTCACTTGCTAGATGGAGAGGGAGAAGTTCCGCTAGCGGAGTTGCGCTTAGCGGAGACTATCTCACTTGCAAGATGGAAAGGGAGAAGTTCCGTTAGCAGAGTTGCGCTTAGCGGAGACTATCTCGCTTGCAAGATGGAAAGGGAGAAGTTTCGCTAGCGGAGTCGCGCTTAGCAGAGACTATCTCGCTTGCAAGATGGAAAGAGAGAAGTTTCGCAAGCGGGGTTTCGCTTAGCGAAGACTATCTCGCTTGGAAGATGGAAAGGAAGTTCCGCTAGCGGAGTTGCGCTTAGCGGAGACTAACTTGCTTGCAAGATGGAAAGGGAGATGTTTTGCTAGCGGGGTTGCGCTTAGCGGAGACTAACTCGCCAAGTGTTCCGATGATTGATTTTCTTTTTCGATAGTTATCTTGGACAGACGCTTCGTGTGATGGTGCCTGACAAGTGGCGTACATGTATTGGATTAGCGTGTGCGATAACGTCTCTTCAGCACGCCCGTCACCTCGTCATTAATGCAAGTAATTATTGATTTTGTAACCGAGGCGTCGCCTCGGTTAATCCGGAGAGTAAGTGCGCTTGTAAGACATGTGTACAGTTGTGGTGCGATGTCGTTTTTCAACGGACGACCAAGATTAACTTGATGTGGACATAAAATGGGGGGGAAATCTTGTAGGTTTGACACTCTAACTTTTGCTTATTATCGTCGTCTTCAAGCTTGGCCCTGTGTTCTGAGAAGTAGACTGCCAGTATTTCGTGAAGTTGTCGATCGTTGAAGCACGAAAATTACCCGAAGCAGAGACACACCTTTGATTTCGCCACAGCCTTCATCCTTAAGGTTGGTACCCCGCATCTCACCCCTGTTCCATTGAATTTGTGTTTGATTTCGTCGATTTTTTGGGTTTTCGATTTGGGGTGCTCTGTTCTTTTTGACATGGTATGACGGTGTGAAGTGGGTTGTGGGGGTGATTTTTGGTTTTGATAGCAAGATGGGGTTTCAGGGATTTCCTAGATGGTCAAATCTGGGCTGACTGTATGAATGTGTTGTGTTCTTGTTTTAGTAGTTTCTTGGAAATTGTTCTTGCTGTTCTTGGGTACAACCGACATAGGGATAGCCTAGATATAACGTCCCGAACCTAAATTCACCGGTTTACTAGTTGTTGGACCCTGAACGACAATTTGTTTTACCTTTACTCTTTTTCGGTAACTTTAGTGGCCCTAAATTGTTGAATTTTGTTCGGGTCAAAATTTGAGAAAGTTTTCTTCATGAAAGTTGTAGAGGGCGTTAAACCGAGTGCGTGCATATGTGGTACATAAAAATCGGAGTTTGTATGCGAAAGTTATCAGAGAAAAGGTAAAGTTACTGTTCATGGTAGAAATTGGTATAAATAATGAAAATTTACTATGGTAGGTTTCCAAATCCGGAAACCCACCTTTCTCTCTCCTCTCCGCCGATCTCTCCCCTTTCCTCTTCGGGTGATTTCTTCTCCCCATCGATTCGCCGCGGTCCGGCCATTAACCGGTGGGCAACTGGCCACCACTTGATCGCCTCTTCCTCCTCTTGACGCTAGTGCCCTTGTGTTTCGGCGATTTGGCTGGAAAACACCGGATCGAAGCAAGGAACCTCACGGGGGCAGTTTGAGCTTTTCCAGCGATTCAGCCATTTCCGGCCGTCTCCGGCCACCAAACTGGCGTCGAAGGTGGGGTTTTTGCCAAGGATCATTTCCCCCTAGCCTTGAGCCGCGATTTGCAGCGTGGGAGGAGAATCAAGGAAAGCCCGATCCTAGGGTTTGGGATTTTTCTGGAAATTTTTCACCGGCCGAATTGAAGCTCTTAAAGGTAAAATTGGATTGTGTTGTGGTTGAGAAAAATGTTGGGTCTGATGAGTAGGTGGCGCTGCAGAAATTTGGTGACCATTGGAGGTGGTGGCCACCGGCGCGTGAGCCCCACGCACCGCCACTATAGGCAGTGTTTTAATTCCGGTTTTTAGCCCATTAAATCCTATAAATTGTGTAGAGCTTGTATGTGAAGTTTGGTAATTTTTGGAGAAACTTGGAATTATTTATGAATTTTGAAGTTTAGGGTTTCGATTATCGAATTACGAGAATCCGACCGTCGGATATCTCTCGGTTCTGCCTTGGAACCTTTAAATTAACGAATTGGTATTAGTGGTATAATTTGGGCTAAATCCGAGGAGAATTGGGAGGTGAAATTATGAGGAATTGATTTTAGGAATTGTATTAAATTATTGAAGAATTATTCACGGAATATAATTGTGTACAGGACGACATACCGAGTTATTGCTCGATGACGGAACACGAATGCGTGATCGTCGGAGTAGTACTATGAGTGGACTTTTATTTTTCAAAGAATGATGCATGCATTTATTTAATTGGTTCCGAGGTTATAATTTGTTTATCGTATTAATTTCCCGAGCATATGGTTAATTTCAGGAATGGTTTTGGATATTTGTTTATTTGAAGGTTTTATGGCGTGCGGGGTCAAGTAATTGGATTATGCTTATTTTCTTTTATTTATTTATTTCCGATGTGATTTCCGGATTTATACTATTTATATTATATTTATATTCGGTGATTTGAGATTTTTATAAGATTTTCGAAATGAGATTTCGAAGGAGTAAATCTTTATATTTATTTTTATTTTTGATTTGGGATACTCTTGGCGTGTGAGACACGTCATTGGAAATTCATTTGCAAGAGATGGGGAAGCTTTATGTACTTATGGATTTACTTGGTTTTCGGGTTTCTTTTGCCATACTTTGGGTGACTTATCATTGCTAGCATTGATTTTCCGCCTTTGTGGCGCGGTGATGGGATCACCGTAGCCCTCTGCCTCTGTGGCGCAGGTTACTATCTCTGTGACAGTAATTCTGTAGCTCGGTATCCTATCGCTACACTTAGTGGCATAAGGGTATATTACGGGAGTAATGGGAGTATTTTAGCCTGGGAGGCTATCACCCGAGCCTAGGAGGCTCACTCGTATGGCTATCATCTTCCCCAACTCATTATACTATTTTCGACTAGCGGGGCTAGTCTGATTTATTTTAGCCAGCGGGGCTGGTTTTATCTCCTTGAGTACCAGAGTTTCTACCTTTCCTTTTATTCGTTTGTGACTAGCGGGGCTAGTCGGCTTTCATGAGCGGAACTCCTCTTATTTTATTTTTTTTTGTTAATCATTGCATGCATCAGGAATTTTTAAAGAAATAAATGTGGGAAAGTGTAAAATCCATTTGGTTTAAAAATTGTTTATTTTTGTCCACTCACACTAACGTATTTTATGTACTTTCTCCTGGGCCCTTCGGTTTCAAATGCCCAGCTTGCAGGCGAATTGGTTGAGGTCGGGCGTACACGGAGTTGAGGCATAGTCCACAGCATGGCTTCCGCATCTGCCTTTGAATTAGGTTTTCCTCTTATATCTTTCTGTTAGAATTGCTCTGATTACCTATAGGATTTATGCTATTCGAGTTGAGATGTGCGTTTTGTGAATTGGAGACTGATGTTGATTTGGGGAGCAGGGTGGCTCCAGGAGCATAAGGATGAATTGTTTAAGAAGTGTAAATGTTTTCTAGAGGTTTGGGTAGCCCATTTTAGGGGAAGTTCCGCCAAATTTTTGGTAGAATTTCTTCTAAGGTGGGCCCCGCAGGGTCACTTCGGATTTCAGGGTGAAATCCGGGCGGGTCCTGTCACTAGATCTTGTGTGCACTGACTGGCTTTGGGTTTTAGGGTTTGGGATGGCTAGCGTCATAGAGATTTCAAGCAGTGAGGATTCCGGATCTGACGTGTCGCTCAACGTGGCGGATAGGGTGTTTATTGACTCGTTGCGTCCGTCTATCCCTGCAGGAATCTCACTGTTCGAACCGCTAGACATCGTGCCGCTACAAACCATACCCCGGGAAGTTGGCATGGGTCGCGCTGTTCGCCCCGAGAGTTCTAGGGTGATAGAGGATGTCGCCACTCATGATAGGCGGGAGGAGAGGCTGGCGAGCAACAGTCTGCGAGCGGCTCCGGCGGTGGGGTGAAGGAGACTGGTGGGGAAGAAGTTGAGATCAATAATTTTCTGGAGAGCATGTACGCCTCCGGGCTGGCGGCCCAACATACAGTTATGGATCCGGAGACACTGGCGGTGAACCAGTCCGAGACGCCGGTGGTGTTACCGATGCCGCTTCACTCCCACCTTGGTGCTGACGGCTCGCCCGTGGTGCAGGCGGGAGCTGGTGAAAGCAATGTCCTTGCTGCGCCAGTGCAGCAGAAAGAGAGGGTGCCAGCCATTAGGGGCGGGTTGCAGAAGGAGAGGGTGGCGCCTTCCAAGGAGCCAGTGACTATTGCGGGGCTGGAGCCGTAGATGAGAGAGTTCCCTATCGCCGCCGGTGTGACACGGTTGGTACCGCAAGGGAAGCGGCGACAAAACCATACTGTCGACGAGGATGATGCGGCCGATGAGGATACCATTGGGGTCCGCCAACGGAAGAAGGCAAGGCAGGCCCCCCTGAAGGCAACTGTAACAGCTGGGCTGGAGGTGCAAGCGAGTGAACTCGACTCGTTTGCCCCATATGTCGAATTTTTTACGGAGCCTGAGCGGGAGTTTATCTTCGACCTCTACCAGCGGCTGGGTTTCAGTGGGCTGGAGGGAATCGTGCGCTCAACCGCCATTGAACAGTCGCCCTATAGCTCAGCCTTCGGGCACTTGTCCATTGGGCTACATGAAATGTTCTTGGCAGCCTCCAAGCAGCCACTGGTGGAGCGGCAGCTCAGGGAGGAGATTAAGGGTCTCTAGAGGGAGCTGGCGGAGACCAAGGACAGTTTGGCAGATGCGGAACGGCGCCTGACCAAGGCAGAATATGATACCGCTGACACCCGCGGCAAGCTGTCTGTCGCCGTTGCTCGAGACATAGAGCGGAATGACCATATCTCAAAGCTAGAGCAAGACATGGCCCTGTTGAAGGATCAGGTGGCGGCAAAGGCAAAGAAAGTTAAGATTCTTCAGCGAGAATCTGCCACTAAGTCTGCTGAGGTGAAGAGGCTGAAGGATGAGGCTGCCCGTCTGGGAGCGGAAGGGAAGCGTGCGGCATCTAACGCTGTGGAAAAGTTCAAGCAGTCGGCTGAATACAAGAAGGCCATGACCGAGGCAGCGAAGGCCGGTGCCATGGCCAATGTGGAACTGCTGAATCAGAAGGGCGCTATCGATTGGGTCAAGGCATCCTAACTCGCTGGACCATCAAGTTAGGATGTGCCGCCCGCCAGGGGTGTGGTTCCTGTTGAGGCCAAGGGTGCCCACTCAGGTAGCGGTGAGAGTGGTTCGCATCCTGCGGACAATTCTCAGCTCACCCCGCCTCCTACTCAGTCTAAGGTCTCCCGTGCTGGCTTTCTGGCCGCCCACACCCCCGTTGATGGTACTATTATAACACCGAGCCCTACCACTCGTGGGTCTGATCAGACAAGCCGTCAGTCCGAGCAACAACTGCTGCCAGAGGGCGAGGCTGCCGCTGATACCCTTCAACCATGAAGATGGCTCCAGTACCTGAAGTAGTGCCGCTGAGGCTTTTGTCTTTCTTTTTTTTTTTTTTTTTTTTTTTTTTTGCGCCGCTAAGGTCTATTGTAATTGAACAATATTCATGGGCGGGGAGTCCCGACTCTTAATATAAAGTTTGTATTTTGCTCGAGATTTTTTCAAGTGTGGATGCCTTTGCTGATTTTAATGTTTGCATATTTACGAACCGCTAGAGTCTTGACTGCTATTTTGTGATTCACTAAAACATTAAAGGGATTAAAATTGTTCCAAGTACACGACGTAGTCCACCGAATACTGTTGGCGTTGCCAGTTGTTTGTTGTGTTTGGACTTGGCGACAATGGTTTCAATAATTCCTCGTTTCATTGATAGCTGATATGTCAGCGTTTACAAAAAGCGGGGTTGTACCCGTTGGGTAGCTTCCCTTAGCTAAATATTGAGTCAAAAATTTAGCTAAGTCAAGATGTTCTAGGGTAGCGGCATGACTATTTGTAGTAATATCGAAGGTGTTCGGTATTCCAAGGGTGGGTCGTTGTGACGCCATCCTTGTCCATCAGGTAGAATGTGCCAGGGCTAGCGATTTTCACTATTTTGTATGGACCCTCCCAAGTTAGGCGGAGTGCTGTTGGCGGTGGAATGACTACCTTCATTACCCAGTCCCCCAGTTGGAGGTTCCAGGTTTTGACCCTGGCGTTGTAGAAACGCGATACCCACTGCGTGTTTTGCAAATTGTGCAAATGGGCCTTGTGTCGTTTTTCTTCTAGGAGGTCTCTGTCGAGGTTGACGCCCACGCCGTTGGTCCCGAGGCAATAGCCTTTGACCCTGGTGGTAGGTTGAGTTACCTCAATGGGTAGGACGGCCTCAGTTCCAAACATCATGCAGAATGGTGTTTCACCAGTGGCGGAAGTTGGGGTAGTTCTGATGGCCGATAGAACTTTCGGAAGTTTCTCCGCCCATAAACCCTTAGCATCGTCGAGTTTCTTTTTTAGTAGTTTCTTGATTATCTTATTTGCTGCTTCAACTTGGCTATTGGTTTGGGGGTGAGCGACAGATGCGAAACTCATCTTGGTGCCCAAGTTAGCGATGAAAGATATGAGTTCCTTGTTGTTGAACTGCATGCCGTTATCTGTGATGATGGTGTGAGGGACACCATAGCGGCAGTAGATGTTCTTCCAGTGGAAGTGAGTTACCTTGGCGGTGGTTATTGCCGTTAGTGGTTCTGCCTCGATCCACTTGCTATTGTAGTCAATGGCAACAATGATGTACTTAAACTAGCCTTTGGTGGTTTGGAATTTTCCCATCAAGTCAAGGCCCCACGTTGAGTGAATCCATGGGCCAATGATGATCGATAGTGGTTCCGCCGGGGCATGTGGGAGATCAGCATATTGTTGACATTTGTGGCAAGATCTTGATATCCTCCTGGAGTCGTCGCCGAGCGTGGGCCAGAAGTAGCCTTGTCGCATTGTGCGGTTGGCTAAGGACCTAGCGCCTGAATGGTTGCCACATTCTCTGCCGTGTATCGTTGCCAGCACGACCTTTCCCTCTTCTGGGGTTAGGCACAGGAGGTTGGGGTGGGTGAACCCCAAGCGGTAAAGCTTGCCATTTTGGATGTTGTAGCGGGTTGCTCTCCGCTTGAGCTGTCGTGCTTCTACCTTGTCCTCTGGAAATGTTCTGTTGCGCTTGTATTCGATGATCTCGTTCATCCAACTGGGATTGACCTCTATGTTGAAGATTTCCGCTAGGGTTTTTGTGATGCTAGGCCTGTCAAGCGTCTCCACCCTTGTGTCCGCTGGACTCTGGTGTGGCTGAGCGGTTGCTAATCTTACCAGTGAATCAGCATTGGTGTTCTTTTCCCTGGGGATCTGTGTGATGGTGTGAAATTTGAATTTTTTGAGGAGCTTCTTGACGTATCCCAAGTATGCCGCCAACTGTCGGTCCTTGGCCTGGAAACTGTCATTGACCTAGTTAACGACAAGCTGAGAGTCGCTGAATATATTGATGTTGTCTGCTCCTGAGTCGATAGCGAGGAGTAAGCCGGCAATGAGGGTTTCATACTTCGCCATGTTGTTTGAGGCTTTGAAATTGAACTTTATCGCGTATTCCACGTCTAGTCCCTATGGTCCCGTCAGGATGACTCTGGCGCCGATGGCCTTGGCACAAGCGGAGCCGTCCACGTGTAGGTTCCAGTCTGACTGCTGGGGAGTTGGTTCTTCAGCAGTTACCATTTCCGTGCCGGGCTCAATCTGTCGCTTGGTGAGCTCAGCGATGAAGTCTGCCACTGCCTGGCCCTTCATGGCGATTCTTGGTTTGTAGTCAATGTCGAACTTGCTGAGCTCAATGGCCCATTTGCTGAGACGCCCCAACTGTTCAGGGTTCTGCATTACCTACCTCAGCGGCTGATTCGTTAGGACATGAATTGTGTGGGCCTGAAAGTACTGGCAGAGGTGCCTAGCGGCGACGATGAGTGCCAGAGCGAGCTGTTCCAAGGGTGGATATCTTGTTTCGGCCCCGTTCATGCCTCTGCCAGTGTAGAATACAGGGAGCTCATCCTAGCCCTCCCGCTTGACAATGGCGCAGTTTACCGCTGTCTGTGATACCGGTACGTATATATATAATGTCTCCCCCTGCATAGGAATAGAGAGGAGTGGGACTGTTGCCAAGTATTCTTTCAGGCTTTCGAACGCCGCCTCACATTTTGGGTTCTAGTCGATGACTTTCTTGTGGGTTGTTTTTAGGACTTTGAAAAATGGGAGACATCTGTCAGTGAGTCTGGAGATAAACCAAGAGAGGGCGGTTAGTTTGCCCTGGAGACTCTGAACGTGCTTCTTCCATTCTGGGGCCTTCATGTTGAGGATGGCTTGCACCTTGTCAGGATTGGCCTCTATGCCCCGTTCACTGACTATGTAGCCTAGGAATTTGCTGGCAGTGACGCCAAAGAAGCATTTTTCTGGATTAAGGCGCATACTGTAGGCCAAGAGAATGGCGAATATTATCCTGAGGTTTGCCACATGTCCGCTGGCCTTGATGCTTTTGACCAACATATCGTCCACGTAAACCTCGATGATTTTTCCCAGGTGTTCAGCGAACATAGCATTCATCAGCAGCTGGTAAGTTGCACCGGCGTTCTTCAAACCGAAAGGCATGACATTGTAGCAATATAGGCCCTTATCGGTGGTGAGGGAGGTGCATCTTGATCTGGTTGTAGCCGGAGAAAGCATCCATCATGTTGAGTAGCTCGTGCCAAACAGTTGAGTTGACCAGTTGGTCTATGCGAGGTAGTGGGAAACTGTCCTTGGGGCATGCCTTGTTGAGGCCCTTGAAGTCGACACACATTCGCCACTTTCCGCTGGGCTTTTTTACCATGACCAAGTTGGAAATCCACTGAGGGTAATTTACATGGCAGATGAATCTGATGCTCTGGAGCTTGGTAACCTCTTCTCCGATGGCCCGGTATCTCTCCTCATTAAAGGCCCTTCACCGCTGCTTGGTAGGGTAGGCAGATGGCTTGATACTTAATTTGTGAGTGATGATCTCGGGGGAGATGCCTGGCATGTCAGCGTAGGACCATGCAAAGACGCCTACGTTGTCACGTAGAAACTGGGTGAGTTCAGCCGCTACCTCTGGATCTAGCTGAGCGCCGATGCGAACTGTCCACTCAGGGTACTCGTCGGATATGCCAATAATCCTTAAGGATGTTTCTGGGTTGACGTGCTCTTTTTTGACATACTCCTTCTCATCATCCCTGCCCTCAAAGATGTCCGGTGCCGCTGCATGATTTCCCACTGTTAAGATTTCGTGGCGGCGTGCTGCTCGTGCCACGATGGTGGAGTAGCACTCTCGTGCCAGTTGTTGCCTTCCCTTCACACAACCTGTTCTGTTGGGAGTAGGGAACTTCATAAGGAGCAAGTACCCGGAGATGATGCATTTGAGTTTGTTAAGTGCCGGTCAACCAATGATGGCATTATATGAACTGAAGCAGTCCACAATGATGAACTCCGTATGGATTTCGGCCGTTCTTGGACTTGCACCGATAACTAGTCGCATGTAGTCAGAACCCAATGGTTGTGTGACGACAAGGCCTGGCAACGTGCGGGTATAGTGCGGGTACGGGCCGGGTTTTTAACGGGCCGACCCGATAAAAACCCGTTAAGTTAACGGGTTTGCGGGTTTTCCATTGGAACCCGTTAAAACCTGTTAACAATTTTTTTTTTTTTTTTTAAATTAATTTTTTTTAAATTATTCTTTTTTATTCAGATCAATTAATATATACATATGTTGGTTGAGCTAAGCTAGTAGATATAATTAAATATTTCAATAGGTTCGAAATACATATTTAATGTACTAAATAAAATACATTTTTAATGTACTAAATAAATTACGTCTAAGTCATCTTAATTGCGGCTTTCTCCTTCTCCAGATCTATCTTGCAATGTCAAATCAAATACGTCTTCGGTAAGATCCTCCAATTCAGCACGATCTTTTTCTAAAATATAAACAAACAAAAAAGAAAAATATTAGAATAACATAAAGATTGATAAAGTGAGAATAGAACCAAGTTGTTTTGAGCTTACCTTCGTTACCAAAAATCCAATCTCGAGTGCAAAGCAGAGCTTGAACTGTGTCAGGCAACAATGAGCTGCGGTATTGATCTAAAACTCTCCCGCCAATGCTAAATGCCGATTCAGATGCAACGGTAGAAATAGGAATTGTGAGCACATCACGAGCTAGATGAAAAAGAATAGGATATCGGATTTGCTCCATTTTCCACCAAGAAAGTACATCCAACTCTTGCTTTCTTTCTAGCCTTACTTCATCCAAATACTTGCTCAATTCTGTCTTCATACTTGAACTCGAACCAATTTTGTAAGCGTTATCAAAAGCCTGCCAATGACCAACTATCAACACATATATGGCAACAACATAGATATTACTAAAACTCAAATATCAACTTGAATCATTAAGATGGAAACTCAAATAAGTTTTATTTTAATTTTTTTTTTTTACCTCAAGTAAGCTGTGATCGCCTTGTGCTTGAGAAGAACCCTCATCTATCGAGTAATTTGAATCATTAGGATCAAAGCTCTTCTCCACGTATGCATCAAATAAAGAGGACAATGTATCATTAAAGACCTCTAATTGTGAAGAATCTGGACCATAAAGCTTGTCATAAGCCCACTCCACAAATTGCATCTTAAACCTAGGATCCATAACAACTGCAATTCCAAGAATCAAGCTATAATCTGACCAGTACTTCTCAAACTTTAGATTCATCTCCATCCCCATCCGCCTCATGAAACTATTGTGATCCCTCATGGCTTCCTGTATACTATGCTGAACAATGAACACTTTCGGAAAGAACAAGTTTGAAGTAGGGTATTTTGTTCCAGAAAATAGACACGTTACTTCATAAAAATACCCCCAAAATTTGGTGATCTTCTCTATTTTAGCCCACTCATCAGCAACAGGACACAACTTGAAATCATTGTCACTTAAGCCCAAATTCATCAAAGCTCGGCGATAGTAGAGAGCACTATCAAGCATCAAATAAGTAGAATTCCACCTAGTAGGCACATCTTGCCTCAAACCTCTTCTACTACCTCTCAATCCAACTTGTGCAACACACTCCAAAAATCTTTCTTTTCTTGCCGAAGAACCCTTTATGTATTTGATGCAATCACGTACCTTTATCACAGAAGGATCAATTGCTTTCAATCCATCTTGAACTATCAAGTTCAAGATGTGAGCACAACACCGAACATGAAAGAATCTGCCATTCATTAAGAGCAATCCTCTAAAGTTCAACTTAGTCTTCAATTTTTCAACAAATGAATCATTGACAGTGGCATTATCTAAGGTAATTGAAAACAAATTCTTTTCAATTCCCCACTCTCCTATCAAGGTATTTACCTTATCAGCTAGTGCAACACCATTGTGCGGAGGAGGCATATGACAGAAATTTATAATCTTCTTTCTCAATCTCCATTCCGAATCAACAAAGTGAGCCATAATTGTCAAATACCCATCAGTTGCTAAAGAGGTCCACAAATCAGCAGTCAAACAAAGTCTCCCTTGAACAGAACTTAACAAAGTTTGAAGTTTCACTTTTTCACTCTTAAATAACTTCAACACATGAGCTTTAACAGTATTTCTGCAAGGGAGTTTAAGTGCAGGAGAGATATAGGAAAATACATCTCTAATACCTTCATACTCAACAAAGCTGAAAGGTAAATCATGTCTGATAATAGCTTCTATTAATAACTCACAAAATTTCTCATATTGAAACTCAGTAGAACGTATGGCAGATTGTGGTGAAACAACATTACTAGCAGAGGAAGTAGAACACAAATTGTGATGACGTAACATGCTACCTGTCCCTGTTGCCGAATCACATTTGAGTATTGCTCCACATTTCTTGCATTTTGCACGCTCAATCATATCCTCACCCAAAGGAATTTCCTCAAAAGACAACCAACATTGAGAACTCTTCTTCCTCTTCTTAACTGTAAAACCTCTCGTCCGATTTCTTCTAGAAGGCAAATCATCTCCTTGTACATTTGTTGTAGCATCTTCTCCTCTTTCCTCCACAGATATAAATTGGGACTCATCATTTAAACTCATCTACAAAATTATTGTTTCAAAACCAGTCCAAAAGATTATGATGGGGTTACAGCAACACTAAAAACTGATGATAGACAATGAAAGAAGTGTTTTTGGAGCACTAAATTATGTGATCAGGCAACTCCCTAAAAACTAAAAAGAATCTAAAGTTGCAGACCAAAAGAATCTAAAGTTGCAGACCAAATAGCAATCCCTAAAAACTGATGATCATCCAGTAACATTCAAGACAGAGACCCATAATAACTTGCAAGATATCAATCAAACCCACTTGTCAAATTTTCATAAAGCAATCCAAAAATAACCAAACCCCATCATAACGGCCAAAAAGGAAAATTTCCAAAAGATTTTCTGAAGAAACCAATATCACAGAAACAGAATGTTTTATCAAGGAAAAGAACTTAAATCCAAGAAATAAAAAGGTGAGAGCCTTTAACTAGGAACAAAGCACAGCACTCAGAAAGCACAGAAAACAAAGCAAAAACACTATTTTAAGTCATTATTATACCATTCTGGGACATTGAGCTCTCCCGAGACCGAAAATCAGAGTCATAAACAAAAACAAAGTGTAAAGAAAGCAAACCAACCCAGCACTCTGAAACAAGTTTCTTCAGACCAGCCTCCCTCTAAAGCAATATATGGTATAAGGAACAAACCCACAAAATATAAATCAAAGAAAATGCATTATCAACAGCAACCCATAAAACCCAACATTCGATCAAGAACAACAAAGCTTTAGAACACTCAGATCTTTAAAGAACTAGTACAACCCCAGAACCAAACAAACACCATATTACAGAATGGAAGAAACAGAAGAAGGGTGAGAGTAGTGCAGTAGAGAAAATGCTCACCGCGATCGTCCTTGTAGCTGAACCAAGGGCTTCTAGGGGGTCTCTGGATTTCAGATCTGGAAGAGAGAGAGAGAGAGAGAGAGAGAGAGAGAGAGGGAGGGAGTGGAGTGAGTGTGCGTCTACCTCAGTGCAACAAACCCAGATTGGGTTGCGTTCCAGAGAGTAAGAGTTGCGTTTTGGTGAATGACGGAAAGGGTCGAAGACTCGAAGTGGGTTTGTTTAGAAGTAAACGAGTTCCATGGGTTCCAGTGGGTTTAGCACGCAAAGCCCGTTAATTTGCGGGCTTTTTGCGTGGGGGCTTTTTTAGCACGAATTTAATAAATGGAAGGGTTCGTGCGAGCTTTTACCGTGCGGGTTTGCGGGTCACGGGCTCAGATGCCAGGCCTATGTGACGTTACCGGAGAAGCTAAGAAATGGCTCATGATCATGCAGTAGTTTTCTGTTCTGTCAAAGTTTGTCGTAGCACTCGTTGAAGATGACATTTACAGCGGACCCGCTGTCGACAAGGATCCTTCCCACTGACCATTTATCGAGTACAGCGTCGATCAAGAATGGATCGTCATGGGGCAGATGTACTCCATGCTCTTCCTCCTCTGAGAAGGTAATGGGCTCCCATCCAGATTTGGGGATCTTAGCGGACCTCTCATAGCGAATATTGCAAACCTCCTTGGGGTGGTTGGCACGTGCATAGCGTTTCTTTGCCCTGTGAGACATATTGGTGATTGGAGCGCCACAGTCGATGGTGTTGATGCGGCCCAAGGGCTCAATGTTTGCTATCACGGGTGGTGGTTGGTGTACCTTGAATTGTTCCAGCTTCCCGACTCAGTATAAGGTCTCGATGGCAGTTTTGAGGGCGTTACAATTGCTAGTGTTGTGGCCGCTGTCCTCGTGATATTTGCACCACTTGCCAGTGTTTCTGGGCTTTCCTACCATTGGGTATTTCCTTGGGGGTGGTGGCGGGATTTGGTCCCTGCACTGGTAGTATATTTCCTAGTACGAGGCCGTGAGGACCGTAAACACTGTGTACCGCTAGGATGACTCTATCTGTTTATTACGGTTATCCCCATGAGATGAGCGGTTGCCCTTATTGTAATGCTGGTCCTTCTGCCACTTGCTCTGTTGGTGCCTTGTTGCCACTCTCTCTTCTTATCGGTTGGCGGTGCAGCCGAGGTTTTGCTAGTGGTTTCCTGATGGCTCGTGGAGGGTTGGGTGGACTTTATAGGTGTTGGTGGTGATGGGGGGGTTTCTCCATATGTGATGAATTCTGCCTGTGCGTGGATGACAGCCTCGCTCATGACATGGTCGTAAGCAGTGTTGGGATGATTGTAATTGAGGTGATAGAGGAATGGCCCCTTGAGGAGTCCCTGCTTGAAAGCTGTCAGCGCCATTGTCTTATCAAGGTCGCGGCACTGGGACGTTGCCACTCGCCACCTGGTAACGAACGCCTTCAATGTTTCCTCCGCCCCCTGCTTGAGGTTGAATAACTGAGTTGTACTGTGGTGTCCGGCCATCAATAGTATGAACCGAGAGGGGAAAGCATTTGATAGTGCATGGAATGAGTCAATGAACCCTGGCGGACACTCAAAAAACCAACTCATTGCCTCACTATCCAGCATTTCGCTGAACAAGTGGCAGAGGGTAGGGTCATCGAAGCCCTTGTTATTGGTGACCTTATTGAAGGTGTCCATATGGATAAAGGGGTCAACCATGCTGCTATAATGTGACATCTTTGGTGTCTTTGCGTGCATCGGGCGGATGGCATGTAGGATCCTAGCCGTGAATGGTCCTAGTCTGGATGTAGAAAGTGGATTTGGTGTTGGCGCTGGGGCGCCTGCCTCGGCCCGAATTAGCCTTTGCTCTAGTTGTTGCATCCGCTCCAGTATTAGGGTGGTTGTGTCTCCCTCCGGTCTTGTCTGGATGTTCCACTAAACAAGTTCTCTCCTAGGGACAGTATATTACCCTTGGTTTTGTCCCTGATTATTGAGTGGCTAGTATGTGGCTGTGACTCCGCCTCCTATTCCAACATTAGTCGAGGCTCAGGAGGTGGTCCCATTCCTCGTGATTCTGGTGGGTTCAACGGTACCTGTATCTGTATGATTGGTACCAATCCGCCGGTGCTAGGTTGACTGCGCCTAGTGCTCCACGACTGCTCGGTTTGCGTTGGGTTGGCGTTTGCTTCCAGTGCCTTCTTCAGCTCGTCAAATTTTGACATAAGCGTGGCCACCTGCTTTTGGGCCTCAGCCTTTTCTCTGCGCTCCTGCTCGCGTTCACGATTCGCCTTGTGAAGGTCCGCTAGTGCCAGCTCATACATAGCGGCGAGATCCTGCACTGGAGGATGGCTGCCGCTCGGCTGAGCCTCCGCTGTAGTTTGAGTTGGCGGGATCTGGCAATTGGCCTGGGGTTCCCCGCTGGGGTTGACCGGTGTGTTGAATAGTGCATGGTTAACGTTAACCGCTGGATTAACGTTGATCGTGGGGTTGGTGGGGTGGGGATTGGCAGATTGATCAGGTTGCTCCTCAGAGTTTCCCTCGCTACTGTTAGTCATGCTGGATGTGGTGGGATGACCTCTTGTTCAAGGATTCCCACAGACGGCGTCAATGTTGATGTTTAAAGTTCAGCGGTAGCTAAACCTCTACTAACGCTAGTCCAATTTAGCGGACTGCTACCAATGATACTCAGAGTTCCTACTACCTGTCAAGTAAAATATAGAGGGGGTCAAAGGGAGACCGCGCTGGGTGGTCTTCTCTTCTCCGATGCCTAAGTTAGTCAATATATTTATGTTGACAAAGTAACAGTATGTAAGTATTAAATGCGTAATTAATGAGGAGAGAGGAGATGACCTTTTTATAGGTGAGGAGAGAATTGATCTTCTCCATGTTTTCGATGTGGGACTGAAATGCTTCAGTCCCCAGCTTCTGAAGCTTCTGATGTTGTCTTGGCGTGGAGCATGGCGGCTCGTGACGACGCGTCAGCGGTGATCTGGGGGCAAGCCGGGGCTCCGGCGGTAGCCTGCTTGGCTGTGTTCTCGTATGACAAGACCCACCCCGAATTCCACCCTGGAATCTGAAGTGGCTCTGCGGGACCCACCTTTAAAGGAGATTTACCAAAAAATTCCGGCATAACCTCCCCTAAAAATGGTTAACCCAAAAACCTGCGGAAAACCAAAATTCACTTCTAATTATCCAACCACAACTCCTGGAGCCACCCTGCTCCCAAATTCAAACAATCATCCCAAAGCTAATATCATCGTACATAATCTCCAAAGGGTACAAGTTACTACAATCACCAAAGTTAGGTCATAGACCTCAAATATAATACATATAAGTTGGGTCACATATCCCTTAGTAATCAGAGCATTCTAGGAATATAAAAAGACGAGGAATACAGTAGGTTAACCAGGTAACCTACAGAATGTGATGGCGGAAACAGGTGCGGTCACTATGGCTCACACTCGAACACCGAGCAACAACACTGCAATCTGGGCATTTGAAACAGAAGGGCCCAGGGAAAAGTATATAAAAACGTTAGCGTGAGTGGACAAAAATAAATAACTTTAAACAAAAAAAGATTTTATACTTTCCCACATTTATTTCTTTAAAAACTCCCGATGCTTGCAATAATTATGAAAAGACCGACTAGCCCCGCTAGTCAAGAACAACAACAAAAGAACATGGGGAAAATGGATTCACCATACGGGAATGGAGCCCCTCAGGCTCAACCTACCCTCGACTGCCACTCACACATAGATTGTGCGAGGAGGAGAACTAATAACCTCAACTTCCATTCACACATAGATTGTGTGAGGAGGAGAATATCACCTCGACTACCACCCACGTGAGGAGGAGAAAGCTACCTCACTGCCACTCACAAACACAAAGTAAGTGAGGAGGAGACCTATTCACATGACCCGCGTATGGTGAGGAAGAAGATCGTAGAAAGCCAATAAATCTGTATGGTTTCCCCACATATCTCACGAAATAAGAATCCAAGTGTATAAAGACGTGACCCCGCACGTCAAGATCATCTCAAGTTCTAAAATAAGTAGGGTATAAAGAAGTATAAAGTTTTGCTTCCTCGAATTCTTATTTCGTAAATCTCTTAAAAAGCTCCAAGAGCTGAATATAAATATAAAATCAATAGTATAAATTTCCGAATCCGCATAAAACAAAATCCTCAAATCGAGCATAACGAATCTTAATTCAAAAGTTCAAACCAATAAAACATTCAATAATCCAAACCAAAATAAAATGCTCGATAAATAAGTTGATAAATCAATAACTTAAAACTTGCGGAATTTAATTTGCATGCATCAATTAAAATCAAAGGTCCACTCACAATAAGCGGTCAATCCTGACGTCGCTCGTGATTCTCCTCGTATGGAGACTCCTCTCGTCCTGTACGAAAAACAATCATAAATATATATATAATCCACAGGACGGAATTTTTATTTTACGATACTTATAATTGGAAATTCATAACATCCCCCTTCCAAAAATCCGACTCCTCAACTCTCTACAACATCCATCTTTAATGCTCCAACATTAATCTGTCATTGATGCAATACCTAGAGTGAATTCGAAAGGAATTCGGCGATCAAATTCGCGATAATCAATAATTAATCATTTAAACTCAATTTGTAAATCCTCCGATTTCCACCAAACTTCATACATTACATTCTACAATCATTATAGGGTATATGGGATTAAAACGGCAATTAAAACACAAGTCTACGCGCCATCACACGCTACCTACAGTGGCGGCGCGTGGTCGGCGGCGACTTCCTCCGATGACCACCAAACTCCGGCACTAGCATCTACACCACAAGCCCAACCAACTTCTCAACTACAACATCAACCAATTTTACCTCAACGTGGTCGAATCAAGCCGGTGAAGGAAAGCCCAGAAACTTCAAGAACCCTATAAATGAACAAATTGTCAATTCGACCTCTACAATGCAAATTGGAATGAACTACCTTAGGGGAAATAATCTCCATCAAAAACCAAACCTTCGATGTGAATTTGGTGGCCGGAGGTGGCCGGAATGGCCGGAAATCGGCAAAATCCCAAAACTGCGACCGGAGCACTTCTTGCTTTGATCCGGACTTCCACGGCCGAAACTTCCCAATCCTAGGTCACTGGCATCAAGAGCGGGTTGAGGCGCACCTGTGGTGACCGGTTGTACGCCGGATGATGGCCGGAAAGTGAAGAATCGGAGGGGAAGAGGAGAACCCGAAGGGAAAGGGAGGAGAACCCGAAGGGAAAGGGAGGAGAATCGGGGGAGAGGAGAGAGAAAGAGGGGTGGGTTTCCGGTTTTGGAAACCTACCCGGGTAACTTTCCATATATATTCAAAATTTACCATGAACAGTAATTTTCGTAATTCACTCATAACTTTTGCATACGAACTCCGATTTTTACGTACCACATATGCACGCGCTCGGTTTAACGCCCTCTACAACTTTCATGAAGGAAAATTTCTCAAATTATTAACTCATAAAAAGTCAATTTTTAACCACCCCCTAAACGTTAAAATTATAACCACGAAAGGTAACCATAAAGAATTTCATGTAACTCAGTAAAAAGGGTATAACAGGTGTGGGGTGTAACATCGTAGGTCACTCCTTTGGCGGGAGTTGGTACCGCTAGTGATAGCATGAGCGTGGCTCATTATAGCTAATTATGCTTGCAAATGCCTATGTAAGTACAGTGTATTTTGAAGTAAGAGAAGCTCAGTATGTGGAACAAGAAGATCAAGATGGTGATCTAGAGCTGAGGGTTGAAGACTTCAAATTTGGCTAGGATCAATAGATGGTCGATTTTGTTTAAGTCTTTATTTTTTCAAGAGATGTAATAGGCAAATGCCATATATTTTGTACTAAATGCCATTGGTTTAGTTTTTCTTCAACTAGGCTCATCCAAAGTGAGTATGATGTCTAGGAAGGTTTTGAAATAAGTGGTAGTTAAGCGAGCTTTGCTCCACCGACATCTTTCTACTCACTTGGTCATATTAATTGTGAAGACCCGAAATTCTCAGTTAAATATTTTTTTATTCAATATTTGTTCAATTATATGAAATATGAATTGTGGGCATGATTCGTATGTCGTTGTTTGAGAAATTTGGTTTCGAATGAGTTTATTTTCGAAACAAACGTTATTTAGGGGGGGGTCACTAAAATCGACTTTTTATATGTATGGAATTTGGGAAAACTTCCTTCACGAAAGTTGTAGAACTCGTCGATACGAGTTCGTGCATATGAGGAACGCAAGAATCAGAGTTCGTACGAAGAAGGTATCGCATTTGAAAAAGTTTCCATTTTCGGAATATATACCTAGCTATTTTTGGGAATTTCCAAAAATAGCTAGGGTTTCCATTTTTGGCAGCCGCACAGTTTTTTCTGTCTCTCTCCCTCCCGAGCCTGAGCCGAAAACAGAGCAAGGAGTCTCCGGCTCCGTTCTCCCTCCTCCAGCCACCAAACCACCTCCCACGGCTTCGTTTCATCCTTTCGCAGCTGTCAGTGGCAACCTTGTGCCGCGGCACGGCCTGTAGCGGCGGCGGGAGCACGTTTTCGGTTAGAGGCCAATTTGGGTTCCAATCTAGATTTCTCCAAGCTCCGGCCACCAAAACTCGAGTTTCTTGACTTGTTAAACTCGCCTCAAGCTCCTGATCACGCTCCAAGAAGAACCGGACCCGAAGCGATCGATTTCTCGTTGAACGGAGGCTCGTCGGAAAATTGTAAATATTCCGGCCGAACCGACTGATTTCAAGTATTTTCGATATCTTTCCGTCGTTTTCTGACTTCATGATAGTTATGAAAGTTGCTCAAAATGATGAAACGAAGGGGAGCAACCCGACCCCGACGCCATTGGCGGTGGCCCGCGGCGGCTCTGCCACTAACTCCGGCGGCCTTTTCCGGCCACCTCCGAGGGTCCCAAGGGCAGTTTCTGCCCATTTTTATGTTCTACATGTTGATACGATCATTTTGATGTATAGCATGTGAATTTTGGAGATCGTATGATTAAGTTATGAATTTTACAATTTCGATCGATTTCGATTGTTCGATTTTTGATCTGTGAAGATCGGACCGTCCGTTAGACTTGTAGTTTGATATGATGATCGTAGGACTATCTGGATGACTTTTTGTGGTCATGGGTGAAGATCCGACCGTTGGATCTTCATATAAGTGCGTTTTTGAATTGTACGCTAAGTTAATTATCGTATTTGGTTAGGTGATTGACGGTTTGAGTTGGCGGACGATTGTGAACCGTATTTTAAGCTGTTGAGAAGACGCAGCGGGATTGGAGGTGAGTAAATCTCACATGGTTCATTTACGAACCAAATTTCCTTATTGCACAATTAATTGTTATGTGTGAGAAAATGGTTTTAAGAAAATGAGATTTAAAGTATATAAGAAAAATGAATTTCTTGGTTTTACTACATGTGAACTATAGTTGGTATTAATGGTCATTCCTGAGTGGATTATTACGTACATATATATATATTTACGTGATTTTATACGGAATGGTGTGACATTGAAATATGTGGATTTTTGATGATTTCGTTTATATACTTGAATTAAAGATTTATTTGCCATGAATATTATGATAATTGCTATTGTTGTGAGTATGATTTGGGTGGAGACGTGATATTGTGAATCGGGTGGGATTCTGGTTTTATTTTGTTCTGCGGACTGAAATGTCCAAAGTTCGATGGTTATAATAACCAGAGTCTTTTGTTCTGAGGGCAGAAATGTCCAAAGTTCGACGGTTATCATTGTGATAAACGAAGTATTTTTGTTCTGTGGGCAGAAATGCCCAAAGTCCGATGGTTATAGTATTAACCGAAGTATATCGGATGCTTGCACCTGGGCCAAGGTGACAGGTAACGATTCAGATAGAGCTCTAGTCTTTTGTGAGAGTACGGTCATGGTGGTAACTAGGTTATTGCATTGTGAGTATTTTGTGGCACGTGAGTTGGGTTGGTGATTAAATTGTTAGGGTTGTTATGTGTGTTCGGATTGTTGGATTGACTTACTTGAATTAAAAGAATTGTGATTTAATAAATCAACCATTTATTTCTTATTTACTCACACTAGCTTTCGGAAAGCTTACCGGGTTTTGTGTTGTTGCAATCTCGGTACACTATTCAAACGATGTAGCGGATGATCCTGCAGGTCAGGATAATCAGGGTGGAGAGCGAGTTGAGTAGAGCAGCAGGGTTGAGACCAACACTTGGTCTATTTTGGTGTGTTTTATAGACTCTTTTGAGCGTAACATTTTATCTATGTTGGTATTGTAATAATTGACTCGAGAGATAGTTTGCTACTTGTATTATGGTTTGTGAGACGCTGGTTAAGAAAAAAATTCAGGACGTTATTTGCATTGGTTATTATTCATGTTTCGGATTTGAATTTGTTATTCAAAATTCGGCGCGTGACATTAATTTTAGAGTTACCGAAAGAAGTTAAACGACTACCTTTGTTTTGCATTAGCTAATTTTGGATTAGATTTTCTTTTGGTCAAAGAAACAATGATGTATACCGATGGCTTATGAATAAAATTTCGAGTCCTTTTCATTATCACTCCATTTCAATTCTGAGCTTAGAGAACTTCAATGTCTTGCGGATAGTGCGACTATGCACACCATTCACCGTCATAGGCAATCATTCTTAGAGATATTGCCTACATATTCCTCCGTGACTAAGATGGCTGGGCCATCAGGATTAGTTTAAGGGCATGAAATGGCCCAAATTCCTCTTGCCAAATAGCACATTGATTACCGTCACAGAAACTCTCTACACTCCTAGGGGGAATCAAACCCCTATTGAGCAATTCGAGCTAACGGATTCCATGCGGAAACGCATGTAGAGAACGGAAATGAGTTCCTTTGCAATATCTCTAATGATTTCTAATAAATGCGCATATTAGAGAAGCTTATGTGTCTCTCTAGTGGACACTATGTCACCACTATTCGAGCTATTAAATCAAATAAGGTTATGAGAGAAGATCTCTTGGATTTAGACATATATTTAATTTGTCATGACAGGATAGGTCATCCTAGCCATGATATGATGATCCGTCTACCAAAGATTTCACACTGACATCCATTCTTTCCAGCAAAACGAAGCACGAATCAAAGGTTGATTCCTGGACTAAGAGTGACCGCTGCCGCAGCCTCTGACACCGCCACCGTCCACCACCAACCTAGGGCTGGTAACGTCCCTATCCATGATGCCATGGATGGCGTCCATCATGGTGATGACGCCATTGGTGATGTTGTAGTCACCAACTTTGCTTTAAATAGCATTTGAGATGCTCTGGCCCAACCAAAATTCTCATTGGTTGCTTCTACGGCCTCTCGCTCATTCTATAAAGCCTATCCCTTAGAAAAATTAGGACTGAGACTGTCCTACATAAAGGATACGAAAATACTCATTCTATTCTTACATAGAATCCGAGGGGATTCTGTGGACTGATTCAACTAACTTGCAGACGTTTAAATATTTCATGATGTTTGTTGACAAGCAAACATGCTGGTCACGTATTATGCCATTGTCCACTTGTAATGCTTCTCCTACACTCCTAGCACATATCATATGACGATGACTCACTCCCCCTCCCCGGATCATCTCATTCAGTCAATTTGACTTGATAATGCTAGAGAGTTTACATCGAAGACTTTCGATGATTGAGAATGATGTTGGACATCCTATCCCTATGTACACACCCAAATGGTCTCGCAGAAATGACTACGATGGTAACCCAGACATTGGTAATGCGCACCAATCTCCCTATATCCGCATGGAGTGATGCAATATCGCATGCAGCTATGCTAATTCGTATACGACCTACAGCCACTTAATCTATCTCTGCGTTATAGCTAGTGATTGGGTATTAGTATCTCGTACTTACTCATACTTGATGTGCCATTTATGTGCCTATTACGCCACCATAGCGTACTAAGATGGGTCCTCACAGACGAATGGGCAAATACTTTGGATATGAGACTCCAACGATCATCCGCCACTTAATACCTTTGCTAGGCGATCTCTTTACCACTAGCTTTATGGATTGTCACTTTGGTGAGACAGTCTTCCCATCGTTAGGGGGAGATAAGAATACAGATGTTCAATAGGAACGACAGCATTTGTCATGGTCTGTCCCCACTACGTCCCATCACACATATCTGCTATAAACATATCTGCAAGGATGGACGCCCCTATGAGAAGACGTAACACCACCCTACATGGAGGTAGGCATGGTACCAACGCCATAGAGAGTGGCACTCTGGCGTCACAGGCCATGGCCCCAGCTAGGATGCGTGAGAGACCCGTGGGTTCGAATCATACTTTGGCACAACTCAATCCTTTGGTCATCGACACTCAAAATCTATCTCAAAAGAATGATCTGGATTATGGTTATCGTTGGGGGACGCCTCAACATAAGAACATATTCCTGAAAATATAGAGCTCTCTGAAAATTACACTAGTGTACATGAGAAGTGGGATAGAAACTTCATCATGATTGATGATGTATTCGCGTATTTCATTGCGTATGAGTTTGTTAAGTCAGATGATATTAAACCATGCTCCGTTGATGAATGAATGCCAACATAGAGAAAATTGGCCTAAATGAAAAGATACGATCCAGGTTAAGTTGGATTCTCTAACGAAGAGGAAGGTTTTTTTAGCCAATGATGCTGACACCTCCTAACATAAAACCTATTGACTAATGAGTCTTCATTAGAAAGCGTGATGAGAAAAAATACTATCTCGCCTTCTGGCGTAAGGCTTCTCACAAAACTCCCTAGAATCGACTATGAGGAGACATATTCTCTCGTAATGGATGTCATTGCATTCCACTACCCTATCAATTTGGTAGTTTCCGAATAACTGAACATGCAGCTTACGAATGTGGTCACTACATATCTCTCTGGGGATCTAGATACGGAATATACATGAAGGTTCATGGTGAACTTTATTTTACCCAAGTCAAGCGATTTCTAGACCACAGAACGCGTTTGCAAAGAGATTGTAATGCTTACTAAGTGACTACTTGATTGGGAAGGGATATGTGAATGCCCTCGCATTTCTATGACAAGTTCTGGATTCTATCGCGGTTCATGTGGGTGACATGATCTTCATTGGAATCCCTGAGAGAGTTAAGGGAAATCGCTGAACACTTGAAATCTGAGTTTGAGATAAAGGATCTTGGGAGAACACAGTTTTGTCTCAGTTTGGAACTTGAGCATCTTGTTTATGGATGCTTAGGCATTTTGACAAGGCCAAGCCTTCAAGCACACTCATGATCGTCCGTAGTCTTGATTCTAAAAGGGATCCCCTTCGTCCGAAGGATGATGATGAAGATGTGTTAGAGGCAAAAGTGCCCTACTTGAGTACAATATGTGCATTGTTGTACTTAGCTCAATGCACAAAACAGGACATCTCATTTGCAGTGAACTTGTTAGCTAGGTATAGCTCTGCGCCAACGCGACGCCATTGGACTGGTGTAAAAGATATCTTTCGATACTTGAGAGGTAAGATTGATATGGGCTTGTTCCATCCTTATAGATAGATGATGGATTCTGACTCATCACACACTAGGAACACCGCCAACACTGGCTTGTGTCCTCTATCCCCATCCCAAAATGACATTAGTATTTTGGAAGGTATTGCTGATGCTGGGTATCTCTCTGACCCACACAAAGGTCATTCCCAAACTAATTATGTGTTCACCATGGATAAGACCGTGATATCTTGGAGGTCTACAGAATAGACCCTAGTTTCTATATCTTTTAAACATGCAGAGATTATTGTTTTTCATGAAGGAGTTCGTGAATGTATATGAATATATTGGATCTATAATTACGCATGTTTGAAGAAATTGTGGTTTGAAGTCTACCACAGATGAGCCTACGAGTATTTATGAGGATAATGCTGCTTGCATTGAACAAATGAAGCAAGACTAAATCAAAGGCGACAACACCAAGCATAATCAACAACAACAGACTCTTCTTAAGATCAAAGCGAACTAGGTTCGATCTGAGGATAGTGTGGCAGACTTATTTACTAAGTCATTGCCTAATTCCACTTTCGAGAAACATGTTGGTAGCGTCATTTATGGAAGTGATCCGAACTTCCATGACCGTAGTCATCAGGGGGAGATGTCTACATGTATGGTCTTGAAACGTGAAGGGTCTGTTGTACTCTTTTTCTCCTTCGACCGAGATTATTTTTGTCCCACTGGATTTTTGTTACTTGGCAAGGTTTTTGACAAGGTAACGAGAGGAGCACCATGTTTGGGCAACATAAGGGGGAGTGTTTAAGGACACCTAGTTTGCATGTCTGGCCCAAACTCTAATTACTTGTCTGAGTTGTAATAGGGTTAGTCTTACAGATATTCTCGAAGATATTCTCGGAGATATCCTAATCATTGTAAGATTTAGGTTCCTTGTAAGACGTAGATTCTTTGCTTGTAATCCTCTATATAAAGAGACCCCTATTATCAATGAAAATACAACTCATTCTCTCCCAATTATCTCTACTATTCTCTCTGCATCTCTTTTCCTAAAACACATTTTTATTAAATTTGATATGATAAACTGCTCTTAATACATAGCATGGTAGTGCTTATATAGGCATCTAAGTCATAATCTAATCATAATTATAATCTAACAAGAAATCCTAAAGAATCCAGAGTAAAAAGGAAACTAAAAACCTAAAATAAAAATAATCCTAAAACAAATGTAAGACAAACCTAAAAATATTAAATCCCGAATCGGATAATTAAAACGATATATTTTGGCCTAAATCTGATAGGGCTCACTAAAGTGAGTCTTGAAGATCTCGTGATCTCATTCTGGAAAAATATCATGCGTCTCAAATGGACAAGCTGGCCAAAAATTGATCCCAATCTGATTCACAATTAAGACCTGACTTTTTGCACGAATAACCTGAAAAGTCCAAAATCAAATCTTCTTGAATATTCCAGCATAACCTCATTACGCGTGAGATACATATTTTCCAATCACTCTTCTTGATTCTACGCCGCTTCTTTGATTTTATGGTTTTCGGCAAAAACGGACCCATTTTCGTCCTACATCAATGCCATGTGCGACTCTAAAGCATATGTTCTCTGAAAATTAAGATCGAATTTGTATTAATACACAAAAATGAGTTGATGGGAAACGAATCAAACTTCTAAAGTCATTGCAATATGTCTTATTGTCCTGAGTCTAGTAATTGGCCCATGCCATGTGCGACTCTAAAGCATATGTTCTTTGAAAATGAATATCAAATTTGGATTAATACACAAAAATGAGTTGATGGGAAACAAATCAAACTTCTACAGTCAAACTTCTAAATATGTCCACTACTAGAAATCTGTTCATAGACATCGCATGTTTTAAATCGGTCATACTTGCACACGATGTAAAAAAGTAATCTAACATCATTTTACGAAAATACCGATTTAAATGTATGTCATTAACATCAGTTCTCAAAATGACCTGTGTTAAAAGTTTTGTTCGAAAATTTGCCGGAACCTATTTTTGCAAAAAGAGATAAGTGTTTAAGTGAATTGAAGTAAGCGGGTTCTAAAACTCAAAATTCTCACGCTTACAAAAAAAACGCCCAACCCCAAAACTGAAACAGAAACCCTAACTCGAACTTTATCTCGACTCTCGACCTCCTTTCTGAACCATACTCGAGCTCCTCCTCCTCAGTCGCCGCCATTGTTACTCTCATCGCCTCCTTCATCTACCTCCTCGGCTTCGTCTAGTCCTTCATCTCACGCGCCTCCCACTACGACGACGAGGTGCTCATCAACTGCCACTACTGCCCTCCCCCAGCCAAACCCAAATTCGTCCACACTGACCCTCACTGTGCTTCGAGGAGGACGAGGACATCATCCAAGCCGTTCTAAATGGCGGCGTTCCTTCTTAGTCTCTCGAATCAAAGCTCGGCGACTGCAATATCATAGCGGCGATTCGGTGCGAATTGCTTCAGAAAACGACTGGGAGGTCACTGTAGGGTTTCGTGATAGATTAAAGAAGGCCTCGGGAGTTTTCTGGGAAAGAAAGAGGAAGGGTGATCTCTTCATTATGAGAGTTGGAATGAGGAGTGTCGAGTTCAAGGTTATTAAGACTGATCATTCTGAGTACTGTGTTGTAGCTCTAGACATTGAAATATTTCCAATAGGGTACTAAAGTGGCAGATTAGAATTCTAAAGCTGGATCAAATGTCTAGGCTAGCCTTTGTCGGTTTTGGGGTATTATTTTGTGAATTATGTTGAATCATGAACTTGAAAAGAAAATTAATGGAAAGCCTCGATTTTTGGATGATGGGAAATGCATTTCTTTTCCATTTGTACATTATGCCTGTCAGTATGAAGTGAATTATATAAAAGCATAACAAAATAGTAATGCCAAGAAAAACGATGTCAGTTGAGAGTTTAGAAACCAGTATCAAAATGAAAATCGATGTCTTATGATTATCAATATATCGAATTGTGTCCACAGAACCGATGTACCCAAAACTAGTGCACATCGATTTCTAAACACCAAACGTAATCTATTGCCAACACACAAATCACCTACCATAAAGTAAACGGATGTATCATTAAACAGAGAACATCGGTTTTATAAAAGAAAAGCAATGTCTACAATGAAACAACACGTCGGTTTTAGAAACAACAAGCGATGTCTAGAAGGGTTCGAGACATCACTTATAAAATAGAATTTGATGCAAATGTTCACTTAGGTATTGTTCGAAATATATTTTATTAAGCATAAAATGTGAAAATATGAAGAATTAAATATAGTTTACATATAAGATTATAATGCTTATACATCGATTTGTTTTTTAGAATCGATGTTGGTTATTGTCTGGGACATCGATTAAAAACGCGCTTATACTGATGTCTATATCTTTCTCTACACCCACTAAGACATCGATCGAAAATTAGTTTAACATCGGTTTTGGACTGATGTCTATAAACAAAATTCTAGTAGTGGTCTTATTGTTCGAAGTCTAGTAATTGGCCCATGCCATGTGTGACTCTAAAGCATGTGTTCTTTGAAAATTGAGATCAAATTTGGATTAATACACAAAAACGAGTTGATGGGAAATGAAGTATGAAACTATGAATATGGAGTATGAATTTCACGTCTCTTAATTAATGTACTGCAGGTTATGTAAAAAACAAAAAACTAAACACAAAACTATATATACAATGTGGCTAAACTGTTAAAGCACATCTTTTTTTTTTTTTTTCTTTTTAAATAGTTAAAGGTACTGTTCAATTCATAAATTTCTTCCTAAGTATCTTAACAAACATCACCGATAGTCACCATATAAATAGTCAGATATTTTGTCAAACTGTGCAAATTGTCAATTAACTTGTGCAAATCTGTGATTGATCATTTTCCTAACCTACATATATTTATACAGACCTCGCTGATTAGTTAATTCGCTCTATCAATGGTGAATGTATCAATTAATCAGACGGCCCATGCCATGTGGGACTCTAAAGCATATGTTCTTTGAAGATTGAGATCAAATTTGGATTAATACATAAAAACGAGTTGATGGAAAATGAATCAAACTTCTAAAGTGATTGCAATATGTCTTATTGTCCCAAATCCAGTGTTCTAAAAAACGGCCGCCCAGGCCGCCTAGGCGCTGGGCGGCAGCAGACCGAGGAGATTAATGTATAATCGGAGGCCTTAGGCGGATGGGTTTTAGGCGTCCGCCTGGGCGCTCTCGGCGGCTTGGGCGTCCGCCTGGGCACTCTCGGCCTCCTCTTTTTTTTTTGCCGGACATCAGCCAAACCTAAACGCATTCGATCCCCAAATTAGAAAAATAACCCGCAGCCTCTGCTCTCCCCAAACGTCGGACCTCTACTTCCTTACCCAATCTTAACTCTACTCCATTTCCCTCTCCTCCTCCTCCTCTTCTGCATCTGACCACTTTGACTCCGATGTTTTGATCCCAAAATCAAGAGCTTCGTCTTCAACCAATCTGCCACCAGCCTCAAATAATTACTTCCTTGGAGGCTTGCCTCCTGTAAACTTGTGAATAGTACGAGACATTGATCTTTTTTCTTCTAAATCAGAAGCAAACTACTCAAGAGAGATGAGAGAGAGTTACAGAGAGAAAGGGGGAGAGACCGGCTGAGTTTATGAATTAGGGGTTTAGAGAGAAAGAAAGTTGCACGGCTTGATTTATTTTGGATGATGGATTCATGGGCTTGCTCTTATATTCTTATTTAAAAATTATAACATGCCTTTATATATTTTTAACTCTATATAAAGTTATAAACTCTTATTTATATTTCATATGTTATAAAAATATATTAAAAAATTAAAAAAAGTAAAACCGCCTAGGCGCCTGGGAGCTAGTCCTCTAGCCACCGCCCGACTAGCGCCTAGCGATTTTTCGAACCTTGCCCAAATCTAGTAATTGGCCCATGCCATGTGGGACCCTAAAGCCTATGTTCTTTGAAAATTGAGATCAAATTTGAATTAATACATAAAAACAAGTTGATAGGAAACAAAGCAAACTTCTAAAGTGGTTGCAATATGCCTTATTATCCTAAGTCTAGTAATTTCTCATGCCTGACGCAGTCGGAAGTGACCCAAGTCTAATGTCATTTTTATTAAATTTGATATGATAAATTGCTCTTAATACATAGCATGATGGTTCTTATATAGGTCTCCAAGTCATAATCTAATCATAATCATATCTAACAAGAAATCCTAAAGAATCCAAATTAAAAAAGAAAACTAAAAACCTAAAATAAAAAGAATCCTAAAATCAATGTAAGACAAGCCTAAAAATATTAAATCCTTAATCAGATAATTAAAACGATATATTTTGGTCTAATTCTGATAGGGCTCACTAAAGTGAGTCTTGAAGATCTCGTGTTCCCATTCTAGAAATATATCATACATCTCAAACGGACATTCTGTTCAAAAGTTTATCTCAATTTGATTCACAATTAAGACCTGACATTTTGCACGAATAACCCAAAAACTCCAAAACCAAATCTTCTTGAATATTCCAGCACCTAGTAACCTCATTACACATGAGTTACCTATTTTCCAATCACTCTTCTTGATTCTATGCCGCTTCTTTGCTTTTATAGTTTTCAGGCTAAACCGGGCCCATTCTTTTCCTACATCATTACTGTAATGGTAAATAAAAGAGGCAGGGAAGACCTGCTCTGATACCGCTTGACGCAGTAAGAAGTAACCTGGGTTTACAAACAAAAAACCCTAAAAAGATAAATCAAGAGTCCACCAGAGAATTTGAGAAAAGCCTCTCATTTTTATTTAATTTGATATGATAAACTGCTCTTAACATATAGCATGATGGTGTTTATATAGGCATCCAAGCCATAATCTAACCATCTTATTACAACTCAGACAATGATACGCTCAAAGCAAGCGCATAATTTAACCTTATAAAATGTCATCGTTAGTATATAGTAAATAGGGATCGTTCTATTCCGGAGATTGGGGGTACACCTGTCATTGTAAAAACAAATTAATAAAAGTAAAAAGTATTATTTACAAAAATAAAACAAAGAAAGAAATATATACAAGCAAACATAAAGAAGGGGGTTTAGGATTAATAAATTGAAAATTAAAATAAATAAAATAAAAAAAAATGTAAAAACATATATACAATGGTGGAACGCGAGGAACAAAGATCAAATCCACAATCATATGAATGAAATCCAATCACAATTCCTATAGTTGATTATCTATGTCATGAGAAAGAAGTTGACCATGTGAAACGTTAGAAAGCAAACGATTTCCCATTTTTTACTTTCCTTGAATAATTAATCTAAGTGAAAGCACCTAAATCAATCCTATTGAACATGCAATCATAGTCTAGAAAGCTAGCTAATCAAGAACACATTCAACGCATGAAGAACAAAGAAAGGATGTCAACCAAAGTGCACAACCTAGTTATGAATAAGTTCACCTATTTGCAATCCTCCTTAATTGATTTCGACTTTTGTCCAAAGCCTTTACTACTTAAATCTAGCTCCAATTACATGCATATATCCTAAGTTGGCCACCAAAGAACATAAACATGAAAAAGTTTTCTATAATCCAAAATCAATCAAGCAATCTCACATAAGCAACATTTAAATCAACATATAAAAATCACAACTTTATTTCAAAACATAAAAATAGGCTTTAAACTTTGCCCTTAACGTTTATGTCAACTAGAAATCAAGTTCATACGAAATCAAAACAAAGAAAACCAAAAAGGTTACAAGGAATAAGATAGAATTACACCATGAAGGATGAATGGTGGAAAGCTTGAGACGTTGGTCTTGGATCTTGAAAGCAAGGCTCCAAGCTTCACGACACAAGGTGGATGATGGCGGCTAGGAGGCTTCATGGCTTCTTCTTCTCTCCTTCTCTTTGCTTGAAGACACAGAGATTTGAAACTAGAGGATGGAGAGAACGCTTGACATTATGGAGAGAATTTTCTGAATGAAGAGGTGTGTCTTGTGGTGTAGCATAGGGGGGTTTATATAAGGGAAGGCAAGGCTTCATGAATTTAATTTCTAAGGAATTTTCTGGTTGCACCACACAGCTCCAACCAATGAATTTATGCCACGTCAGCTCTGTCATGTCACTCAACCAATCAAAAAACTCCAAAATAATTCCATAATCTTTCCAAATATATTATTGCTGATTTTCCCAAGATTTAATCTGATTTTATTCACCATTTTCGGCCAAATATCTAGGCATGAACCTAGACAATGTATCCGGACTCATTTTGGACATTTTCTCCCTTAAATCTCTCCATGGCTTTATCCTTAATGTCCTCCCCTTGATTTTCTCTTGATTTTCACATTAAAATTGAGATTTTATTCTCTAATTTCAGCCAACATATCTTGAGGGAATTGAGGAACGAATCTGGACTTGTTTTGAACCTTTTCTTCCTTGAAATTCTCCCTTGATATTCTCAACGTAATCTCCTTGATTTCCCATGCAAAAATCAGATTTAATCTCCCATAATATCTCCCACGTCATCATGTTGTCTCCTAATGCCTTCAGGTTTCCTAGCCTCATCAGGATTCCTGCGTTGACTGGGATTCCTAGTCGGACCAAAAAAACTCCATTTCTTCATTTAAGCTCATTTCTACTCCATTTATTCCAATGTACCTAGAAAATAAAAACTAAATTAAAAATGATTAAATAAAGGAAATAACTAAGTAAAATATGAGGAAATAACTATTAAAACATCGTATTAAAATGCTCCTATCAGACAAATAATTAGAGTTTAGGCCAGACACACAAACTAGGAGTCCTTAAACAAAATGAGAGTTTTTTCTCAAATTCTCTTATGGCCGGGCTCCAGATTTATCTTTTTAGGGTTTATTGCTTATAAACTCATATTACGTCCGACTGCATCAGGCGGTATCAAAGCTAGTCTTCCTTGTCTCTTTTATTTACCTTTGTAGCAAATGATGTAGGACGAGAATGGGCTCGGTTTAGCCTGAAAACCATAAAAGGAAAGAAGTGGCGTAGAATCAAGAAGAGTCATTGAAAAATAGGTAACTCACGCGTATTGAGGTTACCAACCGCTGGAATATTCAAGAAGATTTGGTTTTGGACTATTCGGGTTATTCGTGCAAAAAGTCAGGTCTTTATGGTGAATTAGATTGGGATCAACTTTTGGCCAAAATATCCGTTTGAGATGTATGATATCTTTCTGGAATGGAAACACGAGATCTTCAAGACTCACTTTAGTAAGCCCTATCAGATTTAGGCCAAAATATATCGTTTTAGTTATCTGATTTAGGATTTAATATTTTTAGGCTTGTCTTACATTTGTTTTAGGATTCTTTTTATTTTAGGCTTTTGGTTTCCTTTTTAATTTGGATTCTTTAGGATTTCTTGTAAGATTATGATTATGGTTAGATTATGGCTTGGATGCCTATATAAGCACCATCATGCTATATATTAAGAGCAGTTTATCATATCAAATTAAATAAAAATGAGAGGCTTTTCTCAAATTCTCTGGTGGGCTCTTGATTAATCTTTTTAGGGTTTATTGCTTGTAAACCCAAGTTACTTCTTACTGCGTCAGCCAGTATCAGAGCAGGTCTTTCCTGTCTCTTTTATTTACCTTTATAGAAATGATGTAGGACGAGAATGAGCTCGGTTTAGCCTGAAAACCATAAAAGCAAAGAAGCGGCGTAGAATCAAGAAGAGTGATTGGAAAATAGGTAACTCATGCGTAATGAGGTTACTAGCCGCTGGAATATTCAAAAAGATTTGGTTTTGGACTTTTTGGGTTATTCGTGCAAAATGTAAGGTCTGTTTTAGGAAAACTGAAATTGAGAGAGAATTAAGTCGTGTTTTCATTGATAATAGGAGTCTCTTTATATAGAGAATTACAAGCATAAAGATAGAGTTGTACATGGGAACATAATCCTACAATGATTGGATATCTATGAATATCTCCGTGAATATCTCTAACTTAAACTCTATTATAACTAGAGCAAGTAACTTAGAGTTTGGGCTAGACACATATTTTGGATTTACTTGAACAAGGTCTTAATTGTGAATCAAATTGGGATAAACTTTTGGCCAAAATGTCCGTTTGAGACACATGATATCTTTCTAGAATGGGAACACGAGATCTTCAAGACTCACTTTAGTGAGCCCTATCATATTTAGGCCAAAATATATCGTTTTAATTATCCGATTCGGGATTTAATATTTTTAGGATTGTCTTACATTTATTTTAGGATTCTTTTTATTTTAGGTTTTTAGTTTCCTTTTTAATTTGGATTCTTTATGATAGGGGTCATTATTTGGCCCTTTGCCCCTAAGCCCGCCCGGCCCGTAGGGCCAAAGGCCGACTTGGCCCTTGCATTAGGGAGGCCCGGCCCGACCCTTTCTCAAATAGGGTAGGGTATGGGCCATTCAAATGAAGCCCGGCCCGGCCCTGCCCTTTAAGCCTGCCCAATTAGGCTCTAATAATTTTCTATTTTTTTTAATATGTTTCTCTTTTTTCTATAACATACAACTTATCTCTGTCTTTGTAATTGATTTCCTACGCTTTATTTTCTTTAATTTTTGTTTTCATTGTTAAACAACAATTTATTTTGGGAGATTTCAAGACATAGTTAATTGAATATAACAATCTTAACTAATATTTATAAATGTTATAAGTTAATTCCAATATATATGTATCCGTGTGTGTGCGTATGTGTATTAAATATGATCAACAAAATTAATGAGTCATGTATTAACTATATAATCATTGGGCCACATTTTGAGAAGAAAAAAAATGTATTTCTTTTTGTTAAACAAAATAAGGCCCATTTCGGCCCTATTTGGCCCTATTCGGAGGGCCGGCCTGACCCGACCCATTTCAACCTTAGTGGCTCAGGCTTTTTGGGCGGGTAAGGGTTAGCATATTTAAGCCCCGACCCTACCCTACTCGGCCCTAAATTTTGTTGACTTTGACAAGACCCGGCCCTACCCTAAGCCCGGGCTAGATGACCCCTACTTTAGGATTTCTTGTTAGATATGATTATGACTTGGATGCCTATATAAGCACCATCATGCTATGTATTAAGAGCAATTTATCATATCAGATTTAATAAAAATGGCATTTGACATGGGTTACTTCCGATTGCGTCAGGCATGGGCCAATTACTAGACTTGGGACAATAAGGCATATTGCAACCACTTTAGAAGTTTGACTTTAGAAGTTTGATTTGTTTCCCATCAACTCGTTTTTGTGTATTAATCCAAATTTAATCTCAATTTTCAATTAAAGAACATATGCTTTAGAGTCGCACGTGGTATGCTAGACTTGGGACAATAAGGCATATTGCAATCACTTTAATTAGAAGTTTGACTTTAGAAGATTGATTTATTTCCCACCAACTCATTTTTATGTATTAATCTAAATTTGATCTCAATTTTTAAAGAACATATGCTTTAGAGTCGCAAATGGCATGCTAGACTTGGGATAATAAGGCATATTGCAATCACTTTAATTAGAAGTTTGACTTTTAGAAGATTGATTTGTTTCCCACCAACTCATTTTTATGTATTAATCCAAATTTTATCTCAATTTTCAAAGAACATATGCTTTAGAGTTCCACATGGCATGGGCCGTCTGATTAATTGGTACTTTCTCCATTGATAGAGCGAATTAACTAATCAGAACAGCGAGGTCTGTATAAATATATGCAGGTTAGGAAAATGATCAATCACAGATTTGCACAAGTTAATTGACAATTTGCACAATTTGACAAAATATATGACTATTTATACGGCGACTGTCAGTGGTGTTTGTTAAAACAAGTTAAAAGAAATTTATGAATTGAACAATACCTTTAACTATTCAAAAAGAAAAAAAGGTGCTTTTAACAGTTTAGCCACATAGTGTCACACACCGAATTTTGAATAAATAAATTCAAATTCGAAACGCGATAACTTAACAAGCACAAGAAAAACACATAGAAAAATTTTCATTTAAATTAGGCACTAAACGAACTGAACTCACAATGTCAACACCGACTCATTCTCTAGAGTCAAATATCACATCACCAAGTGTTTACAAATTAAACCGAATAAAAATTCAATAAGTAAACGCACCCTCCACACTCACTACACAGCGAAAGACTAAAACCAATACACTTCTATGTCCACGCTATGAAAGGTACAGCTCAGCTTCGACAACGAACACTCGATATTCTTACTTGCACAATAACCCCTACACCATGGAATACTGCACCGGGATTGCAAACAACAAACCTGGTAACCTTTTAAGCTCGTATGAGTAAACTCAAATAAAATGACTCATGTTACGCATGCTTATAATTTCTCAACTCGTGAGATAAATTAAAGCAACAACATTTAACTCCACAAAACACAACCAAACATACAATCACACTCGATAAGAATTAGTAATCCCTGCGTAGAAATTTAGTTCAGAAGATCACCAAAAGTCACACAATTCAAATTATAGCAACTCCTGCATATAGTTTAGTTCAGGAAATTACATTAAAACAAACAATTCAAAAGGTAGTAATCCTTGCATATAACTTAGTTCAGGAGATTACAATTAAATCAACAATAGAATTCATAGAATCCAAATCTCACGTATAAATTAAAGAAAGAACATCAACAACATTCCTCGAAAACTACTTACTCATGATGCAGTAACACAGTTACCACCAGACCACAGACTATGTACTCATGATGCCGTAACCCAGTTACAACTATGATCACACGCATGCAAACAGACTAGAGCTCTAACTATATCGTAACCTGTCACCTCGGCCGAGGTTCAAATTTACGATATCTTTATACCCAGGTTACCACTGTAACCTTCGGACTTCGGACCTTTCGGCCCTCAGAACAAACCCAGGTTTACCACTGTAACCTTCAGACTTCGGACACTTGGCCCTCAGAACAAAACCCAGGTTACAACTGTAACCTTCAAACTTCGGACCACTTGGCCCTCAGAACAAGACATTTAAGGAAATCTCACACGACTCACAAATGTCACATCAAACTTCAAATCACTCTTTCAATAATGTAGTCATCAAATATATACATATCACAATGTCACACCATCCAGATATATATATTCCACGTAAATAAATAAATAAATATATATATATATATATACGGGAAGGTTCGAAAGAGGACGTCCATGAGTTTCTAAAACTGCGGATGAACTCTTCTCAGCCGTTGATTTGTTTAAATGAAAAGCAACGACCATATGAGGAATCTCACAATAACAATCGCGTCAAATAGATCTGGTATGGCAACCCAACTCCTCAGTCTCACCCTTAACGACAAAACCAGAGTCACCATCTCCAGTTCTCCACCCAAAATCCATGTCTTCCCACCATTGATGTTTGAAACTCGCCTCAGGTTGCACGATTGTCATAACCAAAGCTTCGTTCTTTTTCTTTCTCTCACAAAAATTGCAGTCCTCCGATGGTATCGACCTCCCTTGGAGTTTTTGCCCCCAAAATTAGGGACTTGGAAGCACATATAGTCATCTAGAGTTTTTCTCGAGTATGGGTTCCCTCTTTCTGATACTTTTGATTTCCAATTACAAAATTTATGGTTTTTATTTTTAATATTTTGATACGAAATATGTTACGCCCCAAATCAAAATGTCATTTGTTTACTTGTGGAAAAATGAAAGTTAACGATTTCGGTTACATTTTAGTTGTTTTCGATAAGTTTGGTGGCCCTAAAAATCGACTTTTGATCAGGCCAAAATTTGAGAAAACTTCCTTCATGAAAGTTGTAGAGGACGTTAAACCAAGCGCGTGCATATGTGGTACGCTAAAATCGGAGTTCGTATGCGAAAGTTATAAGCGAAAGATTAAAGTTACTGTTCATGGTTACTGTTCACGGTAACTTTCTATAAATAGCTGAGTTACTGTGGTAGATTTCCATTTTCGGAAATCTACCGAATTTTTTCTCTCTTCTTCCCCGACTTTCCTTCCCCTTCTGCTCGTTTTCTTCCACCGGCGAATTCTTCCTTTTCCGGCCACCCCACGACTGAATCCAGGCACCGGCAGGCTCGCCTCCTCCTCCTTGTCATGCCTGGGGTGGTGTTTTGCGATGGCTCGGCCAGAGGAGCTCAGAATTAAGCCGTGAAGTTTATTGTAGCCGAACGGAGGTTTCGTCGATTTCTAGCGATTCCGACCGTTTTCGGCCACCAAACCACTGTCGAAGGCACGGTTTTTGCCAAGGATCGTTTTGCCCTAGCCTTGAGCCACGATTTGCAGTGTAGAAGGAGAATCATGGAGAACCCGATTCTAGGGTTCTTGGGTTTTCTGGGCTTGTGTTCAACGACCAAATTGGAGCTCTTCGAGGTAAAATTAGAAAATGTTGTGAACATGAAAAATGTTGGGTCTGATGAGTAGGTGGCGCTGCTGAAATTTGGTGACCATTGGAGGTGGTGGACACCGGCGCGTGAGCCCCACACGCCGCCACTGTGGGTGGCGCGTGGAGGCGTGTAGGGCAGTGTTTTAATTCCGCTTTTTAGCCCATTAAATCCTATAAATTGTGTAGAGCTTGTATGTGAAGTTTGGTAATTTTTGGAGAAACTTGGAATTAATTATGAATTTTTGAAGTTTAGGGTTTCGATTATCGAATTACGAGAATCCGACCGTCGGATATCTCTCGGTTCTGCCTTGGAACCTTTAAATTAACGAATTGGTATTAGTGGTATAATTTGGGCTGAATCCGAGGAGAATGGGAGATGTAATTATGAGGAATTGATTTTAGGAATCGTATTAAATTGTTGAATAATTATTCACGGAATATAATCGTGTACAGGATGACGTACCGAGCTATTGCTCGATGACGGAACTCGAACGTGTGATCATCGGAATAGTACTATGAGTGGACTTTTATTTTTAAATAATGATGCATGCATTTATTTCTTAAAGTAATGCTCTAGTTATTTATCATATTACATTTTGAGCATATAATTGTTTTCGGATTTCTGATTTCGATTGATCACGAGGAATTACTTTCATTGATGAATTTCATGAAGTGAATATGAATTATTCCGGTTGTGATTTTTGGATATTAATTTTGTTATGCCCGGATTCGAAACTTTGAATTATGTTGTTTTTCAACAAAGTATTTTCCATGGTATTTTTCAAAATGAAATATTAGTTCATTATTGAACTTCCTTGCCTATTCATCATTGACCCAAGAATATTTTTGGCATGTGGAACACGCCGTTGGTTTATTTATATTTCTTATTTATTTATCGACTTTTGGATTTGGCATTGGGAATGCCTTGATGATGATCTTGGAATTGGTTTTGTTTCGATTTATGGAGATTATATTTTATTATTATTCTCTCCTATTTATTTTTTAACTTGAGATTATCTTGGCGTGTGGGACACGTCGTCGGAAATTCATTTGCGAGAGTTGGGGAAGCCTTATGTATTTATGGATTTATATGGTTACGGATTACCCTTTTTGCCATACTTTGGGTGACTATTATCATTACTAGCATTGATCGTCCGCCTTTGTGGCGAGGTGATGGGATCACCGAAGCCTGTCCGCCTTTGTGGCGCTGGTTACTGTCTTTGTGAGCAGTAATGCTGAAGCCCAGTATCCTAATCGCTACACATAGTGGCGTGTGGGTATATAACGGGAGTATATGGGAGTACTTTAGCCTGGGAGGCTATCACCCGAGCCTAGGAGGCTCATTCGTATGGCTATCATCTTCCCCTACTCATTGTATTATTGCTGGGCTAGCGGGGTCTAGTCCAATTTTCACTGTAGCCAGCGGGGCTGGTCTTATTTCTTTTCTTGAGAAACGAGATTTCCGTTTTTCATTATAATTTTCAAATGTTGTGACTAGCGAGGCTAGTCAGTGTACCGTTTTGAAATTCTTGGTTTTAAAGCTAAATGTGTTTTCTTATTGCTGCATGCATCGGGTTTTTAAAGAAATAAACGTGGGAAAGTATGAAATCTTTTTCTTTTTAATTTGTTTATTTTTGTCCACTCACGCTAACATTTTTACGTACTTTCCCGTGGGCCCTTTGGTTTTCAAATGCCCAGTTTGAAGGCGAAATTAGATGAGGTCGGGCGTACATGGAGTCGAGGCATAGCCAACAGCATTTCTTCCGCGTACTCATTCTATTTCTGTGTTCTTTGTTACCTAATGGAATAGTATTGCTCTGATAATTTGTGAAATTAATCTTGTAATGTGGGTTGAGACTGTTATTTGTGAAATTGGAGTTGTGATTTGGGGAGCAGGTGGCTCCAGGAGGATAAGGATGGGTTGATTTAGAAGTGTAAATTTTCTTTCTACAGGTTTTGGGTAGTTCATTTTAAGGGAAGTTCTGCCAAATTTTTGGAAGAATTTCTTCTAAGGTGGACTCCGCAAGGCCACTTCAGATTTCAGGGTGAAATCCGGGGCGGGTCCTGTCAAAATACCAGAATTGAGATTTTTCCTTTCAATAACAAGTTAGCGAATCGATCCGTTGATGTATCTATTGTCCTTAGTTTCTGTTGCTGCTATGTGTATGAATCAAGCTTGCTAGTGTAGATTTCATTAACTCTGGAACTTCTATCACTTTATATGGTTTCCACAAGTGTGTAATATTTTCTGCAACTTAGAGAGCTTTATGTTTGTTTCTTATTTTTGATAGAGTTTTTGGGGTTCATGGTCATTCTTCAATCGATGTTAATTTCTTATTTTTGATTCTTCAGGAAACAAGTCATCAAGGACAATCTAAAAAACATTTGGAACAAGATGAGTTATGGTGTGTTTGATTCTTCAGGTTTTAGATGCAAGCCGATTTCTATCTAGATCTGGTGGATTGGTTTTCGCATATAATATATTGGCTGTGGGTTTGGGAATCTGTTTATTTGTGTAATACTTTTAGTAGTAAGGTGAGCTCTTAGCTCTACAAAATCAATGTATAGACTTTGTCAATGTAATCTGCATTTTCTGAGAACACAGAGCTGTGATCGTGCCAATCTGGAAGGTTCTTTTTATTTTGTACTTCATAGTATTATGTAAGGAATGAAATCAGTCTACATGAATGTTGTATTATACCACATTGAGAAATTGTTAGCAGGTTTAGCTTTAATTTGGTTGCATTTTGTTTTCTTGGTTGTGGTTGTTGTTTTGTGCATTTTTTAAGAACACAGAGCTTTGCTTGTGCAATTCTGGAGAAAGGTTAGCTTTCTTGGTTGTGGACTTGTAGTTGTTGTTTTCCTGCAATTTGTTATTTCTGGTATCAGCATGCACCACTGGCAGCAGACATTTATTAACAAACAAGGCTGTTTTAGTCCCAAATTGCATACAGCTGCAGAATTGCACTTTTGATCCCATAGTTCCTTATTCATTTTCTGGAACCATTACACAAAATGAAACATATTTTCTAGAACCATTACACAAACAAAATGAAACATGATCAATTCATAACAAATTATTGACTTTGAACTTTTGCATCTACATTGACATGATGGTTAAATGCAAAAAACCTCAAATCAGTCAAATGCAAGACAACAGAACGAAAACCATGATGGTTACATATATTTTCTATTTCATTTCCTTTGAACTTTTGCATCTACATTGACATCAAGTACTTTGCTTCCTTTGCATTTTCTTTTCGTTTGTGTAATGCAAAAAGCTACCCGTGGAAAGCATGGAGCCGATGTCTCTTTGCTCAGAAAAGAAGAAGAAAAGAATGGAATACAACATGTTGACATTCTGAGGCTAAAAACTCAATTTACATTCACAGAGAAACAAGGAGACACTTATATCTCTACCCGAGTATGCATCCCTTTGGAATTGGAAAAGCTTGTATAATTAGCTTAGAGGCTAGTCAAGGTCAAGAAGCTGTCTTGATTGCCAGAATTGGCTGCTGACAGTTCCCAAATCTTGTTTCATTTATATGAGTTGTGTCTTAAGGCTGTATTCCTCTACCTGCTTTGATGAAGAATCAGAAGTTAACAGAAGCCAGTTATTTCATAAGAACTAGGACACAAAATAACTTGGAGAACACAAGGCACTACTAAGCACAGAAGAGAATGTAGATTTGACAGAAGCCAGAGGCTGAAATATTTAGTTGCTGTGTTACTAAAGAAAAGTTTACTATTTGTTAAAACTTAGGGCCACATTATTGTACCAGCATAATTGCTGCTGAATCCAGCAATGCTTCACATTCGTTAAGCATGGCTTTCTCTTGCGCTGCTACAACATCAACTCCCTCTTCCATTAGAGAGATGGATGTTTACAAAGTAGTTCCTATTACTGGATAACAAGGCCAATTGATAGCTATATTGAGCACTTGGTTCACATGAAAAAGAATTTTAGAATGCATCAAACTGCCTAATGGATGATAAGCAAATCTCCACTACAAAAATCTATTGTGAAGACATGATCAGTCCACATCAATTCATAACAAATTATTGACTTTGAACTTTTGCATCTACATTGACACGATGGTTAAATGCAAACAAACTCAATTGCCAGACAACAAAACGAAAACCATGATCAGTCCACATCAATTCATAACAAAATGAAACATCATATTTTCTGGAACCATTACACAAACAAAATGAAACATGATCACAGAGAGCATCAGTTCATAAGTAAGCCTGGCATCATATTTTCTGGAACCATTACACAAACAAAAATGAACCACATCAGTTCATAACTAAGCCTGGCATTTTAAAACAAAACAAGACTGATCATGTACAAAATTCCATTGTTCCAAGAATCTTCTGAGTATCCAACTAACCATTCACAATTGAAACCATGATCAGTCTTGTTTTGTACATCAACGGATTGATGCGCTAACTAGTTATTGAAAGGAAAAATCTCAATTCTGGTATTTTGTATCAAAATATTAAAAAAAAAAAACACAAATTTTGTAATTGGAAATCAAAAGTATCAAAAAAGAGGGAACCCATACTCGAGAAAAACTCTAGATGACTATATGTACTTCCAAGTCCCCAATTTTGGGGGCGAAAACTCCAAGGGAGGTTGATACCATCGGAGGACTGCAATTTTTGTGAGAGAAAGAAAAGGAACGAAGCTTTGGTTATGACAATTGTGCAACTTGAGGCAAGTTTCAAACATCAATGGTGGGAAGACATGGATTTGGGTAGAGAACTGGAGATGGTGACTCTGATTCTGTCGTTGAGGGTGAGATTGAGGAGTCGGGTTGCCTTACCAGATCCATTTGATGCGATTGTTATTGGAAGCTTCCTCATCTGGCCGTTGCTTTTCATTTAAACAAATCAACGGCTGAGAAGAATTCATCCGCAGTTTTAGAAACTCGCGGACGTCCTCTTTCGAACCCTCCCGTGTACACACACACACACACACACGTTGTCATTCACGCAGGAATAACCACTAATACCAACTATAGTTCATACGTATTAAAACCAAGAAATTCATTTTATACTTAAATTCATTTTCTTACCTGTGAGTCGTAGCCCTATGAACCGTAGTCGATCGAGTTCATATTATTTCAAACAAATCTTTATTTTCGAAAACAATTTACAATTATCAATCAATTCCGACAATTAAATAACTCGGTTCGTAATTGAACCACGTGAGATTTACTCACCTCCAAATCCTGCTATGTCTTCACACAAACCAAGACAAGCACAAAATCATCCATACCCCGTTCACACAATTCCATCAATCACCTACTCACATCAAGGTCACATTCAATACAACACAATTCATAAAACACAATTATACGACGATCCAACTGTCGGATCGTCATCCAAAACCACCTAAAGCCTCTGGAACACTTCTACGGTCAATATAACAAAACTACAAGTCAATCAGACGGCTGGATCCTCACGGATCGAACATCGATCGAACCGAAAACCCTAAAACTTTGAAAATTCATAACTTGCTCATACGATTTCCAAAAAATTACAAACTATATATCGAAATGATCGTATTGATGTGTAGATTAAAAAGAGGAACATAAACTGTTCCTAGGGTGGCCGGAAAACACCACCACAGTCCCCACACAAACCAAGCCCACCCAAAGTCAAATAGAGAGATTCCAGGCCCACCCAAAGTCAAAATTTGACAAAACTCACAACATGAAAGTTCTTCATCTCGACTCCAATTACAACTTTCATAACTACACCAAGGTCAGATTATAAGCCAATAAGTATAATTTTACCTCACAAAATTTCCAGATCGGATGAACCCTAATTTCCCAATCATGCAAAATCGATCACCACAACTCAAATCGATGCAACCCACCTTGGGGAAAATGATCTACGTCCCTTGAAGTGCAAAATCTCTTTTGGAACCACGGCCAAAGGTGGCCGGAGCTGGGAGAACGAAGGCCGGCGACTGGAGGCGATTCCGGCTTCGTCTCTGCCTCTTCTCGGCGTTGTAACTCGAGCTACGCCTCAACCCACGCTCGATTGCTTCCACAGACCTCTAGAGGAGAGCAACGCGAGAAAACCTCAAGAATCTCATCAATTGTTGGCCGGACGGTGAAGAAATCGGCCGGCGAAGGGAGAGGGCGAAACTGGGGTCGAGAGAAAGGAGAGAGAAAAGTTTCCCAAAATGGAAACTCTGATATTTTTTTCGGAATTTTTCCTATTTAACCAAAATGGAAACTTTTTCCAATGGCCATAACTTCTTCATATGAACTTCGATTTCAACGTTCCACATGTCCCCGAACTCGTATCGACACACTCTACGACTTTTGTGAAGGAAGTTTTCACAAAATCGAAATGTACAAAAGTCAACTCTTGAATCAAAACATTTCGAGCGAATAAAAGTTCAAAACACTTCCGCTCCATCCTCGAACCAGAAAATCCTACTAACGAACACTTTATTAACTCCCGAACACCATTAGGAATTAATAACGAATTTCTTGGGTATTACACATAGTATAGTTTTGTTTTTTGTTTTTGTTTTTGTTTTTTGTTTTTTTTTTTTTTTTTGCTTTTTGTTTTTTGTTTTTTACTTAACCTGCAATACATTAATTAAGAGAGGCGATATTCATACTCCATTTTCCTTTAAAAATAATAATCACATACTCTTTTAGAACACGTGTTTCTATTGGGACCTCTTAATTTACTCACTAGACCTCCCTTATTTTTTAATTATCAAATGACATATATATCCTTATATAAAAAAACTGTTACAGACAACAAATTAATAAGAAAAATTATATTTTTTTCCTTCTCTAGAGATTTACAATAATAGAAACACATTTATAGGATTTCTATTATTTGTTTCCATTTTAGTTCTCATTCCAAAATACTCATTTTCTTTGTTTATAAAAGTGTTCAAAGAAAAAAAATAAAGAGAAAATGCATTCAAAATTACTTGATGAATTATAGAAAAATAAAACTATGACGCAACTATGCAAGAGAGGAAAAAATAGACAAAAGTCTTTCTCATCAATGTAACAAGATCATGAAACAAGGGACATAGAACCCTCGTGTAAACTAACCAAACAAGTTTGTGACGCAGCATATAAGACAAAACTAAATATAAAAATAGGGTAGGGCTGGGTTAGATGACCCCTACTTTAGGATTTCTTGTTAGATATGATTATGACTTGGATGCCTATATAAGCACTATCATGCTATGTATTAAGAGCAATTTATCATATCAGATTTAATAAAAATGACATTTGACATGGGTTACTTCCGATTGCGTCAGGCATGAGCCAATTACTAGACTTGGGACAATAAGGCATATTGCAACCACTTTAGAAGTTTGACTTTAGAAGTTTGATTTGTTTCCCATCAACTCGTTTTTGTGTATTAATCCAAATTTAATCTCAATTTTCAATTAAAGAACATATGCTTTAGAGTCGCACGTGGTATGCTAGACTTGGGACAATAAGGCATATTGCAATCACTTTAATTAGAAGTTTGACTTTTAGAAGATTGATTTATTTCCCACCAACTCGTTTTTATGTATTAATCTAAATTTGATCTCAATTTTCAAAGAACATATGCTTTAGAGTCGCAAATGGCATGCTAGATGTGATGCCCCGAAAATTCGTAATTATTTTCTGAGAATTTTCCGGAATTAATTTTATGGTTATTGGAGGGTTTCGTGGCTCGTGGATGGAGCAGAAGTGTTTCGAGCGAATAATTAATTGAAGAATATGGTTTTAGGGGGGTTGCCAAAGGTTGACTTTTTATTCATTGGGATTCTCCAAAAACTTCCTTCACGAAAGTCGTAGAGCGCGTCGATACGAGTTCATGGACATGTGGTTCGCGTCAATCGGAGTTTGTATGAGAAAGTTATAGCCATTGGAAGGAATTTCCATTTTGGTATAAATAGAAGTTTTCCAAGTTGGAAACTTACTATTTTCATTTGGTTTCCATTTCCGGAAACTCACTTCCTCTCTCTTCTCTCTCGGCTGTACCTTCAAAAACGAAAATATCTGACTGCCACGACCCAGACCCGGCCGACCCAACCCGGCTTTTCCGGCGAACTGTGGCCGTCTCCGGCGACGAAACTTTCCAGATAGGATCGTCTCCTCCATCTGGTCGTCCCTGTGGTGTCCTCTAGCACCGATTCTCGGAGGTGGCGGCGGTAGAAGGCGACGTAGTTGAGTGTTTTCGGACCCGATTGGTTCTCCAATCTCCGACGTCGGTGAGGCTTCAAGTTTCCTTGGTTGAGTTCAGAGGAGGCTCCTTGATCGATCCTTGGTGGTTGTTTGGATCGATTCACATAAAACTTGGTTCAACTCAGATTGGATTACTGTTCACGGCTTGTGAGGTAGTTTTCGACCCTTTATGCTTGTTTTCTGACTTCAAGCTGGTTATGAAAGTTCACAAGCATGCTTAGATGAATCTTTTTTATGTTGGGAGTTTTGTGAAATATTGAGTTTTGGCCAGCGGCGGTGCGCCACCGTCTGTGGCGGCGTTCTGGCGGTGTTCCGGCAACTTAAGGAACTTTTTTTGGTATTATATATGTTCTACTCGTTGATACGAGCGTTTCGATATATAATATGCAAATTTTGGAGTTCGTATGGAATTGTTATGATTTTTGTAGTTTCATACCGATCGATTTATTCTATCCGTGAGGATTCGAGCGTCCGATCGACTTGTGGTTTGGTCACATCGATCGTGGACGTATTCCAGGGACTTTGGGAGGTCTCGGATGTGGTTTTGCCTCGATTGGCGCCACTTAGGGGATTTTAGTTCAAAACAGGGGTTTCGAACTTAAATCAAATGTGAATCATTACTGATTTGAGATCATTGGTGAATAGGTGCTTCTAAAAGGTGAATTGGATAAGTTGTTGGTGAGAGTGTTAGTTCGGTTCTGTATAGAAGACGCAGCAGGAGTTTCGAGGTGAGTAATCTCACGAAGTTCATTCACGAATAGGCTTACCATATCATTTTTAGAGTTATTTAGTAACTGCAAACTATAGTTGGTATTAGTAGGCATTCCTGAGCGGATGACTACATATAGATATATATTTACGTGAAATATATATGTTTTGGTGGTTTGTGGTTTTATGAAAACAATATGCATGAAATGATGCTTTTTATTGTTTTGGGTTGTGGCTTTTGGAAAACAAATGATTGTGGAAATGATTGATTTCGATTTGTTTTGAAAAGCGTTGAGATTTGAGAAAAGCGTTGAGATTTGTGTTTGAAAACAATAGGCATGAATTGATGCTTTTTATTGTTTTGTGTTATGGCTTTTTCGGAAAACAATGATTATGGAAATGTTGATTTCGATTGTTTTCAAAAGCGTTGAGATTTGTGTAACATTTTGGGTCCAGTACAACTCCTTTAATGTTTTGCTCCAAGGGACAGTGCGGCCCGAGGATCGAAGGTCTATGACCTTGGGCAGAATATCAGGTAATCACGTCTCTGGCTGGACGAGTGGTTACGTTTTCAGTTAGAGCTCTAATCTGTCTGCCATATAGGTAATTCATGGGGTAACGGGAATTGGTTATTGATAACTCATGACATTACGTATTTTTAGGGAACAAGGTGTGAGTTACTTCCTTATTAATGGTTTTTAAGGGGACAAGGTGCAAGTTGTTTTCCTTATTAACGATTTGATAGAATTCAAGGTGTGAGTTGTTTTCTATGTTTTACTAATAGAAATCAAGGTGTGAGTTGCTTTCTATGGTACAATTATGGTACATTTGATAGAATTCAAGGTGTGAGTTGTTTTCTATGTTTTACTGATAGAAATCAAGGTGTGAGTTGCTTTCTATGATTTGTGTGGGTTTATCCCATGATTTGTTTATTGATTTAAACATGATTTGTGTGGGTTTATCCCGTGCTTTGTTTCTTGATTGAAACGTGAATCGTGTGAGTTTATCTCGTGATTTGTGTGGGTTTATCCCGTGATTTGTTTATTGATTTAAACATGATTTGTATGGGTTTATCCCGTGATTTGTTTATTGATTTAAACATGATTTGTGTGAGTTTATCGTGATTTGTGTGAGTTTATCTCGTGATTTGTTTATTGATTTAAACGTGATTCGTGTGAGTTATTCTCGTGATTGGCATGAGTTGTGTGTGGTTTGAGTTACTCATACAGGTTTGCAAAAACTTATCGGGTTTGTTGTGTGACAACCCGGTACACTATTCAAACAGTGTAGGGGTTAATCCTGCAGGTTAGGATAATCGGGGCTGAAGCTGAGATAGCACCTTTGCAGCTTTACGGTAGGAAGCCATTTTTATGACTTTACCGTTGATAAGGACTCTAACTGTTGTAAAAATTGAGCAGCCTAACTTAACTGTTGTTTTGAGAGAGAGAGAGAGAGAGTTGAGCAGCCTACCTTAACTATTGTAAAAATTTCAAGAGATGAATTTGATCTATCTATTTACTAATTATTTGATAGCTTTTTGTTTAAACCTGTTAAATATCAAAATCATACAAAATTGCTCTCTATAAATGAGTGGAAGCAAAATGACACATCTTCCATTTTTCATTTGTGTTTGATTAAGTATTTACTAGCAATATATAGCTCTCCATGTACCCTTTCAAATTCTAAGGCAGTTTCAATTTCACAAGAATTAGAAACGAAAATCCATTAATGTTAGAAAAAAGAAAATTAAGGTCATCTCAAGGACCCGGTAGTGGAATAAGAAAAGGAAAATGGTAGCGAAATGGGCCTTCACTCACCTGCAGTAAAGCGCGGGCTAGCTACCTACTCGTAGATATAAGACAAAAACAATAAGAAACCTAAGACGAAGTACTCATGGAATATTGGCAACGAATTACCCTAAAATTAATTGAGCTCCTAAGCAAGTGGCTAGGGATACCATTAGTATAAGAATCAACGAAAAGCAAAGCGGCAAACCAAATGCGCATCTATCATCGAAAAATAAAAAATGAGGATCCAAAGCAGCAAACCAAAATGCCAAGAATGTTATCTCTCATTTCTCTTCGTTTAGACTCTAGCTAAGACACCCAGCCTAAACCCTATCCTGCTTCCGCTCATCATCATCATCATCAGCTAAACCGTAAAACATGCCTTCTTCCGCTCACCACCTCGTTCTCTCTGTCCTAAATTCTCTACCATCACCGTCCTCCTCTTCTTTCTTCACCCATAATCAACCTAGACATTTACATGCAGGTCAGTACCTTCTTATTATTTCTTTCCTCGATCATTCAATTAACGTAATCTGTCATAGTTACCTGCCTACCTCTCTTTTCATAATTTATCTTTTGCAAGTTCATTCTTCATTTACCATTATTCACAGGTTTTTGGTTTTTCGGGGATGAAGACAAAAGGGTTCTTCCCCTAATATGCAGTGCGGTTTCTAAACCTCGCACTCGAGGTAAGTATTCCATCTTTTCCTTTATCTTTTCAAAAAACAAACATTTGAAGAATTTTTTTTTTTTTACTTTTTTACTTTTTACCATTATGTAGCAAAATTACATGCTTCATTCTTTGTACAGATTATGCACCCTTGTTGCATAAGATTGTGAAAGATGATACACAACAAAATGAAGAAACTCCTCCTACCAAGGTGCTCAATTTTCTTTAAATTTAACCTAGATATGCAGTTCTTGATCCAATAATTAATTGAAAGTTGAAACTTATAGGATGACAACTCTGCATCGACCCAGATCATCAAGGAACTTGTGGACTCCGTCAAGTCCATGCTGTCTTCTATGGAGGATGGGGAGATCAGCATATCAGCGTACGATACAGCATGGGTTGCTTTGGTCGAAGACGTCAATGGAACTTGTTCGCCTCATTTCCCTTCCAGCCTCGAATGGATTGCCAACAACCAGCTTGAAGATGGCTCTTGGGGCTACAAGGACGTCTTCTCTGCCCACGATCGAATCATCAGCACCCTAGCCTGTGTTGTTGCGTTGAAATCGTGGAGTCTCCACCCGGATAAATGCGACAAAGGTGAGGCAGCTAATTGCTGTGTTATTCGCCCTCTCAATTTTTTATTCGTGACGAAATTAAAAGAAATAATTGGTTAATTACTACTCTTCTACGATCAGGAATGAGGTTTTTCAGGGAAAACCTAGACAAAATTGAAGACGAGAATAGTGAGCACATGCCTATAGGGTTTGAAGTTGCATTCCCTTCTGTCCTGGAAATAGCTCGGAGCTTAAACCTTGAAGTTCCTGACGAGTCTCCTGTGTTGCATGAGATCTATGCCTGCAGAAACCTGAAACTCTCAAAGTAGGTTTGAACTTTCAGTTTTATTTATTTATATTTTGTTTTTGAAATGTAAACTAGCCTTATCCATGCATGCACATGTACCATAATGAAACAATGAATAATGCATGTCGATTGGAGTAGGATACCGAGGGACATACTGCACAATGTGGCCACATCACTGCTTTATAGCCTAGAAGGAATGGCAGGTCTTGACTGGGAAAAGCTTCTGAAACTCCAGTCCAGAGACGGGTCGTTTCTCTTTTCTCCGGCGTCTACTGCCTACGCATTGCAGCAGACAAATGATCAAAACTGCATGTCGTATCTGTCAAGAATAGTCCACAAGTTCAATGGAGGAGGTATCGATCGGTTCTTAATTCAGTGCATATGCATGCCAAACATCCAAGCTCAACGTTAACTGTCACTTTTTCTGTATTTTGAAGTAAAGGACTTCTGTGCGTGCCTTTTGCTTTTCAGTCCCTAGTGTGTATCCAGTCGACTTGTTCGAACGCATGTGGGCTGTCGATCGCTTGCAGAGGTTAGGACTGTCCAGATACTTCGAGCCGGAGATTAAGGAGTGTGTTAGATACGTATCAAGGTATGTATATGCACTAAGCCACTAACTAATGACGAAAAACTACTTGTACAAATATTAGCTAGTTTTTATATTTATTTAATTTGGCCAGTAATTATGAAGGTATTGGACGGACAAAGGAATTTCTTGGGTGAGAAACTCAGAAGTTCCAGACATCGATGACACATCAATGGGGTTCAGACTGCTCCGGTTGCATGGGCATAAGGTGTCGGCTGGTAAGTTTGTGTAGGACACTGGACGCTCTCGACAAAGTTTTATCCATAAATTAATTTGGTAGTTAATTATATGAGTTCATGCAGAGGTTTATGAGTATTTTAAGAAAGGAAGTGAGTTCTTCTGCTATCCTGGACAGTCGAGCCAAGCTGTGACCGGAATATACAACTTATATAGGGCAAGTCAGTTGGCATTACCGGAAGAGAAGATCCTTGGGGATGCTAAAGAGTTTGCTACTAAATTCCTTAGAGAGAAACAAGCTTCTAATGAGCTTTTGGACAAATGGATGATAATTAAGGACTTACCTGGAGAGGTATATATGTCTACTATATATATAGCCTTTTCACTATGGGATTATAAATAATTTTAAAGTATTCTTTGTGGAATCCACTTTTTGATCACATATGAGCATTTCAACCGTTCAATTTTTATGACTCCATATGGGTAAATTTTCAACTAGATGACTATTAAGGTATCAAACTAGATTAAATCAAAGGACAAATCAAATATATGCAATCTGAACTGTTCATGCTTACAATTATAAATTACAGTTATAAATGTCTTAACGATCATTAATTTGGCTGAAAATTTACATAAATAATATATAGAGTTTTTGTCCATTTACCCCATTTTTAGAGACTTCTTACCCCATTAATTTTTTTTATTTCCCTCTTACCCAAAACACTCTAAGGATATCTTTCCTAATACCCCATTAAGATTTTTTTTTTTTTTTTTTTAATTTTTTTTAATACCATTTTACCCTCACCCCTTTGAAACTTAGAGAGAGAGAGAATGGAAGAGAGAGAAACCATAGGAGACTTCGCCGGAGCTCAGTCACCAGCCACCGGAGTCTGGTCACCGGTCGCCAACTTTCGCCGGATTTCGGTCACCGGTCGCTGGATTCCGGTCACCGGTCACTGGATTCCGGTCGCCGCCCACAGGAATTTACTGAAAATCTCACCGGAAATGTTTTTTTGCCCCCTAATAGAGGGGAAATAGAGGTCTATTGCCCCAATAGTATTTTGCTCCCTAATAGACGTCTATTGCCCCCCAATAGACGACTATCAGTCATGTATTGCCCGACTATCAGTCATGTATTGCCCCCAATAGACGACAATCAGCCATGTATTGCCCCCCAATAGACGTTTCTATTACCAAAATGAGAACGAATCTTCCTAAAATTAGACAAATAAAACTTTGATTAAAGAAAAACAATGAAGAGATTGTATCAATTCAAAACGTCTATTGGAGGGCAATAGACGTCTATTGCCCCCTAATAGACATTCAATTTTTTCCCCCTTTCCTTCAGCCCCATTACTTAAAATATATATATATATATATATATATATATATATATATATATTTGGCCACCCAAGAAGCAACGACGCCGGCACATTTCTACAGGCAAACTCGTCTCCGGCGCCACCAACAACGACGACGGCCCCAACTCCATGGTCCTCACCTTCGCCAATCCTTTCTGGATTGAAACCTATCACCATGTTTGAAGTCGGAGATGAGGGGGGAGAGAGAGAGGGAGGAGAGAGAAATTATGTCGCAGGGAACCCAAAGCACGCCGCCGACGTCGTCGTTGAACTCAAAGAGAGAGAGAGAGCACCTGCTGAAATGTTCGTCGTTGCTTCCAAAGGAGGAGAAGGGCCTCGGGATCAGCGATCAATCGGACGGCGTTTGAGTTCTGCGTTCTCGATGCAGTTCGACTCCAGCGAGGTAGCTCCGACCGGGGTTTCTTGGTCGTCTTCAGGCGTGGAGATTGCAGATAGGGGAGAGATAGAGAGTCGGCCAGCAACGTGGAGAGAGAGAGAGAGAGAGAGAGAGAGAGAGAGAGTAGAGTGGCATGGATTCAATTTCTTAATTATACGAAGGGCAAAATTGTCATTTCGCTTTAGATTGGGTAAGTGAGAATAAAAATCTCTTATTGGGATAAGTGGGATAACTTTGCCTCATTTTGGTGCTTTTGGTCAAGGACCCTAATATATATATATATATATATATATATATATATATATATATATATATATATATATAGGGCCCTTCTACTAAGAGATCCTCTTTTTTTGGCTATGATCATTAGACCCACTTTTTGGTCACATATCCACATCCTAATCGTTCAGTTTTGATCTCTTAGTGGAAGGGCCATATATATATATATATATATATATATATATATGATTTTTCTCAGGTAAGGATATACTTACCTAAGCTTATGGAACGGATTTCTAGTTTTTGGCCATTTTTCGATCTCATGTTCACATCTTAACAGTTCAGTTTTTAGGTCCTAATGTATAGATCACTTCTGCACATTTTCAGCCAAATTGATGATCGTTAAGGTATACAAAACTGCAATTTACACGAACGAACCGAATCTATCGAACCAGAACCGTTCGTCTTCATTGTTGTAAATTGCAGTTTTGGATACCTTAACGATCACCAAATTGGCTGAAATTTTGTAGAGATGATCTATATATTAGGAACTAAAAATTGAACGGTTAAGATGTGAAAATATGATCGGAAAGTAGGAAAAAATGGCAAATCCGTACCTTTTTGCTTCGGTGCAGATATCCTCACCTGAGCAAAGTTCTCTCTCTCTCTCTCTCTCTCTCTCTCTCTCTCTCTCTCTCTCTCTCTCTCTCTCTCTCTCTCTCTCTCTCTCTCTCTCTCTCTCTCTCTCTCTCTCTCTCTATATATATATATATATATAGGGTCCTTCTAGTAAGAGATCCTTTTTTTGGTCATTTTAAGGGACAGCTCCTTAGACTCAATTTTCGATCACATATTTACATCTTAACCGTTCAGTTTTTAGGTATATATGAGTAGATTATCTCTGCAAATTTTTAGCCAAATAAATAATTATACACACACACACAGGGCCCTTCTAGTGAGAGATCCCTTTTTTGGTCATTTTAAGGGATCGCTCATTAGACCCACTTTTCTATCACATCTTAACCGTTCAGTTTTTAGGTATATATGAGTAGATCATCTCTACAAATTTTTAGCCAAATAAATAATTATTAAGACATTCATAACTGCAATTTACAATTATGAACATGAACGGTTCAGGTTGGACAGATTTGGTTTGTCCATTGATTTAATCTAGTTTGATACCTTATTGATCATTAATTTGGCTGAAAATTTGCATAAATAATCTATATATTAGGCTGAAAAATTACATATATAAATATATATATATATATATATATATATATATATATATATATACATATATATGTGTGTGCGCGCGCGTGAGCGTGCATGGTCCCTCGCCTCGTATCATAAGGACGAGCTCTCCTCATATGTTCAATTAAATATTGTGATTGCAAATGAGATACTAAAAAGAGAGGAGAAATATTGGAAAACACAGGTGGGTTACGCGCTGGATTTTCCATGGTATGCGAGCTTACCTCGACTGGAGACTATATTTTACATTGAACAATATGGTGGTGAAGATGATGTTTGGATTGGCAAGACTCTCTACAGGTATCTTTCTGTTTAAACTGGGATTCAATAATTCCACATTTTGAATTCTTGCATTCGTCCGATCTTTTGGGGACAACTTCTTACATTACTTCTGTAATGTAATCCTAACAACACATAGGGAGAAAGCATGTCTTTGATTATTCTCGCGATGTACTTATATTTGTCGAAAACTTTGATCCTAACAGCTGCACCTTTGCTTATATGTTCACTTTTAGCATGCCCTACATTAGCAATAATGTGTATCTGGAGCTGGCAAAGCTAGACTACAACAATTGCCAAGCATTACATCTCAAGGAATGGGACAACATTCAAAAGTAACCAAACAAAACCCAAAAATATATCGGCGTTTCTAATTACCCGTTGTTTAAGTTATGGTGAACAATCAATAATTGCATGCAATGCAGGTGGTACAAAGAATGGAAACTCGAAGACTATGGACTGAGTGAAAAGAGTCTCCTCACGGCTTATTTTGTTGCGGCAGCGAGCATTTTCGAACCCGAAAGAGCTAATGAGCGACTTGCATGGGCTAAAACGGTATGCCTAGTTGATATAATTGTGTCTTATTTTAAGGGAGAAACTTACGATGAAGATAAGAAGGCTTTCATTGATGAATTCAAAACCTTTTCCAATATGCGAGACTATGAGAATGCAAGGTAATCAAATTTAGTACATTTTCAAATGCATTGTTTCACGCCCTAAAAGACATTGAAAATGCAATTGATTTTTCATTTTGCATTTGCTTTGTGATATAGGAGGTCCTCCACAAACAAGACTGCAGGGCAAGGAATTGTTGGGGCTTTGCTGGCAACCCTAAGCCAACTCTCATCGGTTACAATGGCGCTACATCACCAAGACATTACCGAATCTCTAAGTCAAGCTGTGAGTTCTCAATTCTTATTCCAGCAAAACATTGCTAATTGAGATCTGAAACGATTCAAATAATAATACCATGGTTTTGATTTTTCTATTTCATCTTTGTTGAATACATAAATATAGTGGGAAAAGTGGCTACTGAAGTGGCAAGAGAAAGGGGAGAGGTACCAAGATGAAGCTGAGTTACTAGTGGAAACAATAAATCAAACCGCTGGCCTTTCACTTCGGCAAAAGTTGTTGTCCGCTGCTCCAGAATATGAGCAGCTTTTCGGCCTAACTAACAAAGTTTGCAATCAACTTCGTTGTTGCGAAAACCAAAAGAACAAGGTTACTTGATTCATTAACAGCGTCTATCAATTCCTGGTTTGATGATTTGGCTAGTACTTACATTATTGTCTCAGGTAAATGGCAACTGCAGAACCAAAATCAACATGACAACCCCAGAAATAGGATCATACATGCAGCAATTGGTGGAATTGGTGCTAGAAAAATCTTCCGATGACATAGAATCCTTGATTAAGCAAAGCTTTTTTACCGTAGCGAGGAGTTTTTACTATTCGACATGCTGCGACCCTGAAGTTATTAGCCACCACATTAACAAAGTACTCTTTCAGCAAGCAATTTGATGTATGTGCAGAATGTAATATTAGCTTCGTTGGGTCACCATCTCTCCCTCTCCCTCCCTTCTCTCTCTAGGTAGTTGATGCTCTTCTGAACCACAGTTTGAATAAAAGTAAATGACATGAAGTTTTCTGGGTAGTCCAAAGAATTCGCCTTAAATATCCTCAAATAATGTTCTAGAGGACTTATAGACTTGCATTATATACATAACCTGAATATAAATAATG